>NC_141075.1:24326073-24926073 GCF_041138505.1 Cibotium barometz | reverse complement strand
ACTAAGTCCAACTAGGTTTTGGAGCTTTTCACCTTCAGTTTGACTCAACTTGGATGAGATTTGGACCAGTTTGGCTCCCTTTTTTATCGAGTTTGATCCAAGAGAGAGGTGAGATAAATATCCCATTTTTTGGATTAAAAAACTCAAGTAATCATGAGAAAAAAGGTGCCTCCTTGAGGTGGAATTCTCTCCTTATTGAGGTGTCAAAAATGCATCATTTTCTTTAAATATCTCATTTTTAACTAATATCTCTTAATTTTTAACTAATAAAACTTGTACTCAATCAACTCTTCATCTTATGTGAGCATTTACTCATTTTTGGGTATTTTCTTTTATTCTTTGGATTTATCTCATCCCAACACTTGGATTAATCCTATTGGTCCATAGGAACCTTAATTGGACCATAATCCAAAAATTTCTGAAAATCTGGACCCTTAGGCTAAGGTCCCTTATGCCATTTTTAATTGATTCCTAATGTACATTGGAGAATTTATTTTAAACTTTTGTTTCAAGGAAATATATTTTAAATATTAGGAGAATTTTTATATCCAAAAATATCTCAATATTGAATTACGTCTCTCTAGAATTTTTCTTCTCTCTAGGCAAAAACAAAGAAAAACAATAATTTCTTGCATTTTGAAATAGGGAATGATTCTAGGGGATTGAGGTAAAAGCTTATTCATTATTCAGGCTGAGGAGGAATCTTACATCCTCTCCCACTTGAAAAATGCGAGATGTCCTCATCTCGCAAAGTGGGGGTAATCTTTTACCAACTCTTCTTCTTTCTCCAAGGTGGCATCTTCTAGAGGGAAGAACTTCCACTTGACTAAAAAGTCTCTGAGGACTCTGCTTCTGAGAACGTTCTCCCGAACGTCAAGGATTTCTTCAGACTGGAGTACCATCTGGCCTTGAGTCGGAGAAATCAATTGTTCATCATTAAGCACGTGACTCGGGCTGGGTATATATTTCTTAAGTAAACTGACATGGAATACATTATGTACCTTGAGATGGGGAGGCAGAAGAAGTTTATAAGATAGATCGCCTACTTTCTTTATAACAGCGTATGGTCCACGATATCTAGGAGAGAGCTTCTTGTACTTCCCTAAAGATAAGGAACTTCTTTTTGGTCGTACTCGAATGAAGACCATATCTGATTCTTCAAACATTCTCTCAGATCTCTTTTTATCTACATATTGCTTTTGCCTATCTTGGAATGCCTTAATATCTTTACAGATTGATTACATTTGCTGGTCCATGTCATCAAGCATTTGTCTGGACATCTCGACTCTGATTAATGGGTCCGACCAAGTCAATGGTATAAGGAAATCTTGTCTATATAGAGCTTTGAAAGGGCTCATCCCAATGCTTCGATGATAAGAAGCACTGTAAGCAAATTCAACTAGGTTCAAATTGCTTAGCTACTTCTTGGGTTCCCTGCCACCACAGCATGACCGAAGGATAACTTCTATTACTTGATTCACTCTTTCAGTCTGGCCATCTGTTTCAGGGTGATAGGCTATACTGAGATCCAAGAAAGTGTTCCTACTGCTTTAAAGAATGCAGTCCAAAATTTCGATGTGAACTTGGGATCTCTGTCACTTACTATCCTCCTGGGTAAGCCATGCAATCTTAAGATCTCTTTAAGGAAAACTTTGGCAACATCCATTGCAGTGTAGGTTTCTTTTACTGGAATCAGATGGGAAACTTTGGTTAGTCTATCAACTACCACAAAAATTGAGTTGTAACCTGATTGCACTGAAGGTAGTGGAATGTCTAGGGGCTGCAGTCTTCTAGGCATCTTGACTCTCTCTGCCTTGACTCTCTGACGTATTAAGGTTCAAAAAGATTTTCAGAAGGTGCATTAGAAATCAAGTATAATCTGTTCAAGATGCCTTATCCTAGGGGTCAAGATTTTTTTGAAATTTTAAATTAAGGTTCCTATGGACCAATAAGATTCATCCAAATGTAGGGAGGAGATAAATGGAAGAATAAAAGAAAAATCCCCCAAAAATGAGTAAATACTCACATAAGATGAAGAGTTGACTAAGGACAATGTTAATAGTTAAAAAAGAGAGATATTTAGAAGAAATGATGCATTTTTGACACCTCAGTACGGGGGAATTCCCCTCATGAAGGAGGCACCTATGTGTGGGAGAGTTTTAAACTCCCAAATAATGAGATATTTTTATCTCTCCTCTCTCCTGTTTCAACTAGATCCAAAAAGTGGACTAAACTGACCCAAAAATGGTCAAAAATTGACCTGGAGGAATCACCCGTGCTTTCTGGGCAAGGGAAGTTTTTTCGACTTCGGTTTTGGAAGAACCGATGGATTAGGGCATCATCACACTGCCTTAGGGTTCAATCTAGCAAAGCTGAGGGCAATGTCATGTGCATGCACATGGACATGCTCATCCCATGGTTAATCCCTGATTTGCTGTAGATAAACACACTAGTTAGAACAAGAGGAGGGCACTGGAGGACACCAGAAAAGAACCCGTATGGATCAGGACAAGTCAGCAACGTACTCAAGGAGCTTAAGGAGTCATCGGCTGCATCCAGACATTTTTCATGTTTTTCTACTGGCCCGACAGCAAGTCGGCCAGTTGGGAAATTCCTCATTGGCTTATAAAAGGCTTTGCCAAAGAACCATTGTGGTTATCTGACACCTTTGGGTGTTAGGTCACATAATAATTTGATAATAACTTTTGCCTTCTAACTTGAATTGATGAACTTTTTATTTTGTTTAAAAGCTTGAAAGAAACTATAGAGATTTGTTACATGAATATTCATACATGTGACACATGTCTGAATTTCATTAGGAAGACATAAATTTTTAATCTAAATATAATTGAAAATCCAATTCCTTAAAGGCTTATCTCAAATATCCAATATCTTTTTAGGATCAATATAAAACTTAGATTGACCATTGCGATCTATATAATCGTTATCCAATGCATGAGTTTTATCCAATACATATTTCTTGATGAGAAGACTAACATGAAAACACATTGTGAATTCAAATATGTGAGGGAAATAGGAGGTTCATAAGCTTGATCTCCTACCTTCCTTGTCATAACATAAGTAACAAACTATCCATTTACTAATTAGAAGCTTGATGATTCCTTGAATTTCTCAACCCAAAAGAGGGAATAAGATCACCACCAATCAACCTCTTTGTTCCAAGTAAGCCACACACCAAAAGGATGCAAACAATGGAGCCTCCAGGCAACAATTTGATGAAGAAATTAATGTAGTAGTCCAAAGAAAATTCTAGAATCAGTTGGCTTGGTTAGAAGCTCACTTTTTCCTATAAATAGAAGCCTTCCCCTTTGTTGAAGCTCAATAGTGTTTTTGCACTATTACCCTACTTCTCCCAAGAACCAAAAACTGTGAATTTACTCATAATTCATTAGTTTTTGACCTTCCCTCTTCTAAAGATTGGTGGCCACTCTTGTTTCAAACAAGAGTAGATCATGTGGCTTTTGAAAGTCGAAGATTGCAAAATGCAAAGACGCATAATACCATATATGAGAAAGAATTAATGGATGTGCTTCATGCTTTAACTATATGGAAGAACTATCTCTTAGGTGCTGAATTTATGGTCAAAACAGATCATCACAGTCTTTGGCACTTTCTCACACAGAGAAAACTCTCACAGAAGCAGATGCAGTGGGCTAATTTTCTTTCCCTGTTTCATTTTCAGATTCTTCACACTTCTAGAAAGAATATATAGCTGATGCATAACCTCGTAGGCCCAAGGAGAATGCTATCACCACTACCTATAATGAGGAACTTTCATCTATGCCTCAAATGTATCATACTAATGAAGATTTCAAAGAGATATGGGCTGATTTACAGGCTACAAAATCAGTCCATCCTTTCTCCATCAAGGATGATTATTTATATCACCATCAAGCTATTTGTGTAGTCAAGCAACTTTGTCAAAAGGTCATGAATGAAACAAATACACTTCCCTATGCAGATCATAGAGGTATTTTGCCCACTACTCAAGCTTTGGAAAGATATTTCTATTGGCCTTCTATGCAGGCTGATATAGAAAATATGTTCGCTCGTGAGTGTATGGTATGCCAGAAAGTTAAGTATGACAGGCATAAGTTGCTTGGTTTACTTCAGCCTTTGCCAGAAAGTTAGTATGATAGGCATAAGTTGCTTGGTTTACTTCAGCCTTTGCCTATTCCTCAAGCACCTTGGGATAGCATAGCAATGGATTTTATCACAAATCTTCCTCGATCTGTGTATGGTAATAATGCTATTTGGACTATTATTGATCACTTTAGTAAGCAAGCTCATTTTATTCCCGTAAGAAAGACTATCAAGCCCAATCGTATAGCTTGACTCTTTCTTTTTCATGTTTTTAAACATCATGGAATGCCTAAGTCCATTGTGGGAGACAAAGATCCAAGGACTACGAGCTTATTTTTTTGGAGAGCTCTCTTTGACAATATGGGTACTAAGCTCAATTTCTCTTCTACCTATCATCCCGAAACTAATGGGCAAAGTGAAATAGAAAATTCAGTGGTCCTTGATCTACTCAAATGCTATGTTTCTGATCAAAAGGCAGCATGGGAGAAGTATTTACCCTTGTTTGAGTTTGTATACAACAATACAGTCCATTCCTCCACTAGTAAAGCTCCATTTGAGGTTATCTATGGCAAGGTAATACTTCCACCCATCCTTCGCACTAAGGATGCAATTTTTGCTTTGCTGATGAATATGCTAGAGATATAGATACCGCCTATGCACAAGTTCGGGCAGCCATACAACACTCTCAATCAAAGCACAAGAAAGCTGCCGATCGACATCGGCGTCATATGGACATCAAAGAGCAGGATTGGGTTCTTCTCAAGTTTGAAAAGGCACGTCTCTGCAAGCGACCAGGCCAAGAAGGCAAAGCTCTCAAACTTGCCAATAGGTATTATGGTCCGTTTCAAGTTATTCAAAAGATTAATGATGTGGCTTTTTGGTTGGGTTTCCCACTCATTGGAAAATACATAATGCGTTCCACATCAGCCTATTGAAACCATATATTAGAACTCCACCTTCTCAATGAGTTATAGAAGATCCACCACAAGTGGATGATTTAAAGGAGGTACTACAACCTGAACAGATTGTCTTCCATCAAGAGTGTAAGCTTAAGGGAGGCAAGGTCATACCCAAGTATTTGGTTAAATTAAAAAACTATTCCCCTATGGATTCAAGGTGGATGCAAGAGTGAGATCTTAAAGAATGTCCCAATCTCCCTCTGATTTTATATTCACGTGATCACAATTTTTTTTTGTTAATAACATGTGTTAACATGTTATTAACATGTTCACATGTTAACATGTTCTCAAAAAAACCGGTGGCAAGCGACCTGGTAACCGAGAAAAATCCCGCCGGGCTTTTGCTATACCCGGCGGGCCCGCCGGGATAAAGCAAAGCCCGGCGGGTCCCTGCGGGGTCGTCATATAGCCCGGCGGGGTACAATTTTCTATATATATGGGCCCGGGGGGCCCTTTGGGATTTCATTGCTGACAGCATACACAGGTAATGAAAACTTGTGTGTGTGTGTGTGTGTGTATGTGGGTGTGTTCGTGCGGGCAGCCGCCCACTGTCGCAATGCGCGGCAGGATGTGGGTGGTCCGTCACACGAGGGATGTGTGTGTGGGTGAGTTCGTGCGGGCAGCCGCCCATTGTCGCAATGCGCACGGCAGGATTTGGGTGGCCCGCCACACGACTGGTGTGTGTGTAAGGCCATTCTTCGGAATGGTGCTTACCCTGGGGCACTTAGTCGGTAACGCGGCTAGTCTGTGTCCTATGGTAAGTATGGCACGCCGTAGCGGTACTAGTCGGTAACGCGGCAAGCATAGTATCGTTATGGCGATGTCACCTTCCCTTCCCTTCCCTTTGTCAAATGCGGACATATGGTCGGTGTAACGCGGCCAGTGTATGTTCGTATCCTGTTGGTATTCCCATAGAATCGGCGGCATTTTGTCGTTAACGCGGCAAGTTGGTGTTGTCCGCTAGTGCATAAAATGTTTTTTGCATATTGCGGCATTTGATCGTTAACGCGGTCGAAAAAGTGTCGTAAATTTGCTTGCGTATTTCGGCATATGATCGTTAACGCGGTCGAATAAATGTCGTAAATTTGTTTGATTTGACTTGTATTGTTTTTATTGTGTTTGATCCATGCGATACTTGGTTGCTAACGTGGCATGAGTATTTCATGGATCAAAGTTTACATCATATTGTCTAAACGTTTTATTTTATAATATCGTGATTCGTAACTCGAAAAATATGAATCTCTCTCTTCTTACCCTCCTCTCTCTCTCATGATACACTTCACAACTCTTTCTCTATCTCTCTCATGATTCACTTCACAACATGATAGATGTGTAGATAATGATTTTTTTTATTTCTCTTAAAATATACATAATTCTTAATAATTTCTTTTTTCTCCCTCTATTTACTTAAAAATTAAAACAATACATTATTTTTCTCTTTAGGAACTCACAAAAACATTAAAAATGTCATCTAATGTTTCTTTTCTCTATCTGTCACAACTCTCTCTTCCTCTCCTCTCTCTCTCTCTCTCATGATACACTTCACAATTCTCTCTCTCTCTCTCGCAATGATACACTTCACAACTCTCTCTCTCTCTCTCTCATGATCACTTCACATCTCTCTCTCTATCACGATAGGTATGTAGATGAGGAGTGCTTTAGGATTACAAAACATTATTTTTCTCTCTTTAGGAACTCACAAAACTATAAAAAATGTCATTTAATTTTTCCTCTCTCTATTTGTCACACCTCTCTCTCTTCCTCCCCCCCTCTCTCTCTCTCTCATTCGATAATGTATACACTTCGTAAGTAATAATGCGCTTGTTGCGGTTGTCTCACGTTCGATAATGTATTGCATGATGTTGAGTTCAGTAATATTGTTTGATATATTCTGCTTTGTTTGATCATTGATAAGTAATGATACACTTGTTGCTGTTCTCTCACGTTTGATGATGTATTGAATGATGTTGAGTTCATTAAAATTATTTGATATTCCAATTTTTGTATGAACATTGACGATATTGATATACTTGTTGCTGTTCTCTCACGTTTGCTTGATGTTTATTTCAATAATGTTTGATATTCTATTTTTTTGTGTTTAGTGATATTTGCTAGATTTACGATCAACATGCTTTCCCCCGAAGAGTGCAAAATCGTTGGATGAAGGCGCATGAAGGCGTTGGATGCAGAGTCCCTCCCCAAAAGAGTGCGCATTGCCCAGGACGTCGCGCTGCAACATCCAGTCAGGCAGATGCAAGTGGTACAGGTGTCATTAATCGTACCATCTACAATTCTATGTGCACACATCTTATTGGCATCCCACACGAGGCTCTGTTCGAAGAGCGAACAATAGGCTCCGGTGTTTTTGGAACAGTAAAAGAGTATACAATTAAAGGTATATCATTTTTACCGGAGCACATCACTTTTTGCGGAAAGCACTACAAAGGAGAAGGCAGCGCGAAGTTCGAGAGCTTCCAGGCAGAGCAGGGTATGCAAGTGCTACATCCATCGATTGTCCGATGCATTGCCTTTACAAAAGAGGCTCCTTGGATCACAATTTTCCCGTACTATAATGGTGGCGCTCTTGGTGATACTCTTCTGAAGGTTCCCTTCAGATTCAGTGAGTTCACCAGAGCAATTTTTTGTTTGGATCGAGGATGGAGACAACCCCCGCCTGATAATATCCCTTTAAGTCATCTAGAACTTTCAAAAATAAAACAAATAGTAATAAGCATGCCACATATTATGCATGCCCTGGTGGAAGGCCTAGCGGCAGCACATATGGCAGGTATTGTACATACCGACCTACATCCATTCAATGTAGTGTTGGATTATACAAAAGAGCTAAAGCCACGCATAGGTATTATCGATTGGGGGTTGCTGCTGAGAGCGCCCAAAAAACGAGTGTCTCTCAATTTTGTATTTGAAGCAGACAAGAACCCTGAGAAGGTGGCACAGGCAGTCTCCTATGCAGACAGAGAGCGAAATAAACGGCCGTGGATAGCCCCAGAGCTTTATGATCCATTTTTGGCAGATGCATACACTCCTGCATCTGATGTTTTTGCCTTGGGATATTTATTACAAACTTTATATGACTTTTGGCAGAAAGTGCAAGAGTTGTGGATGGATAATAGTTCCCATGACAAAGTTACCATGGATACTATTATTCATACAGTCAAAAATTGGATGTTTCTGCCTAATCGCGATGAGCAAAAATCAATTTTGCAAGTAGTTGAATTTTTTAGATCACTAAATACTGACCCTACGAGGGCACAACATCCTCTTGTAGAGCTATCGGTGGCATTCACCCCAACTTTGTAATGATACAGTCTCGATACAGTATCAAGAGATTAAGTTTCAGGAATGGCATTTTGTTTCTCTCTTCAAAATTTGATGTGTCCAATGTTTCAAAATTTTGTTTCTCTCTTCATTGAGTCTTTGCAATATCTCTCTCCTCTTGTGGTGTTTAAGTTTATGTTTTCTCTTCAAAATTTGATGTGCGAGCATTGTTTGAAGTGTTTTTGGAGTCAAGTGGATATTTCTCATCGAGTCTTTGCAATACATATCTCCTCTCGTGGTGTTTGACTTCAAGATTTTGAGAGTAATGGTCAATTTATCTTACGTTGATCTTTACAGTTCATTAAAATCCTAAAGTCATTTACGTTCATGCAGATATGGAGCAGGCGCAAGCGAACGAGCATCAGGAGTTAGCCAAGAAGGCATACGAGCGAATGAAGGCCCTTGCACATGGCCTGACAGCCCGCGAAGCTACAAGAACAGCATGCAGGTTATCGAAATGGACAAATCCAACTTATGCCCAATGGAAAGACATAAACAAACGCGTAACCACAGAGATGATAAAGGAAATATGGCCATGTCCAGATGGCGAGATTAAGAAGGGAAGATGGATGATTTCTCGTTGCACTCACAGTGATATCAAAACTAATGCCGAGCGCATTTTCTTGGAGGTGTACGGTCGTCCTCTCCATAACGCCGACGCTCCACTCTATTTTGCTAAAATGCTATATGCTCAATTTATCCTAGAAACTCCAGTGGACTTCGCTTCCAGAGAGGCCACTGTCAACACCCACGACATACGTGAAGAGACAGTGACATTCACAAGAGAAGAACTTGCTCTCATGGTGGAGGGCGCTGGACTGGAGTTAAACCAGGTCAAAGAAAGCTTAGGGGCACAGCTAGCAGAGAAGGAGAAAGAAGCTGACCGATTAACTCAAGCGTCAACTCCTCCCCCGGCCAATAGAGGGATTCAAGAGCAGCTAACAAAGATCAGCCAAGATGTGCAGAGCATCTCTTCACGTATTGTTCTTGTGTGCCAAGGAAACCACATCTCTCATTTTTTGATACATCCTGATCTTGTGGGAGTTTCTGCTGAGGCTACAAGTTCCTCCACCCCCCAATGTCCTATATGTTACAAAGTATTCGATGGGTGGAGCGGCTAGTATATACTACCATGTGGACACTACTACCACTTAATATGTTTAGTGAGACAAATGCAAAATACTTCCACATGTGCATTGTGCAATGGCGAATATAAACCACCAGGACCTTTAGATGCAACTCCTAGTGCAATTCGTAATTTATTTCAAGATGAGAGCTAAGAAAAACAAATCCTACTTTTGTATTGATAATTTCTCCAAATATGATCATTTGTACAAGTACTTTTTATTAAATTAATGAAGTGACTTCTTCCTCTATGTCAGTATCTTGCTCCAAAATTCTTTCACCGTTTACTCTCTCGTCTGCTAAATTAAGCTCATCTAAGTCAATGTCTAAATTGTCTTCTATCTCAAGGGTGGTGCACAACGTACGTCCAACATCAAAGTTCTCGTCTACTACATCATCACAATTGTACATCCATCTGGGCATATCTTCTTCATACTCTTCGCTTTCAATGTCTCGCAAGATCTTTTCATTGCAGTACATGTAAACAAGTTTATCTGCTCGATCTGCAAGAAGTCGATTGCGAATAGTACTATGAATATATTTATACATGCTCCAGTTTCTTTCTGAGCCTGAGTTTGAAGAGCACGGACTTAGAACCTTCATCGCAAGGTTGCGCAATAAAGCATAATGCTCACCACCATTCATCATCCACCACTTCCATGCAGGTTGCTCTTTAGCCATTTGTTGAACAAGGGAGTTGGAAAATAAACCCTCTTTCAACCGAAATGAGGTCATCTCCTTTATGCACTGTACACGATCATCATCATCATTATAGAAAGTGTTTACCACTTTATAAAAATCTTGCACCACCTCAATGTTGGACATCAAATCCATATTCCAATATTCAGGATCTAACATGTAAGCAGCACTGTGCAGTGGTGAATGCGCTCCAATCCATCTAGCATGAAAGTACTTCAACAGAACTTTTCTTTGTCTACTGGAGAATGGTACACGCCATTGCTTTTCCACCACTGAATGCTCTAATTTCTTAGGACACTCCAAACTCCGCTGGACAGTCCACCATTGCATCCATGCTTTTCCGAGATTAGGCGCTCTTTGATCAAGACTTCGTACAGCATACATAATAGGCATCATTACATGGTATACATCCATCACATTGTTCCACCAACTTCTTCTCGTAAGCGCTCCCTTCAAGACTTTGATTTTCTCTTTCACTTTTTCAAGTTGAGTGTTCTCCCAGTCATGAAATGCCATGCATGTAAATGTTTCACAAACTGCATCTTTATTTCTAAGAAGAGACTCAAAAGTGTAAAAGTGAGTGCAAAACCTAGTCTCCGCGGGAAGCTTTAACATAACTGACATGCAAGGTCGAAACATATCTAAAACTCTCTGTCTCTTGAGCATGAATTTCACAAGCTGGCGAGCAGTGTCGACGATTGAGGCAAACCATTTGGTATCATCAGATTTATACCAATCTTTTAATACAAGATTCAAACTATGAGTATTACAGCCTACCGGAAAAATATGTGGATATTGTCGCTGTAGGATTCTGGATGCATTTTTACAATTTTTTGCATTGTCCATGACGACTTGGACTACATTTATGGCACCCACTTCCTCTATCACACAGAGCTAATGACTTGAGCAATGTAAGCCCCAGTTTTGATTGAACCAGCTGAATCCATGGCACGGATGAAAGTCTCACCTCTAGGTGAAATAACCATTACATTAATTAATGGTTTTCTTTGCACATTAGACCATCCATCACTTACTATACTACATCCAGAAAGCTCTATATTGCTAAGAATTATTCTTTGTACACGTTCTTTTACCTGCGCATAACATTTCTCTAATAGATCATTTCGCATAGCATGGTACGTAGGCGGTGAAAACCCTGGTCCAAACTCACCAATTTTCTTCCATGCTCTCTTCCAATGCTCACTGTCCACCATCATCATAGCACTCCTAGAAAAGTAAATCGCTTCAGCAAGGACGAGTTGTGCATTATCGAGTCGACCTTGACGTAGGCTTTCTTGCAATGAAGTTTGACGCATGGGTATATTTTCTACGTCAAAGTTTCGCTTGCAAGAAGATGCACTGGGTAGATTACTTTCTGGTTGCACATTGCCGTTCGGGGTACAAGTAGGCGATGTAGCGGGAGTTTGATGATTAGAACAACAGTGTTCTTGCTGCCTTGATACATTAACGGTAGGAGTGTCATGTTTTCTTGAATCTTTCTTTTGAATTTCTTCTCTTATGCGTTTGGCCACTATAGGTGCAGAGGGGTGGGTACATGACTTTTTCTTCGGTCCGCCTAAAAAGTGTTCTCTTAGTCGAGGCGCCCCACCTAATTTTACTGCATGGCATAGCTTACACTCTCAATCTATGAATCGATCACCAACGTTAATTGCATATTGCCACTCTATCCCAGGTGCCTTTTTTTTCCTGTTATTTGAAATTTGGACTCTATTGGAGGTATCACTGGATCCAACATTGTCCTCCATCTCAACAAATAACCTATTCAACCAAGCATATAACAATGAATACACAAATGAAAAAACAACAGATCACTCACGTATAACAAAACATACATCTGCAGACAAAGTACTTCGAAACTATCTTGACAAATACAAAAGATCATCACATAACACAAAACTACTTCAAACTATCTTGCAAGGTCTTACTACAAAACTACTTTGAAACTATCATGCACATTGCACCCCCAATGAAGGATGCCTTTTGTACCCAATTAAGGATACTTTACACAATCAAAGATCTATGCTTGCCCAATACTCTAGTATAGGACAATAGACCTTCTCTAACATTCACAAAAAAAATCAAAGATCTATGCTTGCCCAATACTCTAGTATAGGACAATAGACCCTTGTCTACTTTAAACTATATCAAGTATCAAGAACCAATACAAGCCCCTAAGCAGGACTCTTGGCTCCATCAAACCATTCATAAAGCAGAATGAGGTAGATTACGTACGTGGCTCAAATGCAAAGCTGAATGACTCCAAATTTGTCCCTAAATCTCTGCAAGTATTAGCTACGAACCACACCCTACCCCCAGTTCAAAGAACTAAGGACGAGTGGCTCAATAGCCTTAGGAGTGCCTACAAGGAAAGACGACAACCCCTAAAATAAGGACGTTCTTCCCAAGAGGACACTTCTAGCAACTCGAGAGCTCTACAAGTACTTTGAGGAGAGATATCACGCCCCCAAAACAAGGACTATCTTTCCAAAAGTTGTACGATGGGTGTCGGGCAGTGTTTATATACAGAATAATACCCTGTCGGTGCTCCTTGTTTTCCCCGGCGGGCCCGCCGGGCTTTTATCTTTCCCGGCGGGCCCGCCGGGAAAATTATATACCCCGGCAGGCCCGTCGGGAAAGATAAAAGCCCGGAGGTGTTACTGGACTAGTGGGTTCCGGCAGGTCATTTCTCAGGTCATGTGAATATACAATGTGATCACAAGTTTTAATATGTTAACACTAGGTTTTGTTAACGTGAATCTCCTCAACAACTACTTGGAAGCTTTTCAGTTGAGGATAATTGTTTAGAAGCTAGGGGAATGTAACTATTCCCGAGAAATGGACTATTTATGGTTAAGCTTCCCATGTATGTGTATGGTAGCTGTATCTTACGAGACCCTGGCTCCATGGAAGCATGTTAAGCATTTGATAGATCTTGGAGAACCAAATGCAATACATAATGCCATGGATATTTGATGGATCTTGGAGAGCCAAATACCATAGCTCTTGTAAATATCAAGTACATATGAATAGATGGGGTTTCTTTCAAAATATGTGTTTAAATGCATACATTTGTGTGCATGGCTTATTTTTAGTTGCGTGTATTGTTTTGTTTGCCTGGGAAATGCTTGGATTTTATTGCATGAGAAGCTCTTGGATCTGGGGACACTGAGATTGCACCCATGGGTTAGTATGTTGCATAACTTGTCTTCAATTAACTTGTATCGATGGATTTGTACAAGAATAATTGACATTTTAAAGGCAGCCCGCTCTTATGCGGGTTTTCTATCTCTATGCATGCATGCATGATAGTCTAGCTAAGTATGGTTGATAAACTTCCTCTCCATGATGAGAAACCCCTATGCATGTGACATGCATGATCAAAAACCCTGATGCATGTGACGTGCATAGTTAAAAACCCCCATGCATGCTACATGCATGGCCAGAAACCCCCATGCATGCAACATGCAAGCTTTTTTAGCTACATGTATGCATCATGCAATGCTTTATCTTTTCATGCACCTAAAAGTGTGCCATGCAAGCTTACTTTACTTAAAAGTAAATCATGCAAGCTCACTTTTCTCCAAAAGAATCATGCAAGCTAGTTAACTCAAAAGAAAAAGATAAAAAGTAAACTTTTCCTCCTCTTTTAGCTACACAAGTTTCTACTTTGCTAATAGCCTTTCTTTGATTTAAAAGTCTTGCACAAACCTCTCCCTACCATATCTTTTCATGACCAATAACCTCCACCCCTTCTCTTCTTGTAGGCACCTCCTTCTAGGCTGAATAGAACTCTATAAATTCAGATTTCCAGCCTCATTCAAGAGTACTTGTTGGGCTTTGTTTATGGCTCTATCTAATGCACTTATTCAAGAGTACTTGTTGGGATTTGTTTATGGCTCTATCTAATGCACTTATTCTAGAGTATTTTTCTAGTCATACCATAGTGTTTTTATTTCCCTAAAACACTTAGAAGTTGGCTAAATTCTGATTTTCAGAATTGAAAGTCTCCATTCAAACTAGAAGAAGAAGAAGAAGACTTTTCCCAAGATTGAAGCTGACAGTGGAAGAATCATCTTGGATCCGGTTGCTACAAGTTCTATGCGGGAGAACCCTTGGGAAGTGCCGGGCATTCTCCTAAGGCTGATTTTCAGCCATTAGGTGGTTGATTTTATTGAAGTTAAGCTACATTTGTAGAAATCAGAATTGGTAGGCAATTGCTATACTTGTAGGCAAGTATAGTGTTTGTAAGTTGTTTTCATATTCAATCATTTTGGAAGAAACGGTGGTATATGGTTGGGCCAATCCACTCGTTTTATGTACTTGTAAAATTCTTACACCCTTATGGGTTTTATGTACTTGTAAAATTCTTACGCCCTTATGGCAATACATATCCTTCAAAGGGGGGGGAGGGGGTGGGGAGGGGGGACCAGCCCATCTTCTAGTCCCTAGTGTAGTATCATTTCTTTTCAGTGTTTCCACATTGTATAATCGATTGTTATGGCTATGTATGTGGGATATGGCAGTGATCAAAGGATGATAAATCTTGTGATTTCAGTATTAAATTCTGTATAACCACGTAGTTGTTTGTGACAAGTTGATCTCTTGGGAGGTTTAGATGGAGATACACACTTGGAGACATATACCTTGGTGTCCCATCTGGTACATGATATCTGATAGATTATTTTTCTAGATATTTGAGTGGGTCCAATTGTAGAAGGGTGATTTCCTTATGGGAAACATCCTTGACCTATCAAGAATAATTTGTTGTAGAGACCATTGTCTTGGGGGACCAAGGAGCCTTCTTTGGCTAGTCTTGCCAAGGTAACCTTGAGTTTGTTTAGATGAACGCTTGGATGCGGATGTACTTTGGTGTTTATTCCATGACCTGTGTGTTACCAAAGTGGGAACCCACATCTTTTGTGGGGATCCTAGTAATTGCAGGCTACTTGGTGTGGACTAGTAGTAGAGGATGCGAAGAATTGATAGCATGACTTTGATAGTGCTATGTATACTATATGCAACTTATCTAATTTTATTTTGCCAGTAGAGTTGCCATGATCGATAGTTCCTTCGTGCATCTAGGAATAACATCGATTAGTCCTCAATAGATAGATGCCAATCAGGAAGCAATTTAGTTAGGCATTTGCTTCGATTGTAATCCGTGTGTCACAGCCAGGTGCTAGTGACTAGATTTGTGACTACTTGTAGCTACTTATTACTTGCATGTATGATCATTGATCTTGCCGATTATGAGTTACCAACAGTAACATTAGATCATGTATTTGATCGCACACATTTCTTGGATATAGTGCACAAGATCTCAAGGACAATTTATGGGCCATGCCTCTTACGAGGCAAATATCCATGTTATCAACTTTTATGGCTATTATCTAGAGCTGTGTAGTAGCGAGGTATTGACTAGTGGGATTGTACTAGTTCGACCCATTTCCAATAGAGAGTGTTAATGTTGACAGAATTTGCTACCATCTTGATTACCTTGACTCAATAGACTAAGTTGGGACTTGAAGTTTTTGGTCAGTTCAGGTGGACAAAGTTCAACTGAGATAGGTTCCTACTCATGATGAGTGTTCTTAGTCTATCAGGCAGCAGCAGTAGAGAGGATACATCAGTTTTGGTGGAACATTGCACATGTTCAGCACTAAGAGATCATTTGATTGGTCAAATAATACTGAACAAGTTATGTTTGGTATGGGTGTCAACCCAAGATTCCCTTGAGAATTACAACTTGAAGATGTTCTAGGTGTAGTTCTAGAAAGAATTGACCTGCTGTACAACCAATTCCACAGTTGTGCATTTGGCAGAGGATATGGTACAACAGGAGAGTTACATCTTGGGTGTTCTGGCTTAGACATGGTCTTGATAAGAACACTTTCAAAGGTCATTTATGAGACGAGAGTGCTCAAATATTTGATAGATCGTTTGATTAGTCAAGATATGCCTATGATAATACTAAACATGTTATGTTTGGTATGGGTATCAACCCATGTTTCCTTTGAGAATTAGAACTTGAAGATGTAGTTCAAGGTGTAGTCCTAGAAAGAATTGACTTGCTATATAGCCAATTCCATAGTTGTGCATTTGGCAGAGGATATAGTAGAGTAGGAGAGTTATATCATGGGTGTTCTAGCAGTCTTGATAGGAACACTTTCAAAGGTCATTTATGACGAGTGTTTAGATATCTAATAGTTCTGTTGTTCTCAGTACTTATCTTTAGGATTCGTGGTCTAATCTAGCAAGGTTAGGGGAGCCTTGGGATTAGAGGAAGCAGATTAATACAAGCATCTAAGGCTCATGTTTAATACCAAGTATAAGGAAGCAGATTAATACAAGCGTCTAAGGCTCATGTTTAATACCAAGTATACTGGCTATATATTACATGACATTTTTTTATAGTAGCAGTAGCCACTATATAAGTGAGACCTAGATTTTTATTGTTCACATATAGTTATTCACTCTGTGGTCTGTGATGGACCAAGATTACCATCGAGAACATGATTGGATTCAACGGATCATGGATGGTCCTGTTGAAGGCCTCAATAGGCAAGTGTTGGTGGTACACCAGCACTAACTGGCATGGTTCGTGGGATTGGAGCCTTAGCCTCTGGCTTGAGGGAGATTTGCGGATGCTTTAAAGAAAATAAAAGAAAAGCTACTCGATGGTTTTTGGGTGAAAGCCTCCCTAGTAGATTTTTTCCAAGGGGAAAAGCACCCCAAATTTGTATAAATAAGAGGACAAGGCCCTTGTACTCCACAACACACATCTTGGGTGAAAGCTTGAAGGAGATCTCCTCCCCGTGGATCAAGGAGGAATCTTCTTAGGAGTTGTACAAGGGCTATGTCGACTTTGAAGTATATATAAATACCTGCGAGAGCGCCACGCTTTGGGGCCAATTGGTCTCTTGTGCAGGAGCACTCTAGCTCCATTTAAATATTTTCTTTTCTTCCAAATTTATTCTAGTTCATAAAGTGATCAAAGTGTGATTAAGTGTTCACCACCTGTCAAGTTTCTAAAGGCTGATTTCAAGGTTCCATTGCCGGGATTCATCATCAACTTTTTCAAGAAGGCGAGCTTGTGGTCGCACATTTAATTCTATGGTGGCTGGAACTAGTGCGGAGATGAAGGATTTATCTTCGGAAGAGGATGACTACTACTTCGATGAAGATGAGGAAAGTGAGCAAGAAATACCTTCCAATATGCCAGAACTTGAAGATGATGATGCCACCTATGAAGAAGCAAAGATACAGAGTTTGATGGAGGAATTAATGGAACTCGCGAGACGAAGGACTCACGTTTTCCTTAAAACTTCAAAGCTGATTCCAAACCACGGAGGCAGGGGTCTGAGAAGAAAGCTAAGCCTCAACATTCGACTCCCATTCACCCAAATTTTCAGCCATACCCTGATTCTTCTTCTTCTTCTTCTCCCCCGCCTATCCATGGAAACCCTTTCAATACTTCTCATCCTGGTTACTTTGGTGGAGGATCTATCTTTCATTCCATGACGGGTGTACCCAACATGGGTATGACTGGGAGCTATGGCATGCAACCAGGTATGCATGGAGGTATGTATGGAGGTATGCCAGGAAGTATGTATGGAACTTATGGTGGTGGTGGTGGAAGTGCTTTTGGTATGCCTGGTATGGGAGGTGGTATGATGGGCATGGGATCTAATGATGTGGGCAATTTTTTTCTCAAACCACATCTATAATAATCTTGTTCAAGGCGAAAAGCCAAAAGATTATAAAGAGGGTGGTGTTGTAGTAAAGTTTGATACTTTTAGTGGTGCAAAGGATCGTTTGAAGGCCCTCACCTTCATTCAATAGTTTGATGCAGCATTTTCTGGTGGTAATTTCATAGAGGCATCTAAGGTATGAAAGGCAGCTTCTTTCCTAAAAGGTAATGCTCTTCAATGGTGGTCGACACTTCTTCATCAAGGAATAGCACCTACCACTTGGGTGGAGTTCAAGCAAATCTTCTCTTCCTTATGGTTGACACCGACTTTTGAGGTGGATGTTATGATAGCTTGGCATCGATTGGATTCCAGAGATTGTAACAATCTGGAAGAATATAACAAGAAATTTTGGGATGCTCTGCTACCGGTCACCTCCTTTAGGCCCGTGTCATTGGTTGAGCAGATAGAGACTTATTTCTGTGGGTTACCCAAGGAGCTTCGAGATTATTGCATCAAAACAAAGGTTATTAATGTGACTCAGATGATAGAAAATGCTCAGACTGGATATGCCATGCTTACTGGTCAGATGTCAACATCTCTTCTCCAAGAAAGCATCAAAGGAGTCGAAAGAGACCAAGAACACTGAACCACGAGAGAAGGGGCAATCCAAGAAAAGAAAATTTTAGCCCTTACCTCAAAGGACAGATGAAGAAAGGAAAGAGCTTATAGGTGGCAACAAATGTTTCTCCTGTGGGAGTGGAGAAGCAAGGCATCGATATTATAGGTGTCCAAAGAGAGCACCTAAAAACGAAGATGATTCACAAGAAGAGACTAAAGCAAAGAAACAGAAACCGTCTGTTGGACTAGTACCTGACTTGATAGGGATGAAGCAAGGGGATGTCTTCAGAGTTATGCAGAGCATGGGGAAGACTTAGAGATCCGGAGGTTTTGATTTTTTTTGATCCTAGGGCTCGTGCAAACTTCATCACCCCCGAGCTTGCAGAGCAAAGTTGGGCATCAGGAGATGGGTGTGTTACATGAGGCTACTTTGGCTTGTCCTGGACATTCGGTTGAGGTTACATCGATCATTGTGGGAAACTACGTCTCAGTGTGCAGACTTACATGGACAAAGAGGATAACTTCTTTATTATGCCCTTGGAGGGTTGTGATGTTGGGTATGCCTTGGTGCCATAAGGTTAAAGCGGTAGTAGATACTTTCAACAAGAAAATCTCTCTCACTAATAAGAATAAGGAACACACTCTTGATGTAAAGCTTAAAGGGGAATCTATTCCTATTGTATTGGCCTCGGCCATTTCTCGTCTAATAAAGAAACATCTTTCTATTTACTTATTGTTTGTTAAAGAGAATCAGGATACCACAGATTCTAACTTATCTGAGTTGGATAAGGAAAGATTGGATTTTCTCAAAGGTTTTCAAGAATCAGGATACCACGGATTCTAACTTATCTGAGTTGGATAAGGAAAGATTGGATTTTCTCAAAGGTTTTCAAGATTTTTTTTGCCAGGGGAATTGCCACCTGCCATGCCTGAGGATCATGGGATTGATTTGATTCCTGGAAGTTCACCATCGAATAAGCCACCCTATAGGGTAAGTGCAGCCCAACAAGAAGAGATTATGAGCCAAGTACGTTATCTGTTGGACAAAGGGTTGATTTAGCCAAGCTCTTCACCCTTTTGTTCACCAGTGCTTTTAGTACAAAAGAAAGATGGTTCTTGGCAGATGTGCATTGACTATAGGGCACTCAATAAGATTACCATCAAGAACAAATTCCCTATACCTCGAATCGATGATATTTTGGATCGATTACAGGGAGTAGCTTACTTCAGTCGCATTGATCTGAAGAGTGGATATCATCAAATTTGCATCATGCCAAAAGATGTGCACAGCGTTCAGGACAACTTTTGGACTCTATGAGTTTTTGGTCATGCCTTTTGGTCTTACGAATGCTCCAGTGACTTTTAACAGGATGATGGATGGAATTTTTTGACCCCCGTGCTTTTGTGGGCACTTTTTTTGATGATATGATTGTGTTTTCTCACTCAGAGAAGGAGCATCGGGAGCATTTGACTAGAGTCTTTGAGGAACTCAAAAAGCATAGGTTGGTTGTCAACGGAAAGAAGAGTGAATTCTTCATGCAGGAGATTCACTTTCTTGGGCACATAGTGTCTAAGGATGGCGTCCAGATGGATCCAGCAAAAGTGGAAGTGATAAAGAATTGACTGGATTTGCAGACCATACATGATGTGAGATGTTTCTTAGGACTTTGTTCATATTACAGGAGGTTTATCCGATTCTTTGCAGAGATTGCTTCACCTTTACATCACCTAACCAAGAAAGATGTAAAATTTCGATGGATAGTAAAAGAAGTGGAAGTTTTCAACAAGCTTAAGGAAAAGCTAACCACTGGTCGAGCTTTGGTTTTACTAGATCTTCATAAACCTTTTGTGGTACAGTGTGATGCATGCGGGAATAGCATTGGAGCTGTTCTTATGCAGGAGGGACGTGTTATTGCTTATGAGAGTAGAACTTTGTCACCAGCAGAAAAGAATCTACAAGTATATGAGAAGGAGCTTCTTGCGATTATTCATGCTCTTTCTACTCAGAAGCATTATCTCCTTGGGACTGATTTCATTGTTCAGAGTAATCATCAGACTCTTTGATATTTCCTTACAAACGAAGCTCTCAGAGAAGCATATGAGATGGGCAAACTCTTTGTCCACATTTCACTTTCAGATTGTTCATGTAGATGGCAAAAAGAATGTGGTAGCAGATGCCCTGTCTAGGAAACCGCATGTGGCCGCCATCTCCATTATCTTTCATCATGAACTTGATGATATGCAAGAACAGTATTATCATGACTCAGATTTTGAGCGGATTTTTTTTGATCATTTGACCGAAGGAGAGCGAGTTGATCATTATTCTCTCAAGGAAGGATTCTTGATGATGCATGTGACAGATTGTGTGTCACATCTCAACTAAGGCAGAAGGTTTTGACAGAATGCCATGCTCCGCCTTATGCAGGCCATCGTGGTATTGAGGGTACAGTGAAGGCTTTGGAGGCATTCTTTTATTGGCCTACTATGCGCAGGGATGCTAATGCTTTTGTTCGTGATTGTATCATTTGTCTCAAAAGGTGAAGTATGACCGTCAAAAGACACCTGGGTTACTTCATCCTTTGCCTATTCCAGATAGACCGTGGGAGAGTGTTGCTATGGATTTTATCTTCGACCTTCCTAGGACAAAGAGTGGGAATGATGGCATTTGGACTATCATAGATTGTTTCAGTAAGCAGGCTCATTTCATTCCAGTTAGGAAGAAGATTAATGCAAAGAAAATGGTGAGGATATTTTTGATGAATATCTTCAAATACCATGGGATGCCCACATCTATTGTCAGTATCGAGATCCTCGAATGATGAGTTTATTTTGGAGAGCATTGTTTGAGAACATGAAGACTTCGTTGAAGTTCTCATCGTCTTTTCATCCACAAACAGATGGGCAATCGAAAATTGCCAACTCAGTTGTATTGGATCTTCTAAAGTGTTATGTTTCGGATCATAAGGAATAGTGGGAAAAGTATCTTCCTTTGGTGGAGTTTGCTTACAACAACACAATTCACACTTCGATAGGTAAGGCACCTTTCGAGATTGTGGAAGGCAGGAAGAAAGTACCTCCGATCCTACATACAAAAGATAAGATCTTCGAGGCAGATCGTTTTATAGAGAATATGGATGAGGCTTACAAGAAGGTCAAGGTGGCTCTTCAAAGGACTCAAGGGAAACAGAGGAAAGCAGCAAACCTACACCGTCGATCATTGGTTTTTGATTTGGGTGATTGGGTGCTTTTGAGATTTGAGAAGGCTAGACTCAAGAAAATGAACAGAGCTTATATCCTAAATTGAGTATGCAGTACTATGGGCCTTTTTCGGTGATTGAGAAGATGTGTGATGTTTCCTATCGTCTTTAGTTACCGGATCATTGGAAGATTCATAATGCATTCCATGTGAGTTATCTTAGACCTTTCACAGAGGTGCGGTGCCTATAGATCAAGTTGATGAGCCCCAACCAGAGGTAGAAGAACTTTATGAGATTCTACAATCGGAACAGATTTTGGCACATAAAGAAAGAAAAGTCAAAGGGAAAGTTTCACGTCAATATCTGGTGAAGTTTGTGAATTATTCACCTATAGATTCGAAGTGGATGGAGGAGGGTGACTTGGCAGATTCACGGAGGATACTACAACTTTACCTCGAGGCTTTTGGTTTGGAGCCTATCTTAGAAAGTGCTTCAACGGGTTCAGCTATGGATTCAGTTATGTTATGTTTCAGTTGGCAGAACATAGTTTTCTCGTTGCTTTCCTAGGTTCTATTTCAGTTGGCAGATCCTTTGAATGAACAATCGAGAACGATTGCTTTGTTTAAGAGGGGGTATGTTACAGGATTGAGTATTTCACCTCTTGGTAATCATGTTTTCAGCATGTTTAAGCATTCACTAAGCCTAAAAGGGCATGTATTTTTTTATTTGTTATTTTTTTAAAGAAAAGAAAAGAAAAGAAAAGCTACTCGATGGTTTTTGGGTAAAAGCCTCCCTAGTAGATTTTTCCAAGGGGAAAAGCTAGGTTTTTCCCCCAAATTTGTATAAATAAGAGGCCAAGGCCCTTGTATACCACAACACACATCTTGGGTAAAAGCTTGAAGGAGATCTCCTCCCCATGGATCAAGGAGGAATCTTCTTAGGAGTTGTACAAGGGCCACGTCGACTTTGAAGTATAAATAAATACCTGCGACGACGGGGACGCCACGCTTTGGGGCCAATTGGTCTCTTGTGTAGGAGCACTCTAGCTCCATTTAAATATTTTCTTTTCTTCCAAATTTATTCCAGTTCATAAAGTGATTAAAGTGTGATTAAGTGTGTTCACTGCCCGTCAAGTTTTTAAAGGCCGGTTTCATTGGAGACTTCGCAAGTTTCTTGTCTGGGACACTCTGTGCTTTGGCATAGTTAACCTTTGGTAACTATGAGGAGCAGTGCTAGTCTTTGAGTGACAACAAGATAAGGGACTTTCTTGGTTGTTTGATCAATAACATGTCACTCATAGGGTGATAAGTTTTTTGATTCATCACATACTCTCTCTTGATGGCCAAATGATATCGATGCATATTGACACACAAGGCAGCCTCAGAATTGTACATGAGAGAGATGAGAATTTTGGAACGTTTCGTTCTTAGATTGAATGTCTAGACCAGTTTGACGGTTGGATTGTTTGAACGACTAACTTGTATATGTGGTTAAATCCCACACTAGTCAAAGATGCTCTAGGGTGGATATAGTTCCATGGGATTATTTTGATTACACGACTTTGGAGCCATGTGGACTTCCACACGTTCGATGGGATGTAACCCATGAAGCACAAGTTGTTTTTTGTTCAGTCTTTGCTTCATTACAGGTAGCTTTTGCATCAGTTTCAGTCAGTGGCCATGGCTGATAACAGCAAATGATGTATTTCGCATGTTGTCTGCTGTGATGACAAATTGGATGGAGACAGCAACTACCCACTTTGGGCATACATGATGCAGTATGTTTTGGTTACAAAAGGAGTGTGGAACATTGTGCAGGGTATGGATGTACGTCTAGGTTCTGTGGATGTAGGATCTGTTGAGGATGTTACAGGTTCTAGCAGCTCTACTATTGCTGCTGTTTTACCCACTGCTGAACAAGCTCGTTTTGGGATGGTAAAGATGCGCAGGCTCATGCTTTGATTGCACTTTCTGTCAAACATAACATGACTCCACATATTCGTTCAGCTAAAACAGCAAAACAGGCTTGGGATATTCTAGCTGGTTTGTATGCAGGTCGTAACGAGGCAAAAATCTCTTACGTGCGTAAAGAGATAGAATCGAAGATTATGCAGGAAGATGAAGACAAGAATGTTTTTCTTGCTAAGATTAAAGATCTCAAGGAATAGTTAATTTTTGCAGGTGAGATTATTCCTGATCATTCTCTTGTGCAGACTGTTCTTGATGGTTTACCTGAGTCATATCAGACTTTTGCTTCCACGTGGAGACTTGTTACTGAGGACAGACCTGATGTTGTCAAGTATGATACTTTAGTCAACAAGCTCTTGCAAGAAGCGCAGTCCAGGCAAAACAGGGCTAGGCAACGTGATCAAGCATTTGTTGCGGTGCTACAAAGCACATTACCTCGCATCGTGATATGTTCACTTGTCTTGAGGCTGCTGTCCCTAATGGAAATACTGTCACATGTGCCAATAATGCTTCTTACCCCAGTGAAGGGCATTGGCAAAATTATGCTTACTACTGCAAATGGCAGCGCTTTCACACTTTCAGATGCTTTGTATGTGCCAGGGATAAAGAAGAATCTATTGTCTATCTCTGCGCTTGCTAGACTTGGACTTGTAGTCAAATTTATGGATGACAGATGTACTGTTCATGATTTGACTTCTGGTGATACGATTATTGCATCTGGCACCTTGTTTCGTGGGCTGTATAAGCTCAATTCTTATGACAAGTGTGTGGAAGATTCAGCAAATGTAGTTTCTGAGATGAAAAGGCAGTTTCAGATGCAAAACTATGGCATGCTCGTTTTGGTCATCTGAACTTTGCTATTTGATATGGTTGCTTCATTGTCCCCTCTTGAGGCACCATTAAAACATGTTTGTGAAGGCTGTATTTTGGGCAAAATGCAGCGTTCTGCGTTACGTCTATATTTGCTTTCCTTTAGATGGGTTAGATTTGTTGGTTTCAAATTTGTTTTGAAGCTTGTTTGTGATTGGATGTTCTATTTGCATACTTGGAAGGGAAAAAACCATTTTCCTATTTACATGATTGTGAAGCCAAAAAGGCTTTGATTTTTGTATACTTGGAAGAGAAAAAACCCTTTCCCTATTCACATGATTTTGAAGCCTAAAAGGTTTTGGTTATTGTATTGAATCAAGAAATAGCTTAGCATTTATAATTAGAAATGTAATCTACTCCAAAAACTATTGGGTATTTTGGATTCTAGTGGTGTGTCCATTGGTGTGAACACCCTCTTAGAGTGTGAACAAGCCTTATTAAGGTCTAGTCCAAAAGATGAGGCTTAATACCTATAAAAGCAATGTACATGGTGAAAGTATTATCATAATTCATTCATCATTGTGTTGTGAAATATCTCACCATTTTGCTCTCTCTCTCTCTCTCTCTCTCTCTCTCTCTCTCGGTCTTGAAATTGAGGATGAGGAACACTTCATGCTCACATACCCACCCTATGCTGACATTAGAGTGTGCTTTCCGACATTGATCACCCAATGCACCAATCTATCCCAACTCCTTGAGGTCAGCTATTGCAATCCTCATATCCTAGGTATCTTTTTATGTCTCTTATTTGAGCATAGACAAGAAACTATGACAAAATGCATAAAAGTTGGACCTTTGATCCCTCAGAAGAGACTATGTAATGTTGTTACTAGGTCCCATTGGTCGTGTCTCACTAGCCTCTTGAGGATGCTAATATATCATCATCATCATCATCATATATATATCTCTCTCCCCCCCTGGGTGCCGCATTATCATGGCTTAAGCTTCTATCTCATCTCTCTACTTGTTGTAATGCTCCTTGCATTATAAGCTTAATCACAATAGAAATCTTGTTTAAAGATTTCTAGCTTTTCATTTTAAATCAAACTTAAATAAGTCTAGCTTTTCATTTTAAATCAAACTTAAATAAGTCTAGCTTGGATTAAGTTCTCTTTTATAAGTATTTCAGTTAGAGAAACACTTCCTTTAGTAGAGGAATATTGCTTCCTCATTCATGTGCCCTTAAACTGCCTTTTTATGAGAAAGTATCTTTTCTTTTAAGAACACCTAATGTCCATGTAAGTGCCATTACACGATACAGATCTAACATGGTGTTGAACGTTATGTTACCCTTATAACAATGAGGTTAGCTTTAACACCTTCTCTTTTCTAAGTATTTCAGTTAGAGAAACACTTCCTTTAGTAGAGGAATATTGCTTTTATAAGTATTTCAGTTAGAGAAACACTTCCTTTAGTAGAGGAATATTGCTTTTACAAGTATTTCAGTTAGAGAAACACCTTCTCTTTTATAAGTATTTTAGTTAGAGAAACACTTCCTTTATTAGTAGAGGAATATTGCTTTTATAAGTATTTCAGTTAGAGAAACACCTTCTCTTTTATAAGTATTTCAGTTAGAGAAACACTTCCTTTAGTAGAGGAATATTGCTTCCTTGTTCATGTGCCCTTAAACTGCCTTTCTATGAGAAAGTATCTTTTCTTTTAAGAACACCTAATGTCCATGTAAGTGCCATTACACGATACAGATCTAACATGGTGTTGAACGTTATGTTACCCTTATAATAACAATGAGGTTAGCTTTAACACCTTCTTCTCATATGAATACTTTATCCTGGTTGATTCTAAACATGAGGACAAACCAAATGATTATGTCCACCAACTTTGCATATGTCCTTGATCAAAGGCTTGCATGCAGTCAAAGGCTTGCATGCAGTTAATTTCATGGCTCTTTTTTACGTCTCGAGTGTCATGATCACTCAGAAGCTTTACCTTGTTACCATCAACCTTTTTCTAGTGTACACTTGTATACACTAACTAAAACCAATCTTACAGATAAACTCCTTTTCGTGAGACACAATTCCCAAATAAGATTGCTCTATTACCTTTTAGTACCTTACGTACTAGTTGGCCGACCTTGTATACCATAAACAATGAAGAGTAAAGTAACCATTTACTCCCTTGGCCAATTCCTTTTACTTCTCGACCCTCGACTCAATCGAGAAATTCTTTTGGATGAGACAACCTTAACCTTGCTCAGTCAACTCCTTTCGATTACTTGTACGTTGGCATAACACACATCACTAGGCATCCCATTCCACCTAGTTACTCCCAAGTACCTTGAGTTATTGGTCATTAACACTAGACCCTGCCTTTTAAAAGTTTGGACGTCCTTGAATTTAGATCTAGGAAATAACTTCTTTTTTGTTACACTTTAAGTGAATAGACATTTCTTTTTATTGGTAGACCTTTTTCAAGAAATTTACTTGCTTGTAACTTTTATGCATATAAAGAAACAATTATAAGGTTCCTTGTACCATGTCTACCATTAAGAAATCCACAAGCATTAACCCCTCATAATTGTGCCTTTCTTTAATATGGTCAACTTTTCTTTTCATAAATGAGTACGTCTCATTACAAGAACATACTTATACCTTTACAATGTGATCGAAGCAGACATCACTT
Organism: Cibotium barometz; assembly: GCF_041138505.1. NCBI lineage: Eukaryota > Viridiplantae > Streptophyta > Polypodiopsida > Cyatheales > Cibotiaceae > Cibotium > Cibotium barometz. Next base: position 24,898,843 of record NC_141075.1, on the reverse strand, counting down.
TATAATGTCACCACCATGAGAATTTATAGTATTTACTCTTTTCCAAGGAGTTTAACTTTTATTTATAGATAGACATGCTTTTTTTTACCAGGCATTAACTATCTTTACTATCTCGAATCAACATTGATAACATGTTTTATTCATGACCCAAAGTGGTACTTTTTCAATGAGTCATACCTTTAAACGAATCTAAAAAGATTACGTTTGAGGCATCGTGACCATTCATTAAGGTTAAACTTCATAAATGAAGTTACCTAATATTAGATGTGAATTGCACTCCATTATGAGCCAACTCACATAAATCAAGATCAAATGCTATAGTTATTACTAACCTTTAAGCTCTTGTACACAACATAAACACTAAAAGAATTCAACCTTAAAGTGCTTGTATGTGTACTTAAACATCGACATTTATCTTTAGATAACATTTTGAACTCAATGAAAAATCAATGATCAAAGGAATATCCCCTTAAGTAACAAACTTCTTTAGAATGGTAAGACCACATTGGAATATATTCCTATTGAGCACATGACACATAACTCTTGATATTAAAGTACTAACTAACAATAAACACAAACTGTGTTTGCTTAATAGGTTAGCCACATAACATTGTGAAATACTCTCGACCCTAAATTTCCAAAGGAATATGATCGACACAATAGGATCTTATGATACAAATTCACAAACCAACTTATTTGATGTGAACTCAACAGAGCATAACATAACACAAACAAACACGTGATATGCATAAAAATAGTTAAACTTTAGGACCAACAACTCTTGCATCTACATGGAACTAAAACTTTCGAGAAAAACCCAATTGCATTGGTTTCTAACCATGCAAAAGCTCGTTTACTATGCAAGCAAGGGTACTACACTAAGACATGTAGATTATGACTCAAATGAGTTGCTTGGACATAAATTAAAGACTTGAAAAAAACGTCCAACTGAACTCTCCAATAGTTCGAACTTTGCTGACATAATACATAAAGAGAGTAGTGAAAATTTTCTTATCCATAACTTTCCAGCTCTATGTCAGTACTGCACCCTTCACTCCATAAAAAACATTAACTATTAATTATCACTATTACTTTACTAGTAAACAAACTTAACTGGTGTTCTTACACTCACTAGTCAGCTGTATTGAAACATGTGACCAATCATCCTTCATACACTTGATGCAAGCATGAAAAAATTAAACATATATATGCTTCTAATCACATGCTAAAAGCACATAATATTAAACTTTAATCTCTTGTATGACCCATACATGCATGCTTATGTAGATGCTCACTTGCAAAAATTAAGATATCTATGCTTCTAATCACATGCTCAAAGCACATAATATTAAACTTCAATCTCATGCATGACCCATACATGCATGCTTATGTAGATGCTCACTTGCAAAAACTCAAATGTCCACATAAGGCCAATACTAGAGTAGCTAGAGCAAGAAGCTCAAATAATCAAGTGTGAAACACACTAGACCCATACATCCTAAGCCCATCATACTCAAACACATACATCACGAGTGTAAAATACATACAAGACCTTCTGCACGTAATGGTTCTTGGTGATGTACAAAACTTATTAAGATAACATATGAACAAATTCATTTTATGGCCCCATACACAAAAATTTACAAACAAAAATGAGCACCAACCTTTACTCCACGCTCTCGATGAAGCCTTTGATGTAAAAAGATTCTTCCTGTGTATAAAGTGCATTGTGTGTGACTACACACATAAATCATCCTGACTCTCTCAACTTAATCGTCATGAGCTATGCTACAAAACAACCTTAGAATAGGCAATTGGGACTATGCTTTGCGAGAAACCAACGCTTGGTTGTACCTATAATCAAACTCCTCTGAAGTCAACAGTCGAAATCGGATACGTCTTGTTGTCAATTCCATCCATTGATTATTGACATCTATCTGATAATTATACTATCAATTGCTTGCACTTGCAATCATATGGTTTTCAAATTGCTGAGTTTAGGAATAGCAAGCTTCAGCAAACAATCGTCCTGATTCTACAATCGCCCCATGAATCACCAATCATCCAAAGTCTCTAATCACAAGCACAAGCAACAATCACTTAGATCAACAATCATCTGGAAATTACAAAAGATCCAATCAGAAGTCTAATTGGAAATTGCATTAGTCCACTCAACAGACTACACACAGATTGAATCATGTGAGTGCATTAGTTAGTCCAATAGCTTGATTGCATTGGCCAATAGTCACATTAGTTAGTCCAATGGCTTGATTGCATTGGCCAATTTACATGATTACATAAGTCCAGTCATGCAAGCAATCTAATCGTTCCGATTAATCAAAGTCCATCATCTGATTGCTCATTTACCTTTGTCATGATCGCACTATGCTAGTGCCCTCGAAGGCCTCGAGCTTGTTTGTATCCAGCGAATGGTGGAGAGAGAGATAGAGAGCGTATATCATGGCGATTGTGCGCTTACTCTCTCACGCTTGCCGACCTTGTGTGGCTGGGCTCTACTGATGCTGCCGCTTGTTTGTATCCACTCTGAGGCTGTCGTTGCTCTCGTTCACTCCGTCTTGAGCCTTGATCGCACAAGGCTCTTTGAGTATACGCATGTTGTGTGCCCACTTTTGGGCTGTCCCCCTCAAAGCAATCCTGGACTTGTTCCTGCTTGGTACATGCCTTTGGGAAAGACACCATCCGGGTTGGTTTCTTGGCAATTGAGGGTGGTTGTAGACATTGTAGTCCTCAAAAAAAATCTATTGCAACGTTTGATAATCAAACCTTCAAACTTTCCTTTGTTTTTCCAAAGAGAAACCGTACCAGAATTGCTCAAAATATGGCTATAGTTATTCAAGCTTTCAATCAAAATAATATAGCAAAAAGATGAAGGAGAGCACCTAATCCTTTTACTAAAAAAAAGAGAAAAAGATAACTTATCCATTCGTTGTGTTTATTGCGAGAACGAGAAGCATGAAGAGTCCCTTGAGATTGAATGCTAGCTCTGATACCAATGTAATGCTCCTTACATTATAAGCTTGAGGACTTGTAAGACTAGAACTTTGATTCTCCACCCAACCATATCCCAAATAGTCTCTTAACTCATGGTTATATAGCCTAAGTGGTGCATGACCTTCCAACTTTAGCCCCTTGATCTTTCATTGGCTAGAGATTGCCTTTTCCTTGTCCAATGCCTCTTCAACTACCCCTAGAAGAGGGCACCTACTTCCGTGTCCCTTGGGCTTCCATTGTGCACCATATACTTCCCTTTTTACTTTAACTTTAATGCCGATTAACCATTGCTTAGGTATTTCCTATTTGAAATCCCCTAAACCTTATTTATGTGCAACCTTTTACATAGAAATAATCTTTCCTAGTCTTATCTTTTAATGTTACATGTCTATCTCATAACACTTGCATTCTAGTCTTACATACCTATCATGGATATCTACTCTTACACACCTATCATGGATATTTTTCATCCTCCATAGCTACATTTGTGTGATCTTCGATACCAATATGGTATCAAAGCTAGACTGAACCACATCTTTGTTTTTAGGGTTTTTGCATTTTAAGGTTTTTTCCTTTTTAGGGTTTTTGTGTTTTCTTTGATTTCCATCATCAAACCTACATTTTCTTTTAGCCTTGCTACTTTTTTCCAAAATTGAGCTGCCATCATCTCATCATTCTCTTGTAAGCAAGGTTGATATCAATGGTGGCTAGAGGAGAGTCTCTCTCTCTCTCTCTCTCTCTCTCTCTCTCTATATATATATATATATATATATATATATATATATATATATATATAGCATTGTCATGGTTTGAGCTTCCATCTCTCTCTCTCTCTCTCTCTCTCTCTCTCTCTCTCTCTCTTTCTCTCTCTCTCTCTCTCTATATATATATATATATCTATATATATATATATATCTATATATATATATATATCTATATAGCATTGTCATGGTTTGAGCTTCCATCTCATCTCTCTACTTACACTCTACTCCTACACACCTATCATGGATAACTTTCATCCTCCATAGTTGCATTTGTGTGATCATGGATGCCAATATAGTATTAGAGCTAAGGTGAACCACATCTGTGCTTTTAGGGTTTTTACATTTTAAGGTTTTTCCTTTTTAGGGTTTCTACATTTTTAGGGTTTTTGTGTTTTCTTTATTGCCCACCATTAAACCTGTGTTTTCTTTTAGTCTTACTATTTTTTTCCTAAATTGAGTTATCATCGTCTCATCATTTTATTGCAATAAGCAAGAGTTAATACTACCCATTGGCTAGAAGGGAGTCCCTTCTACCCATTGGCTAGAAGGGAGTCCTCAGTCCTAAATGCAAGCATAGGAGTCCTCAGTCCTCAGTCCTAAATGCAAGCATAGGAGGTCCATAACAGTTTCAAATTGGCATTGATCTAACAACCTACAGAGGCAAAATGCACATTATAGAAGTTATCCACCAGAGTCTACTTTAAGGGGCCATCATTCAACTCGTGACTCTCACCATTTGTAAGTCTATTGGTTAATTTAAAAAGAGGATCTTACAGCCCTCAAATATTTGGGGATTTCACATATTGAATGAGAAATTAACAGTTTGCAACCTGAAAAAAATTTGGAGCTTTTCTCCAATATGGCAAAATTCATCGAATTGGAGATCTGATGCCCGTAAGGATTTGGAGTTTTATTAAGCCTCTAGCATCAAATTAGTCCTTTTGCATCCACAAAAAAATTAGTTTTTTCCCTCTACTAATGTTTCTCCCAATTTGTGCATACATAGGTTCTTTGCTGTGGCCCCTGAGCCTAAAAAGAAAAGATAACCCATGTGTCCACCACCTAGCAATAGCATTGAAAGAAGATCTTCATCAACATTACACCAATGTGGAGAGTTTTTCTAAACTTTCAAAAGTTCTTCTAACTCCTATTATGTTATTATCATGGGTTCTTTGCTCATGATTGGGTTGTAGCCATTTATATGGTAGTGATGTGTGGACGTAGGCCAATAATGGGCTGGGGTACTTTTTTTCCTCTTTAGGAGGTTTTTTCCTTCGAGTATATGTATGCACTCTTATGAGTGTATGTAAGTGACCTTATCATGTCACTTCGCGTGTACTTCAATCATTCTCATCGATCTACTTTGAGTGTTGTGCTTCCATCTATCTCTCCTTGCTTGCTGCATCTATGTGTGTGTTGCTACATTGACCTTCCTCCTTATCATCTTCTTCTCAAGTCGCTCTTTTGATTATCTCAAGTTGAGCAATAATCCTCTTAGGTGGAGAAGGTATGCCATATAGTGTGTTGTTAATGTAGCAACACACCATTACTATATTAACAAAGTTTTTATGTGTTTTGGAGTGTTGTGGGGCACGTTCACATCCTGTGGGGTTTTTGTAGGCATCTAGGAGGAAGGTTAGTTTTGAACTATTTTTGTTCAATTTTGGGTTTTCTACACAACAGCATTTAATGTCCAAACATGGTTGTTATCATCTATGGCATCGCATCTTCAAGCTCACCTTAATTATCTTCAATAGTATCATCAATGTTACTATCAATTTTTACATTCTTGCTAAGTATCATTTCCACTCTACACTGTAACTTTTCATACACTTTAGTGGGCATTGATAGTACCTACCATAGGTAGTTGGGATATTTACATTATGTGTTAGAGATTAGTTATTTGCAGGAAGAATGGTAGAGGCAGTGATGTATTTGGTATGCTTTCTCGTTGAGAATAAGCTTAATGGGTCCAACTACCCATTGTGGTCTATGATGCACCATGTTGTTATTGGCATTGAGGCATGCCCTATCTCACCAGTATAATAACATAGTATACGTAATTTAAATGGTGATACAAGTTTTGATGTAAATGTGGCATCCACCTCTGTTCCTCCTACACTGAACAAGCAAGGTGGGATGGTAGGGATGCACATGCACATGCATTAGTGGCACTTTTAGTAAAAAGGATTATTATTTCTCATATTCGCTCATGCAAAAAATTGTGAAGCATGCTTGGGATGTAATTACTGCACTTTACCAAGTTCATATAAATAAGGCACGAGTGGCCTACTTAAACAAGCAATTAAAGTTTAAACATATGAATGAGGGAGCTTTAATGGATGAGTTCCTCAATCACAAGGATTAAAGATTTGAGAGAGCACCTCGCATGTATTAATGAGGCCTATCCAAAAAGTTCTTTGGTGTCTATTGTTCTCACAGCTCTACTAGATTCATACCAAAGTTTTACATCTATACTTTGGTTAATGATGAAGGGTTATCTCAATGCCCTTACTTTTGATGAGTTGGTTACAATGCTCTTATAAGAAGAGCAATCTTGGAAAAACTAATGCCAATTAAAAAGGTAAAGGTAATGCCTTTTCTCGAGGTGGACATAAGCCAACGATAGAAAAAGGAACCAAGAATGAGGTGATAAGACTAAGAAGAAAGGTAAATACAATTATCACAAGCCAGGCTATTAGATCAATAACAATATTTTTGTGCTCATTGCCAACACCACGAGAACCATGACACCAACCAGGAGATCTAACAAGGTGGACTTCAGTACCACAATAGATGTTGCCTACAACAAGGTAACCACTGGCTTTGCCAACCTAGCAAGGTGGACTTTGGTGCCAAGATAAATGTTCCCTATGCCAAGGTAACCCCATTAGCCTTACCAGCCTCACCAGCATAGCAGGAGGCACAAGCTCTTATGCCTACATATCAAAACCCTTTATTGCAAGGCATGTATAAGCCACCCCGATTGGACCACTCCAGCTAGTTCATCCAAGAATTGCACTAGTACAATAGTACTCGATGACCCTACCCGTCATAGAAATAGAAACCTAGGAACAAGAGAGCTATGAGTCTTATGACAAAAAAGACCCATCTGACTAGGAATAGTACGATCCCTATGGGTATCCTGACCAAGGGTCACCCATAGACTACACCTCTTTGTTTCAGAGCTGTGGTGCAACAAAGAGTAACACACCTTAATAATATGGTATATACGTCACTGATGCAAGAAGGCCCACACTGTATTGCAGAGTGTCGTTCATAGACCCTACACCAAATCCCCTAAGTTCTTCTAACACTTTGAATCCCATGACCAACCCACAACCCAACAAGCAAAAATCCTACGCTTCAACTTTGAAACAAGTAGCTAAAGAGCCAGAGGTACAAGCCCTAAAAGCCCAAAGCAATAGTACCCCAAAAAAGCAAATGAACCAGAATAAGGTTTAGAAGAAGAGGAAGAGTACACGTAAACGCAATGCACGATTAGTTGTCAAGGGCAATAACGTCATGACCATCGAAAGTGGTTCAGATGAGAGCTCCAAAGCTACCTCCCTTGGGGAGACAGCCACCATTGATCTCCTCCCACTCAAACCTACACTTCCCAAAGAAAAGAAACCCATAGAATATGAAAACCTTCCAAAGAAACTCAAGGAGTACCTGAACCCAGTGTTGGAGAAAGAGAGAATGAAATGTCTAAGATCTTTTAAGGAATGTATAGGCTAAACTAGAGCCAGTGTTAAAGAGAATGAAACTAGAGCTAGTGTTAAAGAGAATGAAATAAGACTAAGATCTTTTAAGGAAGGTATAGGCCAAACTAGAGCCAGTGTTAAAGAGAATGAAATAAGACTAAGATCTTTTAAGGAAGGTATAGGCCAAACTAGAGCCAGTGTTAGAGCAAGTGTTAATCCCATTTTGGATTAACAAACATGATCTTCAATTGAGGACATTAATAAGTGTCATGAAATGGCACTATAAAAGTTGTACATTATGAGATATTGGCCACCCAAGGCCTCGCAAATAATTTTTGGGCACCCAAGTGTGAATAAGGGCCAAATGTATATAATGCATTTTCTCATAATGAAAAGACACAATCCTCTTTGTGCTATTGAGAGCTCTCCCTTTGTGTCTTAAGAGAGATTGAAGGAGTGAGAGCATTCTAGCATTGTGCCTCTTTTATGCTTGTATGATTCATGCTTGTGTGTGAGAGAGAGAGTGATTGCCCTATGCAAAGGTGTGAGCGACTTCATCGTGATAGTGTGGAGGTGGAGCTTGGAGTTTGGAGCTTAACGAGCGAGCTTGGAGGCCTTAAGGGACTCAATATTGAAGCATTAGTAAGTACCCTATGACAGTTGTAATCTATTGCTCACCCATTAGGTGAAGGTGTAGAGTTCTCTCTTGGAGGTGTGGTAACCCATAACATTTTTGGTGCCGGTGTCAGGGATTCACCCTTGTTTCTTCCATCCTCTTGGAGTTCTAGCTCCCATTGCATAGGATTAATTATTTCCCTTGCATTCTGGTAGTGCATTGTGTGTGGAAAATGAATGGATAAGATGTGTGTGGTAGAAAAAAAAATTTGTGAGAAATTAGTTGTGATGTTGTGTGTGTTTGTAGTGGAGTGGTTTTAAGATAAGGCTTCACTGTTTGTTCTTGTTAATTTTTATATTCACATCATTAAAACCACCATCGTGAATGAGCAAGTTGGTGTGTTGTTTTCTTTCTGTTTCAAATAATTCATAAAAATCAAAAACATAAGGGACCATTGACTATGCCAAGAACTTGCATTTCATTCCTTTTAGGAGTGGCACAATCGATTTGGTATCAATTGGATAAGTATTACACACCCAAAGTCACAAAATTAGACGCGGAAAGTTTCATGTGAAAGTGTGGAAAAGTCGTTCACGCCATAAACCATTTCCTGTAGTTTCACGCCATGAATCACTCACAAAATCAGTGCCGTAAATAACGCCAAAAATCACGGGATTGCCTCTCCAAAAATAGAAAACCTTATCCTAACACCTCTGACACCTTGCAATCTGCCGAAATTTTTGAGCACATGAAAGTTCAAGAAGGCGTTCACGACGTGAAACATTCTAAAGCTGTTCAGGACATGAAACCCTTACTGGTTCATGATGTGAACCCCTTGGAAATCATTCACGGCGTGAAACCCTTACTGTTTCACGACGCGAAACATTTTCTACAGATTCACGAGTAGGCCAAAACCAATGATTGGATGAACTGAGGCAACAAGGGTCGGTTAAGGAAGGCATCTTATACCAAAAGGAGGGAATCTTCGGGTAAAATTTTTTGGGGACGTAAAAGTACAGGATAAAGTTCATGACGTGAACCATTTCTTGTAGTTTCACATCGTGAAACACTCTTTGTAGTTTCACAGCATCTAAAACAGAGCGATAGAATCAAAAGCAAAATCAAATTGGGTTGACCAAATAGCTTATCAAATCGTACATACATGCACTCAAGATCCGAAAAACTCATCGGAGAGATGATCTTACGCCCAATGATAGTGCATCGAATCACCCAAGATCTTCCTACCAAAAAGAAGTGTGGGATCATGACATTCTGCAAGCACACACCTAAGTGTTTTAAGAAACCTAACCACCACTGAAACACTAGTAGCGAAGAGTCCATGGAAGAAGGGCTGAGATACGTTGGGTTTGGGAAAGAGGAGAAACCACCCTCCCCAACCAGGTCCAGTGGTATCATTGATATCGCCCAGGGACTTTTTGGTCTCCAAACCAGCCATGATGAAGAAGCACAATCTGGCGTGGGTCCATCAACTAGCGCTAGACTCAGTCCACGACAAGAAGTGTCATTCCAATCGTCGAATTCTAGGCTGTCGAATACCGGCACCCCTGGAAAATAAGACAAGACGACATGGAAAGTGCGAGTAGGACGGCTCAAATATTCTTCCCCACCACCGAGGAATAGAGTTAGACCTCAAATGGAGTGAGGTGGAATGACAACTACGAGAATTGAGCTTAAGGAAACAAGAGCTCATAGGACAAGAGCTGAGAAGAAGGAAACGGGAAGTTTTAACCCACTCTAGTCATGAGGGAAGGAACCAAAAATAGTTATGGGGTAGAAGTGGGAGAAATTCCAAACTTGGAACCCATAAACAAGGAATCTAGGACAGAGGAAGGGTTTACAACCATAGAAGAAGAGGGTAACCTAGCTAGCATGGTAGGTGAAGTAGAGGACCGACTCTACACCAAAAAGGATATTGAGTAGATGATCAATAATCCTACGTTCCTACAAGACATGGAACTCCCGATTCTGCAAAGAGTACGGAGGCAACGAATGGGGAGTCATTCCAAGGTACCGCGGAGCTGGACCATCCCATGGACCCGAAATACCTAGAAGAGTCAATACAGGTAGGGGACGTGGCCTAGGAAGGGGGGAGCAATTCCCCAAAGGCCTAGGATAAATCCAACCATGGACCTTAATGTAGCCACAAGGGCGGACCTGCTGAATATGGCGGTAGAGATGGGCCGGGGGATGGTCAAAGAACTAGGCATTGCTCTAGAATCCTGACCTTCCCAGATGAAACCCCATATCATTTCAAAACTTGTCTAAAAGTTCTCTGGGAACGGGGATCCTATCCAACATGTGAAACCTACGGGCCGATCAGTGATGTTACAACGATACATGCCTTTTCACTGACCTTGTAAAAAAGCTCATCAGTGGTTCTGAACCCTTAAGCCTGAGGATAAGGTTAACTTCACAAGACTAAAGAATGTTTTTGTGCCCAGTTTTGCCCAAAGTGGTGTTAGAAGAGTCGATGAGAGACTATGTTTGTAAGATTCCTCCCCCAACCCCTTTTTGATGTCTAGTATCTTCCCCTGTAATCAACCCTCTTCAGAAATATAAAGACCCTGTTGCTAACTATTTTAGCCTAGAGAGAGAAAAATTATTCTAGAGAGAGAATATTCAGATTTTGAATATTTTTGGATAGAAAAATATCTCTTATAATTCAGATGAGTTCCCCTGAAACAGAAATTCAAAAAGAATTTTCCAATGTGCAATTGGAATTAATTGGAAATAGGTATAAAGAACCTTAGTCTAAGGGTCTAGATTTTCAGAAATCTTTAGACTATGGTCAAATTAAGGTTCCTATGGACCAATAGCATCAATCCATGTGTAGGGAGGAGATAAATCCAACTTGTAAAAAGAAAATACCCAAAAATGAGTAAATGCTCACATGAGGTGAAGAGTTGAAAATGTACAAGGATTATTAGTAAAAAACTATGAGCAATATTAAAAATATGACATATGTAAGGAAGGGGAATTCTTTAAAGGAGGTGCATATTTCACATAAGATGAAGAGTTGAAAATGTACAAGGATTATTAGTAAAAAACTATGAGCAATATTAAAAATATGACATATGTAAGGAAGGGGAATTCTTTAAAGGAGGTGCATATTTCACATAAGATGAAGAGTTGAAAATGTACAAGGATTATTAGTAAAAAACTATGAGCAATATTAAAAATATGACATATGTAAGGAAGGGGAATTCTTTAAAGGAGGTGCATATTTCACATAAGATGAAGAGTTGAAAATGTACAAGGATTATTAGTAAAAAAAAACTATGAGCAATATTAAAATGATTCCATTATGACACATATGTAAGGAAGAGGAGTTCTTTAAAGGAGGTGCATATTTCACATGCTTGAATGAGTTTTAAACTCATAAAAATTGAGATATTTCATCTCTCCTCTCTCCTCATTCAAGTCTAGTTCCAAAAAGTTAGCTTAACTGACCTAAAAATGGTCAAATATTGACCAAACTGATTTAGAAAATTCTAGAATCAGTTTGTTTGGTTAGGAGCTCAATTTTTCCTATAAATAGAAGCCTCCCCCTTGTTGAAAAAGGGATAGTGTTTATGCATCGTTACTCTACTCCGCCTAAGCCAAGAACTGTGAATTCATTTAATAATTCACTAGTTTTTGGAGCTTCCCTCTTTCTTCAATCCCTATTAGTGGCTCCATCAACATACTTAACCAATTGATTGGTTGGGGGCCTCTACCGTGAACAAAGAATCAAGCAAGTTGTAAGGTAATTAGTGAATATTGATCTTTCTATAATTTCTCAATGTTTCTCTCTTCTCAACCCCTCTCAAGCTTGAGAAGTTTAATTGGTATGGTTTTTTTTTATGCTATTGAAGTTTGAATAGTAGTGAAGAGTTACATAATGCTATTGAAGTTAATTTTCATTTATGTTTAAATTCTAATGATTTTTATGTAAATTCTCTCTCTTACTCAAGAAATGGTCATACTCATGAACCGTTCTCAATCCAAATCAAGCTTTTCATAAAGCTTTTCCTTAACCCAAGATTAAGCTATGCTTGAGGCCAAATTAATGGCTTTTTTCTATGCTTTTAGTTTATGTATATTAATGATTCAATCCATTATGGATTGATAATCCAATTAGAGATCATTTTAATTATTTTCTTAATGATAAGCTTTATCCCTTAGAAAAATTGAGATTTATCAGTCATAGCAGCGGAGCTATGGCAAAATTTTTATAAAAATTATGCATAAAATAATTTCATTCAAAGCATAAAAAGAGGACTTCCTACCATATTCTAGGAATTATCATCCTAGATTAATTGAAAGAATTTCATTACAATCATGGAGAAATTGAATTTTAATATTATGCATAATGGATAAATTTTTATATCAAAAGTGTTATTTTTACCATTTTTATTTCATGCATAGAAGTATGCATAATGGATAAATTTTTATATCAAAAGTGTTATTTTTACCATTTTTATTTCATGCATAGAAGTATACATAATAGATAAATTTTTATATCAAAAGTGTTATTTTTATCATTTTTAATTTTCATGCATAGAAGTATGCATAAAGGAAAATTTTTATATCAAAAGTGTTACTTTTATCATTTTTAATTTTCATGCATAGAAGTATGCATAAAGGTTGATTATTTTATTATAAAAGTGTGACTTTTATCATAATTGAATTTCATGCATAGAGGTATGCATAAAAGTTGATTATTTTATTGTAAGAGTGTTACTTTTATCATATTAGATTTCATGCATATAGGTATGCATAAAAGATATTCTTTTTACACTAAAAGTGTGATTTTTCATCATAAATGGATTTTATGCATAAGAGAAATTTTTATTCTAAAAGTGTAATTCCTACCAAATTGAATTTATGCATAAGAAGATGCATAAAATATTGATTTTTTTAATTCAAAAGTGTCATTCTCATCTAAAATAAATTTATGCATAGAAAAATGCATAAAAGATTGAAATTTAATTCAAAAGTGTCATTTTCATTTAAAATGAATTTATGCATAGGAAGATGCATAAAAGATTGATTTTTACTTCGAAAGTATTAATCTCCTTAAATAGAATTTATGCATAAATAAATGTGTAAAGAAATCTTATATCAAATGTAAGAAATCTCTTGTATTCTATAAATAGATAAGAGATGTGATAGGATGTGATAAGAGGTGTGATAAGAGGTGATAAGATGCTTATGAAATAAGTTACGAGGTGATAAGATGAATTAAAATGTGTATGGGGGGATGAGGTAAGAAGTGTATGTGATAAGATAAGATGTATATGGGTTGTGATAGGGCGAGAATGGATGTGAAGTAAAAGATTAGATGTGAAGGTATATGAGGTTATATAAATGGGAATGTGGAAATGGATGTATGTATATGGATGTGTGAATGTAGATGTAGATGTGGATGTAGGAACGTGAAAATGGATATATACATGAAGATGTATATGCATAGATGTGAATGTGGATGTAGATGTGGATGTATAGATGTGAATGGATGTGGATGTATAGATGTGAATGGGAATGTGGATGTGGATGTGGATGTATGTGAATGGGAATGTGGATGTGGATGTATGTGAATGTAGATGTAGATGTGGATGTATAGATGTGAATGGATGTGGATGTATAGATGTGAATGGGAATGTGGATGTGGATGTATGTGAATGTGGATGTAGATGTGAATGTATAGATGTGAATGTGGAATGTGGATGTGGATGGATGTATGTATGTGGATGTAGATGTGGATGTATAGATGTGAATGGGAATGTGGATGTGGATGTATGTATGTATGTGGATGTGGATGTATGAATGAGGACGTGATAGTGGATGTATGCATGTGGGTGTGGATGTATGGATGTGGATATGGATGTGTATGTATGAATGTGGATACGGGATGTGGATGTATAAATGAGGATGTGAAAATGGAGGTAAGCATGTAGATGTGGATGTATGGATGTGAATGTGGATGTGGATGTGGATATGGATGTGAATATATGATATGTGATGTGAAGGAATCTGAAGTGAAGAGATGGAAAATGATGTGATTGGATGAGTATATATATAAATGGAATGTGGAATAAGTAATGTGGATTAATGAGGGATAATGTGGAAAAATGAGAGTTAATATAGAAACTGTATTTGTAAACTATTGTAAATGCTGTTTGTAAATGGCTGTTTTATGTCAAGAATGCTGGGGAAGCATTTTGACCGTCTTGTGATTAAGGTCATGGTTAAAGTTGCAACTGCTGAGACGGAGAGTCAATGGAGGACGTCTCGCGTAGCAAGGTCGGCCGAGGTCTTGACCAGCCTCGGTTCGATTAAAATGGTGAGCTTCCGGTACGGTGGATGAGGGACCAAGGAAGCGGCCTATGAGTGAAGCGCTAGGTCACCTGCGAAGGATCCTAGAGGGTGCTGACCATACGGTGCTCGGGCTCTGGGTCGCCTAGGATACCCACGCGTGCGTCGAGGAAGATATTGGAACAAGGAGTAAGAGTTGTTTTGTGAAACCGGGCATGGATCTGGTTGACTGACCTTGCTGGTCCTCAACGGATGAGTCCATGGCTCTTTTATATGGATCTGTTGGTTGATCTTGCTGATCTTCAACGAGAGTCCATCTTGATAAATGATTATATTGCCGAGTATTATGGGCTAGGAACTATGGAAACGGCCTCTGTGTGGACAGGTGGTGAGCGTTCTAGTTGCCAATGATGCCATAGATACTCTGATGAAGGAATGATGGGAAATTATGAATCAACCGGATAAATTGGAAGATTGTGATCAGTGGTACTATGGTTTCATTAAAGGATTGTTTTATAGTTAGCTGATGCTAAGAAAAAGGCAATTTCATATTGGGTGTGTAAGTGGTGTGTCTAGTTTTATGTTTGCATGAACTTCCGGCTAGGGGGCCTTGGAACTCTTTTCCTTGGTACCCGGGACAAAACCTAACCAAATTCCAAATTGGATCCCATCACTACAGTGGTTGGGCGGTTGGCTAACCCATGGGATCGGATGGGGTTAGGCTGGACTGATGGATCCGTAAATCGAGACTCAATTTCTGTTATTACGATAGATAAAGTAAATCCCGGATAGTAATTGTTCTATGGATAGGAATCAACGGCTGTGCCTCCTTGGTGGGGAAAAAAGCGTTGATCCCAATGATCCAAGTGCAAGTTTCTTCCTTGATTTGACCAAGTACCGTTAAAGGTGCAGTCAGATCAGTTGATCCGTAATGATCTTGACTACGTTAGAGTAAAGAGTTATCCTGGTGGAATTGCCCATGCTTTCCGGGTAAAGGAAGTTTTTTCGGTTTCGGTTTTGGACAAACCGACGGATTAGTCTCTTGTCCGGATATCCGTGGGCGAGGCCCCGAGTGTGAGACCCCTACCCGCACATGATGTGTTACTTCCGCTGCCAGTATCCTGAATCCGTTGCTCGGTGGGAACAGGGGGTCCTTACAGTTGGTATCAGAGCAACGGATGTGGATGTGGATGGATGTATGTATGTGGATGTAGATGTGGATGTATAGATGTGAATGGGAATGTGGAAATGGATGTATGTATGTGGATGTGTGAATGTAGATGTAGATGTGGATGTAGGAACGTGAAAATGGATATATACATGAAGATGTATATGCATAGATGTGAATGTGGATGTAGATGTGGATGTATAGATGTGAATGGATGTGGATGTATAGATGTGAATGGGAATGTGGATGTGGATGTGGATGTATGTGAATGGGAATGTGGATGTGGATGTATGTGAATGTAGATGTAGATGTGGATGTATAGATGTGAATGGATGTGGATGTATAGATGTGAATGGGAATGTGGATGTGGATGTATGTGAATGTGGATGTAGATGTGAATGTATAGATGTGAATGTGGAATGTGGATGTGGATGGATGTATGTATGTGGATGTAGATGTGGATGTATAGATGTGAATGGGAATGTGGATATGGATGTATGTATGTATGTGGATGTGGATGTATGGATGTGGATATGGATGTGTATGTATGAATGTGGATACGGGATGTGGATGTATAAATGAGGATGTGAAAATGGAGGTAAGCATGTAGATGTGGATGTATGGATGTGAATGTGGATGTGGATGTGGATATGGATGTGAATATATGATATGTGATGTGAAGGAATCTGAAGTGAAGAGATGGAAAATGATGTGATTGGATGAGTATATATATAAATGGAATGTGGAATAAGTAATGTGGATTAATGAGGGATAATGTGGAAAAATGAGAGTTAATATAGAAACTGTATTTGTAAACTATTGTAAATGCTGTTTGTAAATGGCTGTTTTATGTCAAGAATGCTGGGGAAGCATTTTGACCGTCTTGTGATTAAGGTCATGGTTAAAGTTGCAACTGCTGAGACGGAGAGTCAATGGAGGACGTCTCGCGTAGCAAGGTCGGCCGAGGTCTTGACCAGCCTCGGTTCGATTAAAATGGTGAGCTTCCGGTACGGTGGATGAGGGACCAAGGAAGCGGCCTATGAGTGAAGCGCTAGGTCACCTGCGAAGGATCCTAGAGGGTGCTGACCATACGGTGCTCGGGCTCTGGGTCGCCTAGGATACCCACGCGTGCGTCGAGGAAGATATTGGAACAAGGAGTAAGAGTTGTTTTGTGAAACCGGGCATGGATCTGGTTGACTGACCTTGCTGGTCCTCAACGGATGAGTCCATGGCTCTTTTATATGGATCTGTTGGTTGATCTTGCTGATCTTCAACGAGAGTCCATCTTGATAAATGATTATATTGCCGAGTATTATGGGCTAGGAACTATGGAAACGGCCTCTGTGTGGACAGGTGGTGAGCGTTCTAGTTGCCAATGATGCCATAGATACTCTGATGAAGGAATGATGGGAAATTATGAATCAACCGGATAAATTGGAAGATTGTGATCAGTGGTACTATGGTTTCATTAAAGGATTGTTTTATAGTTAGCTGATGCTAAGAAAAAGGCAATTTCATATTGGGTGTGTAAGTGGTGTGTCTAGTTTTATGTTTGCATGAACTTCCGGCTAGGGGGCCTTGGAACTCTTTTCCTTGGTACCCGGGACAAAACCTAACCAAATTCCAAATTGGATCCCATCACTACAGTGGTTGGGCGGTTGGCTAACCCATGGGATCGGATGGGGTTAGGCTGGACTGATGGATCCGTAAATCGAGACTCAATTTCTGTTATTACGATAGATAAAGTAAATCCCGGATAGTAATTGTTCTATGGATAGGAATCAACGGCTGTGCCTCCTTGGTGGGGAAAAAAGCGTTGATCCCAATGATCCAAGTGCAAGTTTCTTCCTTGATTTGACCAAGTACCGTTAAAGGTGCAGTCAGATCAGTTGATCCGTAATGATCTTGACTACGTTAGAGTAAAGAGTTATCCTGGTGGAATTGCCCATGCTTTCCGGGTAAAGGAAGTTTTTCCGGTTTCGGTTTTGGACAAACCGACGGATTAGTCTCTTGTCCGGATATCCGTGGGCGAGGCCCCGAGTGTGAGACCCCTACCCGCACATGATGTGTTACTTCCGCTGCCAGTATCCTGAATCCGTTGCTCGGTGGGAACAGGGGGTCCTTACAGTTGGTATCAGAGCAATGGATGTGGATGTGGATGGATGTATGTATGTGGATGTAGATGTGGATGTATAGATGTGAATGGGAATGTGGAAATGGATGTATGTATGTGGATGTGTGAATGTAGATGTAGATGTGGATGTAGGAACGTGAAAATGGATATATACATGAAGATGTATATGCATAGATGTGAATGTGGATGTAGATGTGGATGTATAGATGTGAATGGATGTGGATGTATAGATGTGAATGGGAATGTGGATGTGGATGTGGATGTATGTGAATGGGAATGTGGATGTGGATGTATGTGAATGTAGATGTAGATGTGGATGTATAGATGTGAATGGATGTGGATGTATAGATGTGAATGGGAATGTGGATGTGGATGTATGTGAATGTGGATGTAGATGTGAATGTATAGATGTGAATGTGGAATGTGGATGTGGATGGATGTATGTATGTGGATGTAGATGTGGATGTATAGATGTGAATGGGAATGTGGATATGGATGTATGTATGTATGTGGATGTGGATGTATGGATGTGGATATGGATGTGTATGTATGAATGTGGATACGGGATGTGGATGTATAAATGAGGATGTGAAAATGGAGGTAAGCATGTAGATGTGGATGTATGGATGTGAATGTGGATGTGGATGTGGATATGGATGTGAATATATGATATGTGATGTGAAGGAATCTGAAGTGAAGAGATGGAAAATGATGTGATTGGATGAGTATATATATAAATGGAATGTGGAATAAGTAATGTGGATTAATGAGGGATAATGTGGAAAAATGAGAGTTAATATAGAAACTGTATTTGTAAACTATTGTAAATGCTGTTTGTAAATGGCTGTTTTATGTCAAGAATGCTGGGGAAGCATTTTGACCGTCTTGTGATTAAGGTCATGGTTAAAGTTGCAACTGCTGAGACGGAGAGTCAATGGAGGACGTCTCGCGTAGCAAGGTCGGCCGAGGTCTTGACCAGCCTCGGTTCGATTAAAATGGTGAGCTTCCGGTACGGTGGATGAGGGACCAAGGAAGCGGCCTATGAGTGAAGCGCTAGGTCACCTGCGAAGGATCCTAGAGGGTGCTGACCATACGGTGCTCGGGCTCTGGGTCGCCTAGGATACCCACGCGTGCGTCGAGGAAGATATTGGAACAAGGAGTAAGAGTTGTTTTGTGAAACCGGGCATGGATCTGGTTGACTGACCTTGCTGGTCCTCAACGGATGAGTCCATGGCTCTTTTATATGGATCTGTTGGTTGATCTTGCTGATCTTCAACGAGAGTCCATCTTGATAAATGATTATATTGCCGAGTATTATGGGCTAGGAACTATGGAAACGGCCTCTGTGTGGACAGGTGGTGAGCGTTCTAGTTGCCAATGATGCCATAGATACTCTGATGAAGGAATGATGGGAAATTATGAATCAACCGGATAAATTGGAAGATTGTGATCAGTGGTACTATGGTTTCATTAAAGGATTGTTTTATAGTTAGCTGATGCTAAGAAAAAGGCAATTTCATATTGGGTGTGTAAGTGGTGTGTCTAGTTTTATGTTTGCATGAACTTCCGGCTAGGGGGCCTTGGAACTCTTTTCCTTGGTACCCGGGACAAAACCTAACCAAATTCCAAATTGGATCCCATCACTACAGTGGTTGGGCGGTTGGCTAACCCATGGGATCGGATGGGGTTAGGCTGGACTGATGGATCCGTAAATCGAGACTCAATTTCTGTTATTACGATAGATAAAGTAAATCCCGGATAGTAATTGTTCTATGGATAGGAATCAACGGCTGTGCCTCCTTGGTGGGGAAAAAAGCGTTGATCCCAATGATCCAAGTGCAAGTTTCTTCCTTGATTTGACCAAGTACCGTTAAAGGTGCAGTCAGATCAGTTGATCCGTAATGATCTTGACTACGTTAGAGTAAAGAGTTATCCTGGTGGAATTGCCCATGCTTTCCGGGTAAAGGAAGTTTTTCCGGTTTCGGTTTTGGACAAACCGACGGATTAGTCTCTTGTCCGGATATCCGTGGGCGAGGCCCCGAGTGTGAGACCCCTACCCGCACATGATGTGTTACTTCCGCTGCCAGTATCCTGAATCCGTTGCTCGGTGGGAACAGGGGGTCCTTACAGTTGGTATCAGAGCAATGGATGTGGATGTGGATGGATGTATGTATGTGGATGTAGATGTGGATGTATAGATGTGAATGGGAATGTGGAAATGGATGTATGTATGTGGATGTGTGAATGTAGATGTAGATGTGGATGTAGGAACGTGAAAATGGATATATACATGAAGATGTATATGCATAGATGTGAATGTGGATGTAGATGTGGATGTATAGATGTGAATGGATGTGGATGTATAGATGTGAATGGGAATGTGGATGTGGATGTGGATGTATGTGAATGGGAATGTGGATGTGGATGTATGTGAATGTAGATGTAGATGTGGATGTATAGATGTGAATGGATGTGGATGTATAGATGTGAATGGGAATGTGGATGTGGATGTATGTGAATGTGGATGTAGATGTGAATGTATAGATGTGAATGTGGAATGTGGATGTGGATGGATGTATGTATGTGGATGTAGATGTGGATGTATAGATGTGAATGGGAATGTGGATATGGATGTATGTATGTATGTGGATGTGGATGTATGGATGTGGATATGGATGTGTATGTATGAATGTGGATACGGGATGTGGATGTATAAATGAGGATGTGAAAATGGAGGTAAGCATGTAGATGTGGATGTATGGATGTGAATGTGGATGTGGATGTGGATATGGATGTGAATATATGATATGTGATGTGAAGGAATCTGAAGTGAAGAGATGGAAAATGATGTGATTGGATGAGTATATATATAAATGGAATGTGGAATAAGTAATGTGGATTAATGAGGGATAATGTGGAAAAATGAGAGTTAATATAGAAACTGTATTTGTAAACTATTGTAAATGCTGTTTGTAAATGGCTGTTTTATGTCAAGAATGCTGGGGAAGCATTTTGACCGTCTTGTGATTAAGGTCATGGTTAAAGTTGCAACTGCTGAGACGGAGAGTCAATGGAGGACGTCTCGCGTAGCAAGGTCGGCCGAGGTCTTGACCAGCCTCGGTTCGATTAAAATGGTGAGCTTCCGGTACGGTGGATGAGGGACCAAGGAAGCGGCCTATGAGTGAAGCGCTAGGTCACCTGCGAAGGATCCTAGAGGGTGCTGACCATACGGTGCTCGGGCTCTGGGTCGCCTAGGATACCCACGCGTGCGTCGAGGAAGATATTGGAACAAGGAGTAAGAGTTGTTTTGTGAAACCGGGCATGGATCTGGTTGACTGACCTTGCTGGTCCTCAACGGATGAGTCCATGGCTCTTTTATATGGATCTGTTGGTTGATCTTGCTGATCTTCAACGAGAGTCCATCTTGATAAATGATTATATTGCCGAGTATTATGGGCTAGGAACTATGGAAACGGCCTCTGTGTGGACAGGTGGTGAGCGTTCTAGTTGCCAATGATGCCATAGATACTCTGATGAAGGAATGATGGGAAATTATGAATCAACCGGATAAATTGGAAGATTGTGATCAGTGGTACTATGGTTTCATTAAAGGATTGTTTTATAGTTAGCTGATGCTAAGAAAAAGGCAATTTCATATTGGGTGTGTAAGTGGTGTGTCTAGTTTTATGTTTGCATGAACTTCCGGCTAGGGGGCCTTGGAACTCTTTTCCTTGGTACCCGGGACAAAACCTAACCAAATTCCAAATTGGATCCCATCACTACAGTGGTTGGGCGGTTGGCTAACCCATGGGATCGGATGGGGTTAGGCTGGACTGATGGATCCGTAAATCGAGACTCAATTTCTGTTATTACGATAGATAAAGTAAATCCCGGATAGTAATTGTTCTATGGATAGGAATCAACGGCTGTGCCTCCTTGGTGGGGAAAAAAGCGTTGATCCCAATGATCCAAGTGCAAGTTTCTTCCTTGATTTGACCAAGTACCGTTAAAGGTGCAGTCAGATCAGTTGATCCGTAATGATCTTGACTACGTTAGAGTAAAGAGTTATCCTGGTGGAATTGCCCATGCTTTCCGGGTAAAGGAAGTTTTTCCGGTTTCGGTTTTGGACAAACCGACGGATTAGTCTCTTGTCCGGATATCCGTGGGCGAGGCCCCGAGTGTGAGACCCCTACCCGCACATGATGTGTTACTTCCGCTGCCAGTATCCTGAATCCGTTGCTCGGTGGGAACAGGGGGTCCTTACAGTTGGTATCAGAGCAATGGATGTGGATGTGGATGGATGTATGTATGTGGATGTAGATGTGGATGTATAGATGTGAATGGGAATGTGGAAATGGATGTATGTATGTGGATGTGTGAATGTAGATGTAGATGTGGATGTAGGAACGTGAAAATGGATATATACATGAAGATGTATATGCATAGATGTGAATGTGGATGTAGATGTGGATGTATAGATGTGAATGGATGTGGATGTATAGATGTGAATGGGAATGTGGATGTGGATGTGGATGTATGTGAATGGGAATGTGGATGTGGATGTATGTGAATGTAGATGTAGATGTGGATGTATAGATGTGAATGGATGTGGATGTATAGATGTGAATGGGAATGTGGATGTGGATGTATGTGAATGTGGATGTAGATGTGAATGTATAGATGTGAATGTGGAATGTGGATGTGGATGGATGTATGTATGTGGATGTAGATGTGGATGTATAGATGTGAATGGGAATGTGGATATGGATGTATGTATGTATGTGGATGTGGATGTATGGATGTGGATATGGATGTGTATGTATGAATGTGGATACGGGATGTGGATGTATAAATGAGGATGTGAAAATGGAGGTAAGCATGTAGATGTGGATGTATGGATGTGAATGTGGATGTGGATGTGGATATGGATGTGAATATATGATATGTGATGTGAAGGAATCTGAAGTGAAGAGATGGAAAATGATGTGATTGGATGAGTATATATATAAATGGAATGTGGAATAAGTAATGTGGATTAATGAGGGATAATGTGGAAAAATGAGAGTTAATATAGAAACTGTATTTGTAAACTATTGTAAATGCTGTTTGTAAATGGCTGTTTTATGTCAAGAATGCTGGGGAAGCATTTTGACCGTCTTGTGATTAAGGTCATGGTTAAAGTTGCAACTGCTGAGACGGAGAGTCAATGGAGGACGTCTCGCGTAGCAAGGTCGGCCGAGGTCTTGACCAGCCTCGGTTCGATTAAAATGGTGAGCTTCCGGTACGGTGGATGAGGGACCAAGGAAGCGGCCTATGAGTGAAGCGCTAGGTCACCTGCGAAGGATCCTAGAGGGTGCTGACCATACGGTGCTCGGGCTCTGGGTCGCCTAGGATACCCACGCGTGCGTCGAGGAAGATATTGGAACAAGGAGTAAGAGTTGTTTTGTGAAACCGGGCATGGATCTGGTTGACTGACCTTGCTGGTCCTCAACGGATGAGTCCATGGCTCTTTTATATGGATCTGTTGGTTGATCTTGCTGATCTTCAACGAGAGTCCATCTTGATAAATGATTATATTGCCGAGTATTATGGGCTAGGAACTATGGAAACGGCCTCTGTGTGGACAGGTGGTGAGCGTTCTAGTTGCCAATGATGCCATAGATACTCTGATGAAGGAATGATGGGAAATTATGAATCAACCGGATAAATTGGAAGATTGTGATCAGTGGTACTATGGTTTCATTAAAGGATTGTTTTATAGTTAGCTGATGCTAAGAAAAAGGCAATTTCATATTGGGTGTGTAAGTGGTGTGTCTAGTTTTATGTTTGCATGAACTTCCGGCTAGGGGGCCTTGGAACTCTTTTCCTTGGTACCCGGGACAAAACCTAACCAAATTCCAAATTGGATCCCATCACTACAGTGGTTGGGCGGTTGGCTAACCCATGGGATCGGATGGGGTTAGGCTGGACTGATGGATCCGTAAATCGAGACTCAATTTCTGTTATTACGATAGATAAAGTAAATCCCGGATAGTAATTGTTCTATGGATAGGAATCAACGGCTGTGCCTCCTTGGTGGGGAAAAAAGCGTTGATCCCAATGATCCAAGTGCAAGTTTCTTCCTTGATTTGACCAAGTACCGTTAAAGGTGCAGTCAGATCAGTTGATCCGTAATGATCTTGACTACGTTAGAGTAAAGAGTTATCCTGGTGGAATTGCCCATGCTTTCCGGGTAAAGGAAGTTTTTCCGGTTTCGGTTTTGGACAAACCGACGGATTAGTCTCTTGTCCGGATATCCGTGGGCGAGGCCCCGAGTGTGAGACCCCTACCCGCACATGATGTGTTACTTCCGCTGCCAGTATCCTGAATGCGTTGCTCGGTGGGAACAGGGGGTCCTTACAGTTGGTATCAGAGCATTTGGTTAATAAAGATCAACTGAGAAGACAAATATATCAAAAATTTATGAAGAAACACAAAAAGGTTATAATTGTGTGAGATAATTCATACAATTTGATATTCAAACTGAAATTCGTAATTTGGTAGTTGGGTCTTCAGATGGAAGTACCGCAATTATATAGAATCCTTGACTTTCTTGAGGCCTAGACATGATAGTAGTTACCTTATAATTCCAAGGGCCGTGACTACCCGTATATACCGAGAGTATACTGCAGCTCTTTACTGACAGTATATACGAGTAAATCTAAGACTTGAAATTATAAGCGTTAATGCTATCTAGATGATGATTTCGAATGTGATTGATATGATTTTTAATTCTGTTTGAGAATGGATGAATTGATTTGGATTCTGATTGAAAATTCTGATTGAAAAATGATGATTTTTAAAAATTAGTTGAAATATAATGAAACCACAATGAGGGGGAATGGGACGAGTCCCTGTGATGATATTCATAACTAGAATGATGATAATGAATTCAGCAAATCACTATGAGATTAGTGGGTTGTGCTGTCAGATTGCTGCTGTTAATACTTGATCGGTAGATCAAGTTAAGGGATGTCAAATTGAGGACTTGCTTGACTGAATTTCCGTGGAGGAATGTTCCGAAGGAAACTTTTTGGTCTAATGGACCATTATCATGTTAAAGATATGAATGATATAATCTGAATGAATTGTTATTTAATGATGAGTTCTATATAAGGGATATTTATCCTAGTGTTCTGTTGGGTTGACCAGAATATAAGGAACCCCAGAATAAAATTGGATCTTAAGAAAAAGAGCTGTCCTCTACCTTGCGAGATGAGGACATCTCGCACTTTTTAAGTGGGGTAGAATGTAAGATTCCTCCCCAGCCTTCGAGGCATACAGGAGTAAGAATCTCCCTTTTTGATCTTAAAATTATTCCCTCTCAAAAATAAAAGAAAGATTCTGTTTAAAAAAAGGAAGACCCTTTCCCTAGAATACTTCTCAGGAGTCACGCTGTTTTAAGGATTCAGAACAATGAGTTCAGAAGTGAAAATCGGTGTTTTGGATACCAAGGTTTTGGTCTTCATTCGAGTACGGCATAAAAGAAGTTCTTTATCTATTGGGGAGTTTAAGAAGTTATCCCCCAGATATTGTGAGCCTTATCTGAATTCAATGAAAGTAGGTGGCTTAGCCTACAAGCTTCTTTTATCTCTTCATCTCAAAATTCTTAATGCCTTCTATAGAAAAATGTGTCAAACCCAAATCATGGAAAGATGGTAAAACTTCAGTGGCAAGTTACCGTTGGCTTCTAAGTTACGCTAGCTCCTTCCTTTATATAAGTCGTAACTTTTACTTGTCGCTCACAGTAATCTTACTTCCATCAATCTCCTTTCTTTCTTAATCTCCTTCATGGCTTGGCAACAAGAACTAGTTTTATCCATAATGATTCCTCACCTTCAAGACGCAAGTGAATCTGTGAAGAAGGATTTTATAGAGCAGTATGAGCGCTCACTTTTCCCTCACTTGGGAACTTCTGTAGCGCAAACCAAATGGCGGACCTATCAAAACATAACTAGGGTAACACCCTGGGGTCAGCAGCACTTTCGTAACAATGTCCGCTTGGCCATGGTTATTGAAGCTTTGGGTTTGGGTCCCCGATACTACTGCGTCATGAGATCAAGGCATCCTGGGTTTTCTGAGCGGGTCTTCTTACTGGCGTGTTTTCTTCCTCATGAGAAGATATGCCTTTACCCCGTTTTTGGCTTGCCTCTCAGAGGTCCTTTTGTTAGAACACCTCATACCACTGAGATAGGCGCAGCAATAACCCACAGAATCATTCCCATAGATGAGTTACCTTATACTTGTGCAGCTTGTGAGGACTGCTTTTGTGACCATATGATGGACGGGCTTATGGAAGTGTAAAGAGTTCCTCTATCTTTACTGTATAAGTTCCGAGAATGAATAAAGTTTAAATCTTGTTCGTATTTTGAATCTTGCTCTCTTTAAGACTTATCTTGGTGGTTAATCTTGATTAATTTTTTTTTTCTAAGTCTCATATTCGTGAATCTTGCGAAATTATCACAAGTTGCGAGATGAGGACATCTCGCGTTTTTTAAGTGGGGTAGAATGTAAGATTCCTCCCCCAACCCCTTTTTGATGTCTAGTATCTTCCCCTGTAATCAACCCTCTTCAGAAATATAAAGACCCTGTTTCTAACTATTTTAGCCTAGAGAGAGAAAAATTATTCTAGAGAGAGAATATTCAGATTTTGAATATTTTTGGATAGAAAAATATCTCTTATAATTCAGATGAGTTCCCCTGAAACAGAAATTCAAAAAGAATTTTCCAATGTGCAATTGGAATTAATTGGAAATAGGTATAAAGAACCTTAGTCTAAGGGTCTAGATTTTCAGAAATCTTTAGACTATGGTCAAATTAAGGTTCCTATGGACCAATAGCATCAATCCATGTGTAGGGAGGAGATAAATCCAACTTGTAAAAAGAAAATACCCAAAAATGAGTAAATGCTCACATGAGGTGAAGAGTTGAAAATGTACAAGGATTATTAGTAAAAAACTATGAGCAATATTAAAAATATGACATATGTAAGGAAGGGGAATTCTTTAAAGGAGGTGCATATTTCACATAAGATGAAGAGTTGAAAATGTACAAGGATTATTAGTAAAAAACTATGAGCAATATTAAAAATATGACATATGTAAGGAAGGGGAATTCTTTAAAGGAGGTGCATATTTCACATAAGATGAAGAGTTGAAAATGTACAAGGATTATTAGTAAAAAACTATGAGCAATATTAAAAATATGACATATGTAAGGAAGGGGAATTCTTTAAAGGAGGTGCATATTTCACATAAGATGAAGAGTTGAAAATGTACAAGGATTATTAGTAAAAAAAAACTATGAGCAATATTAAAATGATTCCATTATGACACATATGTAAGGAAGAGGAGTTCTTTAAAGGAGGTGCATATTTCACATGCTTGAATGAGTTTTAAACTCATAAAAATTGAGATATTTCATCTCTCCTCTCTCCTCATTCAAGTCTAGTTCCAAAAAGTTAGCTTAACTGACCTAAAAATGGTCAAATATTGACCAAACTGATTTAGAAAATTCTAGAATCAGTTTGTTTGGTTAGGAGCTCAATTTTTCCTATAAATAGAAGCCTCCCCCTTGTTGAAAAAGGGATAGTGTTTATGCATCGTTACTCTACTCCGCCTAAGCCAAGAACTGTGAATTCATTTAATAATTCACTAGTTTTTGGAGCTTCCCTCTTTCTTCAATCCCTATTAGTGGCTCCATCAACATACTTAACCAATTGATTGGTTGGGGGCCTCTACCGTGAACAAAGAATCAAGCAAGTTGTAAGGTAATTAGTGAATATTGATCTTTCTATAATTTCTCAATGTTTCTCTCTTCTCAACCCCTCTCAAGCTTGAGAAGTTTAATTGGTATGGTTTTTTTTTTATGCTATTGAAGTTTGAATAGTAGTGAAGAGTTACATAATGCTATTGAAGTTAATTTTCATTTATGTTTAAATTCTAATGATTTTTATGTAAATTCTCTCTCTTACTCAAGAAATGGTCATACTCATGAACCGTTCTCAATCCAAATCAAGCTTTTCATAAAGCTTTTCCTTAACCCAAGATTAAGCTATGCTTGAGGCCAAATTAATGGCTTTTTTCTATGCTTTTAGTTTATGTATATTAATGATTCAATCCATTATGGATTGATAATCCAATTAGAGATCATTTTAATTATTTTCTTAATGATAAGCTTTATCCCTTAGAAAAATTGAGATTTATCAGTCATAGCAGCGGAGCTATGGCAAAATTTTTATAAAAATTATGCATAAAATAATTTCATTCAAAGCATAAAAAGAGGACTTCCTACCATATTCTAGGAATTATCATCCTAGATTAATTGAAAGAATTTCATTACAATCATGGAGAAATTGAATTTTAATATTATGCATAATGGATAAATTTTTATATCAAAAGTGTTATTTTTACCATTTTTATTTCATGCATAGAAGTATGCATAATGGATAAATTTTTATATCAAAAGTGTTATTTTTACCATTTTTATTTCATGCATAGAAGTATACATAATAGATAAATTTTTATATCAAAAGTGTTATTTTTATCATTTTTAATTTTCATGCATAGAAGTATGCATAAAGGAAAATTTTTATATCAAAAGTGTTACTTTTATCATTTTTAATTTTCATGCATAGAAGTATGCATAAAGGTTGATTATTTTATTATAAAAGTGTGACTTTTATCATAATTGAATTTCATGCATAGAGGTATGCATAAAAGTTGATTATTTTATTGTAAGAGTGTTACTTTTATCATATTAGATTTCATGCATATAGGTATGCATAAAAGATATTCTTTTTACACTAAAAGTGTGATTTTTCATCATAAATGGATTTTATGCATAAGAGAAATTTTTATTCTAAAAGTGTAATTCCTACCAAATTGAATTTATGCATAAGAAGATGCATAAAATATTGATTTTTTTAATTCAAAAGTGTCATTCTCATCTAAAATAAATTTATGCATAGAAAAATGCATAAAAGATTGAAATTTAATTCAAAAGTGTCATTTTCATTTAAAATGAATTTATGCATAGGAAGATGCATAAAAGATTGATTTTTACTTCGAAAGTATTAATCTCCTTAAATAGAATTTATGCATAAATAAATGTGTAAAGAAATCTTATATCAAATGTAAGAAATCTCTTGTATTCTATAAATAGATAAGAGATGTGATAGGATGTGATAAGAGGTGTGATAAGAGGTGATAAGATGCTTATGAAATAAGTTACGAGGTGATAAGATGAATTAAAATGTGTATGGGGGGATGAGGTAAGAAGTGTATGTGATAAGATAAGATGTATATGGGTTGTGATAGGGCGAGAATGGATGTGAAGTAAAAGATTAGATGTGAAGGTATATGAGGTTATATAAATGGGAATGTGGAAATGGATGTATGTATGTGGATGTGTGAATGTAGATGTAGATGTGGATGTAGGAACGTGAAAATGGATATATACATGAAGATGTATATGCATAGATGTGAATGTGGATGTAGATGTGGATGTATAGATGTGAATGGATGTGGATGTATAGATGTGAATGGGAATGTGGATGTGGATGTGGATGTATGTGAATGGGAATGTGGATGTGGATGTATGTGAATGTAGATGTAGATGTGGATGTATAGATGTGAATGGATGTGGATGTATAGATGTGAATGGGAATGTGGATGTGGATGTATGTGAATGTGGATGTAGATGTGAATGTATAGATGTGAATGTGGAATGTGGATGTGGATGGATGTATGTATGTGGATGTAGATGTGGATGTATAGATGTGAATGGGAATGTGGATGTGGATGTATGTATGTATGTGGATGTGGATGTATGAATGAGGACGTGATAGTGGATGTATGCATGTGGGTGTGGATGTATGGATGTGGATATGGATGTGTATGTATGAATGTGGATACGGGATGTGGATGTATAAATGAGGATGTGAAAATGGAGGTAAGCATGTAGATGTGGATGTATGGATGTGAATGTGGATGTGGATGTGGATATGGATGTGAATATATGATATGTGATGTGAAGGAATCTGAAGTGAAGAGATGGAAAATGATGTGATTGGATGAGTATATATATAAATGGAATGTGGAATAAGTAATGTGGATTAATGAGGGATAATGTGGAAAAATGAGAGTTAATATAGAAACTGTATTTGTAAACTATTGTAAATGCTGTTTGTAAATGGCTGTTTTATGTCAAGAATGCTGGGGAAGCATTTTGACCGTCTTGTGATTAAGGTCATGGTTAAAGTTGCAACTGCTGAGACGGAGAGTCAATGGAGGACGTCTCGCGTAGCAAGGTCGGCCGAGGTCTTGACCAGCCTCGGTTCGATTAAAATGGTGAGCTTCCGGTACGGTGGATGAGGGACCAAGGAAGCGGCCTATGAGTGAAGCGCTAGGTCACCTGCGAAGGATCCTAGAGGGTGCTGACCATACGGTGCTCGGGCTCTGGGTCGCCTAGGATACCCACGCGTGCGTCGAGGAAGATATTGGAACAAGGAGTAAGAGTTGTTTTGTGAAACCGGGCATGGATCTGGTTGACTGACCTTGCTGGTCCTCAACGGATGAGTCCATGGCTCTTTTATATGGATCTGTTGGTTGATCTTGCTGATCTTCAACGAGAGTCCATCTTGATAAATGATTATATTGCCGAGTATTATGGGCTAGGAACTATGGAAACGGCCTCTGTGTGGACAGGTGGTGAGCGTTCTAGTTGCCAATGATGCCATAGATACTCTGATGAAGGAATGATGGGAAATTATGAATCAACCGGATAAATTGGAAGATTGTGATCAGTGGTACTATGGTTTCATTAAAGGATTGTTTTATAGTTAGCTGATGCTAAGAAAAAGGCAATTTCATATTGGGTGTGTAAGTGGTGTGTCTAGTTTTATGTTTGCATGAACTTCCGGCTAGGGGGCCTTGGAACTCTTTTCCTTGGTACCCGGGACAAAACCTAACCAAATTCCAAATTGGATCCCATCACTACAGTGGTTGGGCGGTTGGCTAACCCATGGGATCGGATGGGGTTAGGCTGGACTGATGGATCCGTAAATCGAGACTCAATTTCTGTTATTACGATAGATAAAGTAAATCCCGGATAGTAATTGTTCTATGGATAGGAATCAACGGCTGTGCCTCCTTGGTGGGGAAAAAAGCGTTGATCCCAATGATCCAAGTGCAAGTTTCTTCCTTGATTTGACCAAGTACCGTTAAAGGTGCAGTCAGATCAGTTGATCCGTAATGATCTTGACTACGTTAGAGTAAAGAGTTATCCTGGTGGAATTGCCCATGCTTTCCGGGTAAAGGAAGTTTTTCCGGTTTCGGTTTTGGACAAACCGACGGATTAGTCTCTTGTCCGGATATCCGTGGGCGAGGCCCCGAGTGTGAGACCCCTACCCGCACATGATGTGTTACTTCCGCTGCCAGTATCCTGAATCCGTTGCTCGGTGGGAACAGGGGGTCCTTACAATGTTTCTCATCTGAAGCACTTAAATTCGAGGTACAAACTTCGAGAAAGGTTAACTGATGATGATCAGTTGTTGCCTTGTTTTCGGAGGGGGGTTAGAGACCATAAAATGCATGATTACTTGGTACTAGCCTGACCTGCTACTCTTGATGCATGCTGCAAATTGGCAATCGAACATGAAGACAATATGTTAGAATTGCCACAACTAGAAGATGTTAAAACATCTTCAACAACTAGAACTTTACATGCCTCGAGCCACTAAGAAATTGGAACCCGAAGCAAGCAACTCGGAAACATGACGGTGGATGAGCTCAGTAATGGCTCAGTGTTCTGGGGCTTTACCATTTATCTATGGTATTTTATTGTATTTCTCCTATTTATTTGTCTTGTGAGCAGTCGGCTAGCCCTAGAGGCAGTCGGCCAGCTCACTCATGCACTATATAAGGAGTTCCCCATTATTCACTCCTTCATCCATTTTTCCTTTGCACATAGTTCAACACTCAGTTGTGCTGGCCATTGCCATTGTAAAGCTTTACTACTGCTATAAAAGGTGATCTTGTCCAACTCTCTTATTCTCCTCTGCACTCTCTCATATGTTTATTGTTTATGCTTCCGCCTGTGCTATCTCCTTCACTGACCCTCAACTGTCTCAGAGCTAACACCCTTCTAATAACTGAATTAGTTGAGATAGACCTAGCTGTCTGAAACAAACCCAACTCTCTTAACCCATAGAACAATATCATTGCCTTTTGTAGCTTTCACATTTGACCAAAAATGTTTTTGAACTCATTGAATTTAAATGAAACATTACCATCCGCAGTCTTCTTCTTTCCCCATGCTACAATGCAAAGCGTATCGTTGATGTGGTAGTAATCCCCAATCCTCCATTTTACATCTTCATTGCTCACTCCCTTGGCTAGACAAATCCTCTTTGGTGGTGGGAAAAGATTGTGCATGATACCTTTCTTACGAAGGGTGTCTCCTAGCAATTGATGAAGAGATTTGTAGCCCTTCGTACTAATGCCTACCTCATCGCATGCATTAACAATATCAATAGTGCTGATACTTTGGGAAACCTCTTGTATGATCTCATTGGAAACAACCATACGTAACGGGGAACCCTAATCATTTTAAGCACATGCTCTCTTATTGTGAAAGCGCGCAAGAGCTCATTACAATCCTTGGCTTTATTAGAACCTGTGGCATCTTGAAGGAATACTTTAAAAACCAGAAAAACTACATTGCCATTACACAAGTGCACACATGATTTACATTGGCATTTTGAATTAGAAGTGCTAGAGAATAAGAAAGAGGAGCAATACTGTGCTGCTTGAATTCTTCACTTACGAGAGCCTTCCCCACCAACGAAAAATGTTTTGATGTGCTTGAGTGGCCTCTTACGCTCCCTAGCTCCAATAGGAGTGCTTTTCATGTGGGAGATGGTGTGTGTAAGCTTTTCCACACATGCTGCTCTCTCTTGATTTACACCCTCAACCTCCTTGATTTTTGCATGAGCCTAAAGTAGTCCTTGGTGTACACTAGAAAGGTTAACTCGGAGCATATGCAACTGTGATGACAAGTAGAAGACTCTACTAGCATCACTTGCTAATCTCTTTGCAGTAGCCGAGCATCCCATTCTCACTGTCTCCCACATATTGAAAAAATGATGGTAAGTCTTTGAAAGTGGGTGGGTAATGCACACTTGGGTCAGTTGGGTATAGATGCCCATCAACCCATAGATCCACATTAGTGTGACCCCCTTGTCTACATACATTCCTCTCCTGTTCTATGAGATGAACCTTGCCCGAAGTTGCATACTCTTCCAACACCTGCACACATGTAAATCCACTTGTGTCGATGCAATGGCACATTAGTGTTAGTGATTTCACGCAATGCCATGCTTATAAGGAGTTGATAGTGGAAAAGAAGAGGGAGACCCTAGGATCATAGTAGAGAGAGAGAGAGAGAGAGAGAGAGAGAGAGAGAGAGAGAGAGAGAGAGAGAGAGAGAGAGAGAGAGGGAGGATAGGAATTGAGATTAGAGGGAGTGAGTGCATGCCATAACCTTCCAAGGAGTTGAGATTAGAGAGAGGGAGGATGCAATCATCAGAGAGAGAGAGAGAGAGAGAGAGAGAGAGAGAGAGAGAGAGAGAGAGAGAGAGAGAATGTGTGTGTGTTTGCAGGCCATTAGCTCATAGTAGAGAGAGAAAGGGAGAGTTGAGAGTAGATGACAAGATTTTAGAGAGAGGGATAGAGTGAGGCTATGCAGGACAAGCTCACAATAGAGAGATGAGTAGAGAGAGAGAGAGAGAGAGAGAGAGAGAGAGAGAGAGAGAGAGAGAGTTGGTTCAATTTTGGGGAGAAAAAGAGATTGAATTTTTTTTTGGACATATATGTGGGTTTGGGATAACTTTTAAAGCAAAAACTTTCAAAAATGAGAGAAAAGAAAATCACTATTTTTGGCCCCCCTTAGTTGCAAGATTGATGATGTGGAAAGTGCCAAGAGATCTCTGATTTTGTTAATTTAGTGGGGAAGTGGAGGCATTAAATGAAGGAGAAAAAGGTGAAGGCATTCAATGATGAGATAGAGTGGGTTTTAGGGAGAAATCAAGGTAAAAAATCGAATTTTTTACATATATATGGGTCTGGGGTCAGTTTCAAAGTATAAAACTTACAAAATGGGAGACAAAATTTATCCATTTTGGGCCCCCCTTAGTTACACGCTCGCTACTAGAAAGAGAAGAGGAGAGAGAATGACAACATTAGACCCTATTTTTTAGGATAGTAATGGGCTAGAAAGCTCAAATTATAGGCTCCAAGTAGCCCTCTTGATTGATGTTGTCTCCTTAAGAAAGCACAAAATTAGCCTTAATCCCTAAAAATTAGGAATCCTTACACGGCCCAAAAGATGTCCAGAGGTCTCCTAATGGTTATAGATACAATCTAGACCATGGTGGTGGCTACCATGCATTATGGACCTCAATTGTGGTCTAAGATGCCATGTAGGCCATCTATTATGATGGCCACAATGCATCATTGACCTTTGATGAGAATGTGGATGCAATCAAGGCCGTTTCTTTATTGTCCTTAGTTATCATGAACCTCGATCTAGGTCCGAGATGCCATATGGGTCATCTATTATGATGGATGCATGATGCATCATTGACCTCGATCAAGGTCCTAGATGCAATCGAGGCCGTAGCTTTCTCGACCTGAGTTATTGATGGTCCGTATACATTATCAACCTTAAGCGAGGTTTTGATGCATCCTGGCCATTCAAATTTTGAATTTTTTATTTGGCTTGTGGTAATTAATATGGATATTTTTATTTGGCTTGTGTGCCATGTGTCTTGGTGTAGAGCCTCAATCGAGGTATCTACATGGCATATGATGGTAAATCTTGATGTGTAAAGATACCTTGATTCAGGTATCTATGTGTCGTATGATGTTTCATGTCGACATGTCTAATGACCTCGTTCGAGGTTTGGGTTGTCAAGGACATATTCCTTGTTCGAGGTATGTGTTCATAAACATGTGTTTATCTTTTGTGGCTCAGGAACCTTGATCGAGGTACTATTGAAAATATCTCCCAAGGGGTGTCTCATTTTTTAAAAGACTACCAAAAGTTTCTCACCCTCATCTTGCAAAACTGCCGTAGATTATATATAGGTGTCTGGCATATATGTCATATAAGAATATGAAGATGAGATGAAGATGGATAAACATGAAATCTTCACTATTACCCTATATGTCCTATGAATATTTTTTGGCTCTTGTAGATCATGGGTGGTGGAAATTCCAAGATCACACACATCTTATTCTCATATATTATAGAGATGTCATTTTTGGAGATAATGCATCTAGGAATGACACCGTCTTTAATTCCAAGAATAAAACCATGTTAAACTCAAAATAAATATTTGAGTGGGTATAATAAGGTAGTCTACATCTTTCAAAAACTACTCTAGGGTATAATAAGGTAGTCTACATATTTGAGTGGGTATAATAAGGTAGTCTACATCTTTCAAAAACTAGTCTAGGGTGAGCAAGACACTCCTTCCACTTTGAGCACATGCAAAGGTTATCAACGAATATCCCTAGGATCTTCTAAAGGAGATCATTAAGTAGCTTGTGCATATTAATCATTTGAAGTTGGCAGCGAAATTAGTCAACTTGGATGGCATGACATGATAAGTTGCCTAGTCTATGGAAAATGATATCTTGTATTAATTAGGCTTGATTGTCACTTGATTGTGGCCTAAGAAGGTGTGCAAGAAGTTGTAAGCAAGGTCTTAGATTTACTCATATATATTGT
Organism: Cibotium barometz; assembly: GCF_041138505.1. NCBI lineage: Eukaryota > Viridiplantae > Streptophyta > Polypodiopsida > Cyatheales > Cibotiaceae > Cibotium > Cibotium barometz. The sequence continues at coordinate 24,863,292 of NC_141075.1, read as the reverse complement.
TAGTAAAGAGCTGCACATATACCCAGGGTATATACGGGTAGTCATGGTCCTTGAAGCTATAAGGTAAATACCGTCATATCTAGGCCTCAAGCAAGTCAGGGATTCCATACAATTGTGGTACTTCCATCTGAAGACCCAATTTTCAATTTATGAATCTTCATTCTGAATATCAATTTGTATGAATTTCATCACACAATTACAATCTTTTAGTAGTACTCCACTAGCTTCTTGAGCTTGTGGCCCATGTTGGGGGGTAGAAGGTAGGGGGATGATGACCATGAGCCATGGCAACATTAACCTTTTTAAATTTGATGTAGACTCTAAGCTTTTTCTCGTTTGTTTTAGGAATGATCAATATTAGAACAAATGTCACTTTGGTCATAAGTCTCATGCATAGAGTCAAAATATGTATTCTCAATCACAGAAATATTTTGAATGGTACTCAAAGCATCAATAACTATGTTTTCTTTACCAGGTTGGTATTGAATAATATTTGAATAGAAGCTACCCATTTAATATGTCTATCAGAGAAAAGTGGTTGAGAAAGCAAATGTTTAATACTTTGCTCAATCACAGAAATATTTTGAATGGTACTCAAAGCATCAATAACTATGTTTTCTTTACCAGGTTGGTATTGAATAATATTTGAATAGAAGCTACCCATTTAAAATGTCTATCAGAGAAAAGTGGTTGAGAAAGCAAATGTTTAATACTTTGCTAAATCGGTTTTTATGAGAAACTTTGAGCCCATCAAATAATGTTTCCAAATTTTTAATGCTTGGACTACACAAACAACTCTTTGTCATAGGTGCTATACTTACTTTCAGTAGGACAAAAATTCATACTCTCAAAAGCAATAGGATGCCCATCTTGCATTAACACAACACCAATGCCCTTACCACTAGCACCGGTTTACAACCACAAAGAAAGAACATGAAAAATTAGGTAATTGTAACATGGGTACATGAGTAAGTGCATATTTTAATGCAAGAAAATATTTCTCGTAAAGTTCAGTCCATTCATAAGATTTGGTCTTCTTGAGATGTTCAATAAGATAATGTACCTTATACGCAAAATTACAGACAAACTTGCGATAATAGCTACACCCTAGAAAAGATTATAACTAATGAAGATTCTTAGGTCGTGGCCATGATGCAATAGTTTCTATATTCTTGGAATCAACATGGATTCTCTTAGCAGAAACTATCTGTCCCAAATACTCATTCTCACTCTGGAGGAAGAAGGTACTATTTTCAAGATTAAGGTAAAGTTTATTTTCCTTGAGCAAATTAAATACAATTTCCAAGTGCTTTTGTGCTCTTTCTCAGACTTACTAAAAACTAACATATCATCAAAAAGACAACAATAAACTTTTGATGTGGCTAAGAAAAATCATATTCATCATATGGCTAAAAGTCACAGGATCATTAGTAAGACCAAATGGCATCACTAAAACTCAAAGTGACTAGTCTGAGTTCTAAAAGCTGTTTTATAAATATCTTGGTTGGCCATTCTTACTTGATAATATCTATATTTAAGATCAATTTTACTAAAGACGTTGGCTTTGTCGAGTAGATCATCAATTCTAGGAATTAGAAGTCTATTCTTGACAATATTCTTGTTGAGAGCCCTGTAGTCTACAACACACATACAATAAGTACCATTTTTCTTCTTTACAAGGAATGGTGCTCCATATGGTAAACTACTAGGTCTAATAAATTCTCAAGAAAGCAAATTCTTGATTTGAGTCTGAATTTCTCTTTGCTCAAGAGGGTTAGTGCAATTATAATTTTGATTTTGATTTAAAACGAGAACGAATCATATCAAGATGAAGAGCATGTGCAAGACGTTCAGAAATAAAATCATGTGTACTACCATCGTCATATCCAATATTGTGATTTCTTTATTTTGAATTTTTCCTTTCATTTTAAGTAAAGTGTGTGGTGAAAAAGAATGAGGATCAAGGTTAGGAGTATCTTCTTGGTTGAACTCATTACCATCAAACTCTGGCTCGTAGTTTTTAATGTAAGCATCATCATCATCTCCAGTTGTAGTGTCTTCATCACCATCCACCATGTTCAGTCAAGTAATTGCCTTATGTTGTTGCTTGGATACTTACAGAATAGTGCCCCTTTTGATGGCAAGTCTAATATCAGACATTCTTTGCATTTTCATCTCAATTCGCCAAATCTAGAACATTTGTCTTCTTTAGTTCTCCACTTGCTCCATTGAACATTGTTGCTAATCTTTTCTTTATTTTCGGTGAATTATTGGTTCTCCACTTGCTCCATTGTTGTTGCCAATCTTTTCTTTATTGTTGGTGAATTACTGGTTCCTTTGATCTTGACCCTTGTAAAAAGGTCATTTGAATGAAGAACACTTGTCAAAACCACTAGAAGATATCGAAGCTTTGGAGAATTTAGAAGTACGATTCTCCTGTGGGAACCTTAGCACACCATTTTTCTTTTCACAATGCAAAGAAAGAGATTTAGCAAATGCAAGAGTATGAGAATAAAACATGTTGACCTCCTTTCTAATCTTTGGATCCAAACCTGAAATAAACTTCCTTTCATGCACTTCCAACTTTCTTTTGGTCGTGACATCTCCGTTTGAAGCCATGAATATTTTTTATTTAAAAAAATCTTCTCTTCTTGTACTAAATATTTATCACCTTCACTCCCCCCAACCATGCTTTGATACCATTGATGAGACAAGAAATTGGACATGGGGAGATACATCACTACTAACTATCAAACCGATCAAGTTACATAGACTTCAACAGTTATCTTAAGTAAAATAGCATTAAAACATTTTGAAAATAGTCACATGCGAGAGTATTGGGTGCCATCTCTCGCCCCTAAGAAGTATCGACATACTCCCACTTCTTGGGTATTTATGTCTTTATTAACAAAAACAGCCCACATGCCAAAAATAGTTACACGCTCTTGCTGCATGGGCTTGCTCTTTACAAAAAATAAGATTTGCTTTTACCAAAAGCTTAAATAAATCCTTCCTATCGAATTCACTAAGGGAAAATACCTATAAACCCCCAAGAGTTAGTTCACATGCAACCAAATTAATAGGTCGACGCCCATGTATAACAAAAGTGGGCGGTAATATCTCATACAAAAATATCTCATAGTAAATACCACGACCAAAATACCAAAATCATTGGTTATCCCTCTAACGCCAAATATAAAAGGAAAACCTTCTTGGTAATTGCTCATGCTAAATCATCGCCATATCAAGTCCCAGTCATACCAACTTACATGCATAAAACTTGTCAATCTCACCAACCTACAAGTTGTCCATTCAAACACATTTATATACATTAGCAACACATGTTAAAATTTCTCAACATCACATAAGAATTAAACCTAACACTTAGTTCTAGCCATCCCTAAATTCATATGTCCTACACATGGAATATTCGGAATCACCGAAGTGCCATGCTACAAACATAGTGGTAATTAGGCATCCCTAATAACCACAGAGGGACAGACGAAACACAACAACACAAAGCAACTATAGACGCGCTTGATAGACGTGCAAAATAGTAGGCGCGTCCATAGGCGTTGCTTGAATAGAGAAATTACGGGCGCGTCTAACAACGCGTCTCATAGCGCATGTATTTGCGCGTGTATTGACGCGTCTATTGGGGCGTCTACACTGAAAATCTAACACTACGTCTAACAGCGAGTCTATTTTCGCGTGTATTAGAGCATCTATTTACGTGTGTATAAGGGCGTCTATTAGTTCGTCTATAGTGAGAATTAGATGCGTATCTAGATGCAAAACAAAGAGTACAAGAAGTGAGATTTTGGTGTAGGCTGGTAAATGTACATCACTGCTTTCCAAAAATTGCCCATGATTACCAAAGCACATAATTTTAACAAAAACATCAATGCTTTTTTGCAAACCCACATATACAAAAAATAAGTGAGGTAAGGAGAATGAGACAATATGTAAAATAGTTTAGCCAATATCAATGATGGGCTGCAGTTCAATCTCATCCTCAATAAGATCAACCCTTGCCAAACTATCTACTTCAAAATCCAAACAAGTGTTTAGATCTACAAATACATTCAACCCACTACTACTTGTGCTACTCATGTGCTCATCGAAATCAGCATCACCAATGGTAGGCTCGTCCTCACGGGGTAATGGCCTCAATATCTGTATCTCCTATCTCATGATCATCCTCCTCTCTTGTATCACAGTCATCATCACCTCCATGGCCATGATCATCCTCCATACGCTCCATATTCGTAAATGTACTATACATCACCAATGGTAGGCTCGTCCTCACGGGGTAATGGCCTCAATATCTGTATCTCCTATCTCATGATCATCCTCCTCTCTTGTATCACGGTCATCATCACCTCCATGGCCATGATCATCCTCCATACGCTCCATATTCGTAAATGTACTATACATCACTTTGGAACGTGGCATATGCCACCATCTGTTATTATCCACCGTTGGTTGATAGACAACCTAATTCAAACACAAATACAATCATGTTATTTTCCTTGCATCGAAGGTATCAAATATGTGTGTACAGTACCTGTGAGTACTTTTATATGTGTGTACAGTACCTGTTCACATTGTTGCTAGTACTAGTGTGTCCTTCTTACTTTGCCAAAACTTTGTGGAGTCAATAGTTACAAAGCCACTTGCATGGCGTTTGATTGTTGCATTAGGGCCTCTTTCCACCACATCCTTAAACCACTTTATATCCAAAACATACACAAAGAAGCGTCGAAAGTCAAGATTAATAATATTTTGGATTATGCCACAATAATCATCCATGGCTCCATTGGCTCCCTCAAAGCTAGCAATGACACCGCAATCTTGTGTGTTTCTCTTATCATCAATCCGTTGTGTTCGAAAATGCTTGCCTTGACACCATATAGCATTGAACATAGTGCACTACACCAAGACAAAATCAATTAAATAAGCAATCTAAATTATTGAAAGCTCCTAACTTATGCATAACATTCTATATACCGATCTTGCTCATGCATCCCCTAGCATACTCCCATTCTTTCATTGTGATATGCATCCCCTCGTCTTTCTCTGCTTTCTCCATTTTGTCAAGTAGCCAATCCACATGAATATCCTTTGGAAGTGCTCTTAGATACTGAGGGTATGGCACACGAGATCCGTGGTGTGTACGAAAAAGGGCCCTTTCTTCTTGTCTTCTTGCCTTTGCATCCTCATATCTTGTCACCCATCTTTTCATCACATCACTATTTAAGCACACAATAGAGGTTGATATTATTAAGCAACTCTGTGTCTATTACTTTGTTGCGTCCTTTCCCTTGAGGCACAATAGAGGTCATCCTTAGGTCTTCATCATCTCTCCATAGTCGTGGGAGAGAGCTATCCACATCAACAAGAAACTCAAAAAGATATACAAGTGACTCTTGTATCAACCAACCCTCGGCCATGCTTTCTCGGGTCTTGCCTTTTGTCTCACGAAACCCTTCAAGGTCTTCATGAAGCGCTTGAGGAAGAACAACATCGTGCATGTATAGTACCACATATAGCAATCTCATCCACCAAATGCACTATGAGATGTAGTTGGCTTGTGAGAATAGAACGTGAAAATGTCTCCTCCAGTAAACAAACCACCTCCACTGACATAACTCAAGCATTCTCAAGCATGGTGGGATCTATTTCCTTTGAGCTCACATACCTAGAAATGAAAAAGTACACCATATTAGCAATATGAACACCTTGCATGGAGCATTGATACGCATCACATTTTGTATCATGTAAAGTACCTCACAAGCTCGCCCATCTTGTAAATACAATCTTTCACGTCCTTCGATGCACTACGAGAAATGCTAGTAGTAGTATGAACTAAACACACGAGGAATGGTTGATTAGTTTCTTCTAATTCACTCACAAATTTTAAAGGAAAAAGATATTATGCACATAAAATACTTACTTGGAGCATCTTGTGTCAATCATGAGATTTCAAGCCATATAATTGCTCTACACCTCTTTTCTTGCTCTTTGTAAAGGCCCCCTTCAAACACCTCATGCATCCAGTGGGAGTACGAATTGTAGTAATAGCACGCTTCACCGCGACCATCTCTAGCTTTGATAACCTCCACGGTGCACGAGGTACAAAAACATGCCCCATCCAATCTCCCGCTATGAGTGATTGTGGGAGGACTTCATTCCAAGGGGCAACATATCTATGATGATGAGGTGGGAGAAATCGATGGTGATTCTCATCATAGATGACCTTATTCAATGCGTCTGCCCATGAGGCAACAAGCAAAGGACCACAAACAGGACATGCATGGTAACCCGATGACCCGATGTAGTGAGACCTGAACAATAGACGCAATTAAGAGTTGAAGGTGGGTTTAGGGTGCCACATCCTTTGCCTACTCATAATTAGAAGTGCAATGCTTACCTGAACACTCGCCATAGCCTAGGAAGTCATGCATCGTCCACATCAAGATTGCTTTGCAGTTGAAGTCTCGTGACGAGGGAGACCTGCTCACATCATGCACCTCGATACCTCTCCAAAGTATCTCTAGCTCGTCAATCAAAGGCTCCACAGGATTTTTGACTTTATGTTTCCCTGGAATTAGAAGGGATAACATAACATGTCCTTTCTTAATCGCCATAGAGGGTGGAAGATTATAATTCACCAATATCACTGGCCATACACTGTAAGAGGTGCTTTTGAGACCAAATGGATTCACACCGTCTATACCCAATCCCAAGTCTCAAGCTCCTAGGTTCTTCCTTGAAGCTTGGCCATGTGTCTTCAATATTCTTCCACGCAAGAGTGTCTGCGGGAGTTCTCCACTTGCCATTGGTTGATCGATGGGAGGAATGCCATGACATGAGCTCTGCAATGGAACATATGTTGGATGCGAGGGATTATGGGAAAATGTCGCAGAACCTTACGAGAGGCACGTTTTGAGATCTGCTCTATATCTTGCCTCTCCACAAGTAGGACACTCTCTTGCATCCTTATGTAGTCCACGAAACAAAACGCAATCGTTGACGCATGCATGGATGCGCTTGTAATCTAATCCGCCAAGCGAGGTCACATGTTGCCTTGCCATATCTCTTGAGGTTAGTAATTTATTCTCCCTTGGAAGCATTTTATACAATAGCCTGCACATGAAGACCATAAATGAGGAAAAGCATTTGAGTAATTAACCCACTAGCATAGTTCACCATGTTTGCAAAATAGACTTTAAAGCTTACTTGCATTGCCCAAATGGACCAAATGGATTCACATCGTCTATACCCAATCCCAAGTCTCAAGCTCCTAGGTTCTTCCTTGAAGCTTGGCCATGTGTCTTCAATATTCTTCCACGCAAGAGTGTCTGCGGGAGTTCTCCACTTGCCATTGGTTGATCGATGGGAGGAATGCCATGACATGAGCTCTGCAATGGATTTGCACTTGAACATATGTTGGATGCGAGGGATTATGGGAAAATGTCGCAGAACCTTACGAGAGGCACGTTTTGAGATCTGCTCTATATCTTGCCTCTCCACAAGTAGGACACTCTCTTGCATCCTTATGTAGTCCACGAAACAAAACGCAATCGTTGACGCATGCATGGATGCGCTTGTAATCTAATCCTCCAAGAGAGGTCACATGTTGCCTTGCCATATCTCTTGAGGTTAGTAATTTATTCTCCCTTGGAAGCATTTTACACAATAGCCTGCACATGAAGACCATAAATGAGGAAAAGCATTTGAGTAATTAACCCACTAGCATAGTTCACCATGTTTGCAAAATAGACTTTAAAGCTTACTTGAGGAATGCATTCAAACTTGCATTGCTCCATCCATAGATGGTTTGCAAGTTTAGTAACTCAAGGGAGGCACGTAGAACAGAGAATGTGCACCCCTCAAACAGTGGAGTCGATGCTACTGTAAAAAGATCGTCTTGCTCCATGCTATCATCCCTCCCTTCGGATTGATGGACACATAAATCCCACACCATATCATCAAACACCTCCTCCTCCACGGCTTCATGAGGTAATGGCGGAGGGCTACTATCACCATCACTCCATGCATCCGTTAACGATCCCTCCTGAAGATCCCACCTCATATCGCTGACGCTTTGCCTCCTCACGACGAGCATAGGGCAACATATGCGGGTGTGGCACAGCATCCTGTATCAAATTAAAACGGGATCATAACTCAAACATATGAACACCCATAGGTATCTCAATCAACCTTAACTCTTTAACACTTACCATGTTTACAGTCGCACCCCATTCTCCATACTTTGAGATGTGATTGAGTGTAATCCTGCGTGCACGATACATGTTTCTTCGACATCGATCACACATACATTTGATTTTTTGCTCCAACCACATTTCACGATGGTGGATATGAAGGGATTCATCCTCACTGGAGCTAGATATCCTACAAATAAAGAACCCAAAAAAATTACTCTTATGTCAAATATTTAATCTAAAAACTCTGTGGCGCGTCTAAAACCGCGTTTGTTTTGTGTGGTACGCGGTTTTAGACGCACTGTTAGATGCCATTTTAGATACTCTTTGTTCTTTGCTCTCTTTGAAACGACTGTTTTTGTACAACAACTGTGTTTTTGTGTCGGGCACGTCGAGCGCAATGCATGTCCTTTTCGTCTTTTTGAATAGTATGTCTGTCACCAGAACGCGTCTATAGACGCATCTGAGGAAGCGTCTAAAATCGCGTATATAGACATGTCTGCTCTGTGCTGGAAACAGGTAGCCGCGTCTATAGATGTGTCTACTCTGTGTTGGAAACAGGTAGCCGCATGTATAGATGTGCTGTTAAACGCGCAGATAGACGCTGTGTTTTTTTCTCTTTTTTTCCCCCTCTCACCTCCTCTCTTTTTCTCTTTTTTTCTCCTCTCTTTTCCTTCTTTTCCTTCTTTTTTTCTCCTCTCTTTTCCTTCTTTTCCTTCTTTTCCTCTCCTTTCTCCTCTCTTTTCCTTCTTTTCCCCCTCTTTTTTCTCTATTCTCCTCTCTTTTTCTCTCTTTTACCCCCAATTTTTCTCCCCTCTTTTCCTCTCCTTTCTCCTCTCTTTTATCCCCGCTGTGCATGCCTTTTCTACTCTCTTTCCTTCTCTCTTTTTCTCTTCTTTTTCTCAGTTTAGTTCATCATCAGTAATCTTCTTTTTTTCTTTTTTCCAGTTCATCATGTTACCAGGAAGCGCTTTAGGCTCACCTGATCCTCGGGAATCCATCTTTCGGGACTTATATCACCTTTTGGGGCACCCTCCCAGTCCTGCGGAGTTATATGGCTACATGACGGGTACTCTAAACACCCCCCAGGAGTCGGCACTACAGACTCCAAACCACCCCAACCCCACACCTTTTGAGATTACCCCAGTGGAGTCAACACAGCCCAGCCGGCTACATAGCCGAGACCCTTCCCCCATGCCGTCCTATGTCCCTTCCCCCATGCCGTCAGGAGACCCTTCTGCCTCGCAGAGCCATCGGCATACTCCCGTGCCCTCGAGACTTGGTTCTCCAGCAGCTACAAGTGGCCAGCGTAGTAGCTCTCGACACGACACAATAGCAAGCGTAGTAGCAGGGAGAGCGGAGGGGGATGCATGGCACAGTGCTTTGGGTGGGTGGTGGTGGGGGTGAGAATGATTCAAATGATCAAGATGTGCCTCCTGGTGATGGTACGATCTACTATGACATCACTCAGACAGGAGGCATCTTGATGGATGCAGGGGGGAAGGACATCATGGCCTTCATGCGCTCTCTAATTGCTAACAATTACAAAGATTTCTTTATTCACTACAAAGATCAACCAAAGAGGTTAGCGGATGAGACTCGCTGTTGTTCGCTCTAGGTATCCTAACCCCCCCAATGTTTAGTTCACAGATAAATGGGCCAAGTCAAAGATTGTTTCGATACTTAGCAATAAAAGATCTTCGCTTAAGAGGCATGCACTAGTGGAGCTTGCCAGGCTCTAGGGAGGTCAACCACCAAGGGGCCCGCCCCACACCGCTCACAAGCGTGAGTGGAAGAAAGCAATTAAGTCAGCGAAGGAGGAACCCCGTCTAAAGCACGTGGAGGCACGAAAGATCCAAATGGAGCGATATTATGGAAGCGTACATTTTGGAGCAGGGGGTGTTGAATCATGGGAGGCCCAGTTTGTAAGTATCGATCTCAAATTATATTGTTTATGTAGTTTATTAGTTAGGAGGTTGTTTCTTTGTACTAACCCCTCTGCAAATTGTGTCATCTTGCAGCTTGATATCGTGGGTAGGTACCCTACTCCGGTCGAGACAGCCTACCACCGCCACCATCGCAGAGGAGATACATGGAGGCACTTCTATAATGACGGGTTGATTACTGAGGAGCAGTATATCCGGGCTACTGGAGAGTCTCTCGAGGTATTTGAAAGTGATTAAATAATGTCAATATTATAAATAAAGATTTGATTTTTCATACATTGATATATGTTGTCCCTTGTTTACAGGACCCTGCACAAGAAGATGAGGATGAAGACGAGGAAGGAGGCGGAGAAGGGAGCACAGAAGGGAGCGAGGAGTAGTGCTAGCTACTCTTTTTTGTACTTAGCCACCACTGGCTTGGCTTCGTGCCTCTTGTATATACACTCCTCTTATTTTTTGTACTTGAAGCCACAGGACGTGGCTTAGCTTCGTGCTATATGTACATACATGCTATATGTACATACAAGCACTTTTTGAGCTATCAATTAATGCCTTGTAACTAAACGTTTCGAAGTTATAATGTTTTTATTTGGAATTGTAATTAATGTCAGCTATAGACATGCTTGCAAGAGCGCCAATTAAAATGCGATTGGCTGTAAGAATTGAATTACACAATGTGGAAATGGGATTCCTGTAACTACATAGCATACACAACATACACAGCATTCTGTTAAAGCACACAAAATTTAAAAAATATTCTGCAGTGCGTCTATAAACGCGTCTATACACGCGTTTGTCTGTTCAAAATGCGTCTATTTGTGCGTCTATAAATGCGTCTACTCTGGTCTGGTTGGCGTGTATAAACATGTCTATACAGGTGTCTATTTGCGTGTTTCTATGTTTTTTAAATTTTTCCCCGACTGTCTATTTGCACGTCTATATGCACATATATAGGTCCGTTTATAGGTGCGTCTATTTTCTACCTTTTAAACACGCTTTTAGACACGGGTCTGTAGATGCGTTGATAGACGTGAAAATAGACGCGCCCGTAAGTTTTTTTTTAGTTAAGTAAACGCGTCTGTGTGCGCGTCTGTAGGTGCTTTGTCTTGTTGTTGTGAAAAAACCATAACAAATCCTAATTTCTCTCATTAATCCATCTCACACAATACAGAGAAGCCTCATAGCTAGCTTCATTCTCCTTCACCAAAATTACATATTCCTAGTTTTAATGTCCACACACTTGGCTAGTTGGGCATGGCCATTATTATCCACACACTACTAGACTACTATCCACACATCTAATGCTATATCCACCAGTTGTTGACGATAAGCTTACATTCTCAACAATCGAGGTCCGACAAGATGAGGGCGTCTAGCTTTCTAGAGTGTGTGTGCCCAATCTAATGTGACTCCCATGGGCATGCTGTGTGAGGGGGAAATGCGGTATAGTCTCTTGTATCCATTGGTAGGAAGATCCTTGGTAATTTAAAGCACTATCGTCTATTTCCCAAAATGTTTCTTCCTCTCAAGTGCACGAAAGGGAATTTTTGGCAATCCAAATAGTAATCTTTGGATCCAAATTTTTGTTTATGACCTTTGGTAAAACCAAAAGGTTTATAGGTACTTTTGAATAGACTTTCTACCTTTCAATAAAATCTACCCTACTTCGATGAAAATTTACATAACTTCTTGCTTCTTTATACCATGCTCTCCCAAAAAATCACATAATTTATTAGAGAAATATTCTGTCACTATCTGACCTTAAACATTTTATGTGCGTATGCCTTTATTTTTCTCTACCATAGATTTGCATTTTTAAAAGTCAGTAAAAACTTTAGTTTTTTGTTTCATGATATACACCCACAATCTCCTAGTGTGGTCATCAATGAAAGATACATAATAATAGCATCTTGTGATGTCATCTTTATTTTACCCTAAACATTAGCATGGACCACATCTAAAGTTCATTGAATTGCATGCTTATCATGTAAAAATGTACGCTTAACTTACTTACTTAATTGGCACACACACATACTCTGTGCATTCCATAAACTTTAAACTTTGGCAAACTTGTAGTAATACTTGTATTAGTCATGTAAAAATGCATGATTAACTTGCTTACCTAATTGGCATGCTTCACATACTCTATGAATTCCATGCACTTTAAACTTTCACAAATCTATTTTAATACTTTTAGCCTACATATTCTTTAGCTTTGAATATTGACATGTCTAATGTGTTTATGCCAAATACCAATGTCTACAATTGCTCATGTATCATATGCAAACATTACAACCTTGACTTCATACATGCTTACATCCACCAATGTGAACTTTCTTCCAATGCTTATTTTCTTGATTCAAGTGGCATTAATTATTGAATCTTCCATAATAACATCCGTGAGGAAAAAATGTCACTTATAAACCCATGCTCAATCTTTTATCTAATAGAAATTAAGTTCTTTGTAATGTTCGGCACATGATGCACGCCAATAGGATACTTCATTTTTCATCCAATGAACAATAGGTTCAAAATTTACAACAATGCCAAGTCAATAAAGATGAGAGCTTGAGACGTAGTGGCTTCTTATTGGAAGTAAGTACCTAAAAAGAGATGACAAAGTATTTCTATGGAGTATTCGTGAACATTATTATTACCAAAAAATAAAATTAATTAGAGTGAAAGTTTCAAGAATATATTTTTATATGAGGATGTTGTGGCACCTCAAAAATTTGAGCCTAGTATTCTTGTGACTTCATGAAGAACAAGGCCTCTTATCATGTGTGTGTGTGTGTGTGCACACGCGCTATCACAAAAAACATATAAATTTAGCCATTTTCCATTATTGTCAGTGCACAATTGATATAAGGCCTTTGTTGGAAATGAAACTCTTGAAGGTATTACCCTTAGGTTATTGTATGTGTGCTCCTCAAATTAAGTGTTTATATGGTGTTGTTATAATCACTCATGTTTTCATGTTATAATCATGTAATTTGGTAGAACAAGTGATAATGTGGCGCTCCTCAACGAGGGATAAGAATATATGCCTTACTCAAAGGCATTAAAATGCTAAATTAAAACTTGAATATTGTTATTAAAGAGGTTTCATATGACCAAGACATCAAGTTTACGCACTTTGATTATTCACATGCCTTCATCAAAAGGACATGCAAGTTCAATGGATAAATGTAGAGAATAGTTTCCTCGTGTAGATGTTCAATGGATAAATGTAGAGAATAGTTTCCTCGTGTAGATGTTGTAGATGAATTATTGAAGGCGTCTAGAAACTTACAAGGTATAACCAAAGGCAAGCACAAAAAAGCACAATGAACTTCAATAATTAGACACCCAAGCTACACACATTTTTAACATAGAGGAGAAACCACACTTATAACATAGAGGAGAAACTCTACAAGCTACCCACAAAGAGAGAAAAATGAACTTAGCTAATTAGCTACCCAAACTACCCCCATTTAAAACATAGAGGAGAAATTCCACTTTTAGCATAGTGGAGAAACTCTTAAAGAGTCAAATTACCAATGGGTAAGATTGAAGTGACAAACCTGTGGCAAGTTAATAAAAGTAGAGTAGACACTTTAAGCACTCATAATAAACATGAAAAAAAAACACAAGACTACTCACAAATAGGGATGTGTGTGTGTGTGTGTGTGTGTGTGTGTGTGTGTGTGTGTGAGAGAGAGAGAGAGAGAGAGAGAGAGAGAGAGTGTGTGTGTGTGTGAGAGAGAGAGAGAGAGTGTGTGACAGAGAGCAAGAGAGAGATTTAAATCAAAAAGATGGTCTCATTTGTCAATCCCTCAACGTAAGCCTCAAACACAGGATTGTTTGAAGCATGCATCAGATTACACCTCAAAAAAGCATGGGACCGACATTAAAGTCCCACTCTCTCTAATGTTGGTTGTGCCCGCTCCAACCCAAGTTATTGGAAGGATCAAGTTCTTCCCAGAGCTGGAGGTGATCTTCCCCATCTGGCAAAGTGGGTACTGATAACCTTGTTGCTTGGTCGTCACCTGTCCTAGCAAGAGGGAGGGAAGACTGCAAGGAGTTTAGGTCAAATGGCCGCTGATATTCTATTGATTCTTTGATCACGAAAAGGAACGAGCCAAAGATGTGGGTTAGCTGCATTACCTGAGGAAGCGGATCTCCCAATTGATTGCATTCCACTCCACTAATAGCTGACGGCCTGCTAGTCTCAACGCGCGAAAAGAAGGCCGGGTTCACGCTGCTACTACAGCTAGCATCAAACATTGAATTTTCTCTTAAAGAACTTCTTGGGTTAATCAGCAAGATTCCTGTGTCACAAAAGTCTAACATGTAAGAGTTGCCTCAACAAAGACTCTATAAGGATCCTTGCTTAGCTCGGTTCTGTCATGAAGGTTGCATTCCTGCATGACATTGCAATGAAATGGGATAGCGAAAGAGGGAGTGTGTTGTAATGCATGAAAAATGACTCAGTACCTTTGCTAGTTGCTTGTAAGAATTGATCATCAGACGGTGTGACATAGTTCAATACAGCAGGTTGGCCACGACCAGCTGGTTGTGGTGGTTGTTGGTGGTGGTGCTGTGCAGGAGGTGCAAGAGACAAGGATATTCTAGGATCAATAAGCTGCAAATTACCATGCTGCCCAGGACTAGGGCTCCTAAACAAAGATAATCCCATGTGGAGGTAGCTATGGAGAGAGGAACCACTGGATTCGACTCCCTCTTCCAATCTTCCCAATTGCTGGTGAGGCCAGAGCAAAGCGGCCTGATTATCTTGATGGGGGGGCTTGCTGGTGTTGCGATTAGGCACAAGTAAAGTCTCTTGATGGAGGGGACTAATTAGCATAGGTTTGGGTTGTTGCTGCTGCTGTTGCGGTCGAGCCGCAGACACCGTCGAGCCAGCTAACTCGGGTGGAGAGGTGGAGCTTATGGGAGAGGAGGATGCTGGTTTCAAAGAAACCCTTCTAATCTTAGTGTGAGTCTCACCAGCAAGAGCAGTTGTACTACTTCTACTACTACCACCACCCTCTGCGTGGTGATCTGATGGTGATCTCTCTTCATTACTAGAGCCTGGAGGTGCATGACTCGGTAGTGGTGGTGGGTGCAGTTTTCTCTTGGCCCTTGCCTTGCGGTTTTGGAACCAGTAGAAGACATTGGCCTCTGCGATGGTGCCATATTTTCGAAGCTGGGCGGCGATGTCCACAATCATGTCACGCGAGGGTGTAGTGGTTCCGGAATTGAAGAGGGACTCCAAGATCTGAATCTGCTCTTGAGTAGGGCACCATCGTGGTCTTGGCGTGCATGCCTCCTCGTAACGTGCAGCAGCCGCTGCAGCTCCAGTAATCGCCGACTCGTCTATACAACAAGATCATGAGATAATGTAAGGCAAGAAGTAATCATCAGTCATAAATTAGACTAAGCTTAACCTTATACAAAGGTTCAGAATTGACGCATACTCACTTGTGCCGCCAGCTGATCTGCCTAAGCTCTCCAAACTCCGGCTCAACCCGGAATTATGCTGGCTTGCAAATTGAATCTGCTCCTGATTTGGATAAATGTTCTCAATATATATTCTAGGATCAAGAGGAAATTGTCCACCCTTGTTGTAAGAACGCAGAAACTGTTCACTATATAACTGCTCTTCAGGCATCGAGAGAGGTAGATTAAGTGTATCCCCGAGCATGCTTGCAGCAGCAGTAGCAGAAGGAGGCCGAGGAGGCGGAGGTTGCTGCAATAGCAGTTGCTCCTCTCTTGTGTTAGATGCAGCTTGCAAAAATTGGTGCCTCGATAATCCCTCCAACATCAGCCTTTCTGCGCGACCAGCCATGTCTGCAGAGTAATGAGAAACAGGCGGCCATAGGTTGACACTGACCTGTTGCTGATGCTGGTGCAGGTGAGGGTGGCTTGCGATCTCAGAAGTGCTGCTGCTGCTGCTGATTGGTAGAGGTGGTTGTCTGTCTGGGGCGAGAGGGTTGTCTGGGTCTGCACCTTCTTCTGGGAACATGGCTTGGTGCGGCAATGTCGCTGCAACAACAGAAGCAGCAGCGGCACCTGGGTGGGTGGTGCCTTTGCAGGAGGGCCGCTGTATATAATGCTGTGTTCTTGTCCAGTAGGATGCAAGCAACTAAATATATCGTGGACGGGCCATGGCGGAGCTTGTGTCTTAGCACGTGACAACTAGTAGAAAGACAACTCCATGTTCGATAAGCAATCAAGGGTCAGGGTACCGAGTACTACTAGCACTACTAGCAGAGCAGCAGCAGCAGGAGAGGCCAGCCTGCTGCCTGCTGTGTCGTGGAAGTAATTGGCTCACCTCATCCTTGCCTTTGGTACGGGCAAGTAAAGCTTCAATGTACTGCTAGATCAACCGGCACGCTGCAAATTATGATGCTGCAAGACAAGAGGTAGTGCGCGCCTGGGAAGGAAATCAACGGCTAGAGATGGCCGGCTGGCTTTTTCCGTGAAAAAGAAAAGGAAATATTTGAAGGGCAGAAATATAATGAACCGAAGCGTGGAGGAGCTTGAAGCTGCTTGGCTAGCTAGCCAGCTATGGGCGGATGGAGTGCTGGTGTGGGAAGAGCATCTGTGAGAATTAGCACAAGGAAGTGCAGATGACGTGAGGGCACTGAGGGGTATATGTATACATGTATATATTTAATATACATGTGTATATATATATATATATACTCATAAATGTAAATATACATACATGTATATATATATAGAGAGAGATTTAGATATATATATATTTTTGAGTATATATAGATGTATGTATATAGTGTATATATACATATACACGCACCCTTTTTATAGTGTACAATTTAATTTTGTATATATATATATAGATATATTTATATTTATATTTATGAGTGTATATATATATATATACACACATGTATATATTTATGAGTGTATATATATATATATATATACACACACACACACACGCACACTTTTTATATAGTGTACAACTAATTGTCTTGCAAACTACAAATTACATTACCGTGTTGGCCTTGAACCAGTAGGATTATCCAGATCATGATGATGATTATATGATGATGATCAGGAGCAGTACTGAGAAGCAAAAACGCAGACGGAACCTCGAAAGGAGGGGACGCTCATCTACTGCCGTATAATGACCTAATAATTAGGATTAGAAGAGCCAAAAATATTCTCGGGCCGTGTGAAAAGAAGAGAAAGGGAGGGGGGGGGGCGGCGAGTGGGAATCTTGCACAGACTTCTTCTAGCCTCGACGCCCACCCTCCCAATAAAAATAAATTGCGACTTTCATAAATGGATAATTAATTTACCTATTTTTTTTTTCACTGAGCGCGCGTGCTACCTTTGCCTCTATAATTTATATACCCTCGTAGTGGTAGTGGTAGTGATAGCGATAGCGACAACAATGGCACCAATTAAATACAAAATCCCGGCCGCCAAGCCCCTTCTATCTCCAGGCTGCCCTCCCTTTGATGAAACGGTCTCCCATAAATCACTAAAAATATGCATTCTAAAATGTAGTACCAAACTCACATTCACACGCAAGCTTCGTGTCCTTCTCCACCCACCAAGTGTGAAAACGTGCACACTTCCTTAAGACAACCATGCATCAAAGTGGAGTCGCAATCTTTGCTATCCATGCAAACCTCATGCCCCAAAAGCAAATTTCACGTTTGGTTGTCGTTGCATGTAGCTACAAATGAGTGTCTCAAAATAAGAGTGGTTATGTGAATGCTTAAAATCCACAATTTGCTAGGTATTTTTCCGGTTGTAACTTAAAAAAATTAGGTTGGAACTTGGCATTGCCTTTACTTTCAAATAATTAAAAAAACTATATTCATGAAATTTTGTCCTATTCTAACAAATCTAGATTACTTTCAAGAATTACCTTTATTTTGTTTGGTTAGAAAAGAAAGCTCTTGTTTGTCTAATGCCAGTGCACATGATTGTTTCCACACCCATATATGAGCGGTTGTGTGATGCCTTGTCCTATCACTCTTCCACCTCATTTATGGTTAGGTAGAATAGCACCAAAAAAAACAATTTGTGACTCAAGCTTCATCATTTATGGTATGCCAATGGCAACTCTTAACAATGTGGCTTTATCATTGTGGATGTCAAAAAAAAAATTAAAGCCATCTTTTATATTAGAAAAAGAAGAAGAAGAAGAAAGGAAAAAGATACAAGACTATCCACCGATCCAGCTTAGGCTTTTTACACTGAGAATCCTAACTCGAGACCAATGGATAAGTGCAGGATACCAGTGTCCCCGATAGTGGATTTTAACAACTTTTAGCACATCTCCATGCATCATAAAGAGAAAAGTTAAAAGTGCTTTAGGTTAGTCCAAGAGTTGCTAAAATATATGAAAAGCACTTGGTTTCTTTGTTAGAGATACATAAATATAGTGTAAAGTAGTACTTAAAAAGTTAGAAAGTAGTCCACCTTACCATGCATTTACCTTAATACATAGTGGTATTTTTCAGTTAAGATCATCTTAGCCATAGCTAGATTGTGAATGTAGAAGACTAGTTCATTAATGTCTTTGCGCAAAAGAGATGTCATTTTCCAGTCGCAATCTAATCTTTTCTTGACTGTCTGCATAGATAGATTCTCTTTTGGTGTTAAACTCTTTTGTGCTTCCCTAACTTTGAGAATCTCTTCACATTCATTCCCAATAGCTTCTAGGCTTTGTGGTATGTGAAGGAAACCTCTATGTCCTCTCGTGCATCTATGTAAGCAAGCCTTCTCTCTCAGACTCTCGGACAATATTGGCATTCTCCTTGTTGAAAACTTTAGCATTCCTACTAATCCACACTACCCCCATAGATACTCAGCTCCATAAGACACATAAAATTCCTTTAGATTCTCCTAATAATAGAACTTCTTTCCAGTTTAACTCAAAGTCTTGTGATGGCCTAATGCACTTTTGCATTAGCCTGAGGCCATTCTGGTTCCCTTCGCAAGTGATGAAGAGATGGTTGATGGTTTCCTCCTCCCTTTTGTATCTCAAGAAAAGGTCATTCCCAATCCCCAACTTGTGGGGCCTTAGCATTTGTCTAAAGAGTCGAATGAGCCAAAGTAGAGTAGGGGAGGGATAATGGCGGCCCAAATACTAGAGAATTTGAAATTCAATTGTCTTTTGTCTCAGTGGATGTGCCATCAATTGTTCAGTTTGGTCTGTAGAGAGAAGGCATCGACTAGGGAGAATACACTTTGCTCCCACCTACGCTACTATTATGGGTTTAAAGGCCTCTCTACACTAAATTAGAGATAATTCATCCACATCCCACTTCTCATGAGGACTAGGTCCTCCTCCCTAAGTGTACTGGTTTGTTTGCGCCACTGGTCTTCAATGAATTACATTGGAGGCATGGATGTGAGACTTGATTTCAAACCTCTTTAAAATGTGATGTTCAATAGCATGGTTCTCTCACAACTGTGCAACATATCAACTAGGCAAGTAGTACATGCCCCCATGATTTGCCCACTTGCAATAATTAGAAGGGTGGTGGTAGCTTTTATTGTATTCAAGTGTGTGTAATAGTGATGTGTTGGGTTCAAAACGGGCAGTGGAAAGTGACCATCCAAACCTAGGACCTAGCTTCTTAGTTGACACATAGGGACCACATGCGAAAAATTGTTATGACATCAAAACTAATCAACAATTGATGCTAGCCCAAGTGGTATGATTGATTGGGTGTATTTGGCAAGACATGGATTCGAATCCCAATCAACTGCAACACGATTAATCTTTTATGTGAAAATTTTACCTTGGCTTTTGTCATGGACTACCCCCTGAGGCCAGACATATATTTTTTTGCCTCTGACATTTTTGGGTTCCTGAATCAAAGCTCACCAACTCGGCCTCACCACATTCGCCCCTATTGTGTAAACTTGAATTCACTATTATATTGGCAGGGCCATAAAAGAGACGTGTGCTCTAAAAAGTCCACAATTTCTTTTATTTTTAATTTATATCAATTTTATATAATGAGCTCTGCATAAGAACTTTAAATTTGCTAGTGAGGAGGAGCATGTTTTAGTAAAAGCAAGCAACTACTTCACCTTACGATAATGGAAATGTGTTGGGGTGTAGTGAAATAGGCTCTTTTTTTATTTGGTAAAAAAGTCAAGGCATCTCATATAGCGCTCGCGTCATCAATGCCCCGCTTGCCGAGGCAAACTCGTCATAGGTCAATGCAGCAAATGCTCTCGCAAGGCTCAAGAGTCAGGAGTCAGACTCCGTCTCTCTCTCTCACACGCGCGCGCACACACGCACTCACCCTCACACAGTGACACACACATACTCTCTCTCTTTCTCTCTCACACCTCACACGGTGACACACATTCTCTCTCTCTCTCTAACACACACACACATGCAGACAAACGTTTCTACCCCCTCCATCTGTCTCTCACTGTACACAGCGCACACGCAACAGCTTTTCTCTCTCTCTCTCTCTCAACCTTCTTTTATATTTTGCCCTTTGTCTGCTCACAAACAAGTAGAGTTCAGAACTTCAGACGATAAGTAGAGTTCAGGTGATGACCAAGCACCGTATACCCTGACGTATAGCAGCTGCAACGTGAATTCTACTGGCGACACATTATAATATCAACCTAACTCTCACGTTACCCCCTCTTATCGTCGTACCAAAGCACAACGACTTTCCACACCTCGAGGCTCGCATTGCGCACTGAGAATTCCACACACACGTTTGAAAATCCGGAGAGAGCAAGCAAGCGGCCTGTAAAATAAATCCCAAGTGACATAACTTGTTCCGTTGCCCAAGCTTCACGAACCAAGGAAAAGAAGGGAAGGAGGGAGGGTAGTGTGTGTGTGTGTGTGTGTGTTTTTCGAAGGGTTAGGGCGTTCGACCGGTAAATAGTGCACTCATTCCGAGCTTCCTTCTTCTTCTCGCGAATTTATTCGTTTTTCAATTTTATAGGCCCATTTTTTTTAACCCATGTTCATGCCCATTTTTTAAGTCTATGTTCATGCCCCCAAATACTTAAACCTCCATTCTTTAATTCTTTTTTGGAAATATAAATATATATATATACTATCCAACCACATATAGAACAATCCACCTTTTACAAATATCACACGACTAGTTCAAATCAAACAAAAACCTAGTATAGCTTTTCACTACTCAATAGCCCACAGATCTGGTCCCACCTCTCATCCTCCCACACAAAAGATGATTGATTCTATCTGATATGATAACCCAGCTGCAAACCAACTACCAGCACAACTTGAGTGGCGAAATCCTTAGGGGTCTGGTCCTCCATAGCCTCCTTCTTGTTCCATATTTTCACATCAGGATTCTATCCAATTGGATTCTCTATGAATATTTAAACCTACATTTCTATGTGGAGAGATTTGGAAGGGTTTTTTTTTTTCAAAACTTAGTCTAGGTTTTAAAGAGCATGTTATTTTTCTACCCTTGTTTTGAAGAATAACACCTTCCCTTCTCCCCAAAGAAAGGTATGACACCTTTCAAATGCATCGGAAAGGAGAACGTAACATTCAAAAGGAAAAGTCAGCAGAAAAACGAGTTGGAAAGGGAAAAAAGAGAGGGGAAGAGTGGATTCAAAGGGTTAGGACTCAGGGCACTCCACCAAGCAAAAGGTTGTAAAACTTGTCAAAAGGTTGTAAAAGTTGACAAAAGGGTGGATTCAAAAGGGTTAGAACTTAGGGCACCCCACCAACAAAAGGGTGGATTCAAAGGGTTACAGCTCAGGGCACCCCACAAAGCAAAAGGTTGTAAAAGTTGACAAAAGGGTGGATTCAAAAGGGTTAGAACTTAGGGCACCCCACCAACAAAAGGGTGGATTCAAAGGGTTAGAACCAAGGCACCCCACCAACAAAATCGAACAATTGATAGGAAGTGTTATTTTGTGGATAAGGAAGTCTCCTTGCCCATCTCAAAATGCCATATCTATGGCAAGGGAGTTTGGAGCCTTTATAGACTCCCCCCCCAACAAGCAAAACTTGAAAAAAATGGACGAGTGGTAGAAAGTGATTAGACAATAGGCAAGGAGTCCGCTAAGGAGGCCCTTAGAGGATTAGGGTGCTAAAGGAGGACACCTTTGATTTTTTGTTTTTAAAATTTTGAAAGCTTAATTTTGATGTCTACACTTAAAGATTTTTTAAGGAATTCCAAAAAGAAAATTGAAAGTGTGCCATTCCTTGATTTCTCTATGAATTTTTAAGGAATCCAAAAAAAAAAAGATGAAAGTGTGCCATTCCTTTATAAAAATCAAGAGGAGAAAACTATAATGAGATTTTCATCCATTATGTATAGGCTTGTAGCATATTATATGCATGGCGTTACACTAGGAGGTAGTTAAGAAATCACATACAATCGTCGAAGCGATGGCTCAGAATTCGAGCTTCTTCTATTATTGTATTTGTTATTATTATTGAAGATGTCTCGTTTATTTTTATTTTTGCTGAGGATGTTAAAGAAGACAGTCACCGCTGCCGCATGCTGGTGCCCCGCTGAAGGCAAATAAAGGAGCAAAGAGAGAGAGAGAGAGAGAGAGAAGCGGTGTGGTGGTGGGCACTGGGGGGGGTTCACGAGGACATTGCCTTGTCTTGTAGGTGGGAGGACAGACACGATGCAACCAGGAGAAGGCGGCAGCGCCGGAATTCCATGCAAACTCGTAAGACAAAACCAAACCATAAACCCTTGCCTTCCAACCAGGCCAACCCTTCCTATTTTTCTAATCGGGAACACGGCAAAGCACCACACAATTCCGCGTACCCCGAGAGGCCATGTAAAAACACACACAGACACGGTGACACCTCTCTCTCTCCTCACACACACACCTCTCTCTCTCACCTCCCTCTCTCTCTCTCTCTCTCTCTCTCTCACACACACCTCTCTCTCTCTCTCTCTCTCGCATCTGGCCATCTCCATCTCTCTCTTACACACACACAGACACCTCTCTCTCTCTCTCTCTCTCTCTTTCATCTCTCTCTCTCTCTCTCTCTCTCTCTCTCTCTCGTTATTTTTCTTTTCTTGGGAATGCCCTTCTCCGTTCTCTCTCTTTCCTATCTTGGTCTGGCCATCTCCATATCTCGCTCTCTTTCTCTCTCCTTCCTTTCGTGGGTCTGCTGGCCATCTCCATTTCTCTCTCTCTATCACACACCATTTTTCCTTTCGTGGGTCTGGCCATCTCTCTCTCTCTCACACACACCCACCCATTATCATGAACCGGAGACCAACGCTGCCCCATCGACATGCATCACATGATCCATTGCCTGCCACCACCATAATTGCATGTTTGCGTTGGAGTTCGGCGGCGGATCTACGGCGCGCTTATGCCTCTCATAGATGATAATAGACCAGCGTAGCGTTTCTTATGCTGGCCCAAAATTCAAAAGTTGCAAATGGTAAATTAAAGCGACACGTCACACAAGGTCAATATACCATTTGAAATAATAACACCCTATATATTTACGCATTTCAACATTTATATAGTAATAACTCTAACATCAACTTTGAATAATCAATATATATAATATAAGAACTCCTGACCTTTAATCCAAAAAGATTATCTCTCAACAATCACAACGCGTAGAAATAAATCAAAAGCTAGCTTAGGTCATTTGATGAATTTCATCAACACTATGATGATACGAATCATGGATTAACTACATAAATGTTGAAATGCATAAAGACTTCTAATTACTAAGCGTACTCTGATTAGAATATTACAACATAAGTGAACTAAAATAGTGAATGACGCTAATACAAGTTTGAATGACGCTAATACAAGTTTTACTTTTCCAAGTCATGTCTATAGCCAATATTGCCTTACCAACAACATAAGTGGACTAAAATAGTGAATGACGCTAATACAAGTTTTACTTTTCCAAGTCATGTCTATAGCCACACGTTGTTTGAAATTATTTGAGTCACTTAGTTTGTTCTAATTTGATTACTTTCATGG
Source organism: Cibotium barometz (assembly GCF_041138505.1). Classification (NCBI taxonomy): domain Eukaryota; kingdom Viridiplantae; phylum Streptophyta; class Polypodiopsida; order Cyatheales; family Cibotiaceae; genus Cibotium; species Cibotium barometz. Next base: position 24,839,156 of record NC_141075.1, on the reverse strand, counting down.
TTCTAAACAAAGCTTACATAAATACATATTAAAAGTCATGTTGACAAGCTCAACCAAGACATCATTAATGTATCCACTACATCACATAGTGCAATATGTTATAAAGAGTCTCTATAGACTTAACTACACAGGTATACATTTTTCAAAAAAAATGTTACAAAAGTTAGAATTAACAAAAAAAAAATATAGGCTTACTCAAACTTAAAGAAAATTTCTTCACACTTCTAATTTGAGAGAAAACCTTAAAGGGATACAATCAATGCATGATCGATCACTATTGAAATTCAAAAAGGCTTAATGATGCTTCTTTTTAAGAAATATGATTTATTACAATTTTTAATGATTATTTACGTATATGATTATCAAACTATTTATATAAATGGCCCTATATACTTGAAAAAAGATTTAAAAGTTATAATCTTGAACCATCTTGTAAATCTTTTATCAATTTTAGTAACATTTGAGAAAAGATTGATAAGTTATACACTTGAACCTTCTTTCAAATCATTTACCGATTTTATTGACACAATCGTCACCAAAGTGAGGCCTATTTATAAGTGTTGAATTTCCTAGACACATTGATGTGTATTTAATTGTGATGCATGCTAAAAACATACATTGGGCTTGTAATCCTTAATCATTATGCAAATTATCCATAAGATAGTGGTTCAATCCACCTATATTATGGCTTAATTATGAGGCTATTGGAAATCTTTAACAAGATAAACAATAATGGGTTGATCCATTGTATAATATGTTTTCCCTTGATCAAACATAAAACCTTGAATGTGCATAAATCTCCTACAAATTATACCATATGTATATCATATATATTGACTACACATGTGGTGCCTTTACTCTCAATTTGAAAAACCATACAATTTAACTTACATTTGAAATAAATATCTCATCTTTCAATATATGATAACTTTTTTAGAAGAACGTATAATCCTAAACCATCTTGTAAATCTTTTACCAATTTTGTTGACACTTGAAAAAATATTTATAAGTTATACTCTTGAAGCGGCTTTCATCGATTTTATTGATACAATTGTGTTATGGTCTATTTTTACTCTTCTAAGAACTCTACTATTCAAGCAAGCAGTGAAACAAGCAATAGACATCGTGGCATTCTTACCTCGCTTTTGGCCCAAGATCTCTTTGAGCTCCAAGCTGCACTTGTTTGCTAGCTCCAATCTCTCGAATCTCCTTCTCGTTATCACCAAGACGTTTGCTACACTTCCCTTCGATGTCATGGTTTGTACGTCCATCCTTCTGTGGTTAATTGGGGATGCCTGATTACCACTATGTTTGAAGCATGGCACTGGGGTGATTCCAAATATTCCATGTGTAGGACATATGAAATTAGGGATAGCTGGAACTAAGTGTTGGATTTATTACTTATGTGCTGTCGTGGACTTGTAGCATGTGTTGCTAACTTGTAGTGTGTTTGAATGGACAACCTTGTAGGTTGGTAAGATTGACGGGCCTTGTGCTCGTAAGCTAAATTTGCTGGGATGTGAGGGCGGCGATATGGTGCGAGCTATTACCGAGATGGTTCTCATTTTGATATTTTTGCCGTAGTGTCTACTACAAGATTTTGTATTTGATCGCTCCATTTTGATGTATTCGGGCGTGGACCTATTGAGCTATCCACTTTTGTTATATTGGGCGTGGACTTATTTATTTGCACGTGAATTAGCCCTTGGGGTTCTTTTTGTAATTATCTTTTAGTGGTTGTTAGATAGGAACACTTTACCTAAACTTGTGTTAAAAGCAATCCCCATTTTTGTAAAGGGCAAGCCCATGCATAAGCGTGCATCTGTTTTTCGCATATGGGCTATTTTTTATTAATAAAGCATACATACTCAAGAAGTGGAAGGAGGCCGACACTTCTGGAGGGGGGATAGATTGCACCCAATAATTCCCTTTTGTGTTTTTATGCTATGTTATATTTTTATGATTATTTATTTATTAATTTTTTGGTTATGGTAATTTGATTGAAGTGATAAACCAGTTGGTATTTTGTTGGATGGTGTGTCTTCCTACACAACATCATGTATATGAGGAAGCACCTAGTCTTGTTAACCAAGTAGAAGAACTTCAACATGAGGCTATTATTGACCATGAGACCACTACTACTCGCATAGGTACTGTATATAATAGATATCTTTTGACCTTCAAAAATCATCCTCGCGAAAATGCTAGTGGTTTTTTCGCGCCTATCCGGACATCATCCAATCTTACTTTCAAGCACGAGCCAGTTAATATGATGCAATTGAGGACACTTGCTGTCCCGGACAGGAGCGATGTCACGGTTTATTTGTCCGTCCATCCTTTTGTGGTTAATTGGGAACGCCTAATTACCACTATGTTTGAAGCATGGCACTTGGGTGATTCCAAATATTCCATGTGTAGGACATATGAAATTAGGGATAGTTGGAACTAAGTGTTGGATTTATTACTTAGGTGCTGTCGTGGACTTGTAGCATGTGTTGCTAACTCGTAGTGTGTGTTTGAATAGACAACTTTGTAGGTTGGTAAGATTGATGGGCCTTGTGCTTGTAAGCTGGATTGGCTGGGATGTGATGGCGGCGATATGGTGCGAGCTATTACCGGGATGGCTCTCATTTTGATATTTTTTTTGTAGTGTCTACTCTACGAGATTTTGCATTTGGCCGTCCCATTTTGATGTATTCGGGCGTGGACCTATTGAGCCGTCCACTTTTGTTATATTGGACATGGACTTATTTATTTACACGTGAATTAGCCCTTGGGGTTCTTTTTGTAATTATCCTTTAGTGGTTAGATAGGAACACTTTACCTAAGCTTTTGTTAAAAGCAACCCCCATTTTTGTAAAGGGCAAGCCCATGCATAAGCATGCATCTATTTTTGGCTTATGGGCTATTTTTGATTAATAACGCATAAATACTCAAGAAGTGGATGGAGGCCGACATTCTTGAGGGGGGATAGATTGCACCCAATAATTCTCTTTTGTGTTTTTATGCTATGTTATGTTTTTATGATTATTTATTTATTAATTTTTTGGTTATGGTAATGTGATTGAAGTGATGAACCAATTGGTATTTGGTTGGATGGTGTGGCTTCCTACACATCATGTATATGAGGAAGCACGTAGTCTTGTTGACCAAGTTGAAGAACCTTAACCTGAGGCTATTATTAACCATGAGACCACTACTACTCGCATAGGTACTGTATATAATAGATATCTTTTGACCTTCAAAAATCATCCTCGCGAAAATGCTAAATGGATGCTTGAGCGATTTTTCTGCGCCTATCCCGACATCATCCAATCTTACTTTCAAGCACGGGCCAGTTGATATGATGCAACTGAGGATAGTTGCTATCTCGGGCAGGAGGGATGTCACGGTTTGTCCGTCCAACCTTCTGTGGTTAATTGGGGACGCCTAATTACTGCTATGTTTGAAGCATGGCACTTGGGTGATTCCAAATATTCCATGTGTAGGACATATGAAATTAGGGAAAGCTGGAATTAAGTGTTGGATTTATTACTTATGTGCTGTCGTGGACTTGTAGCATGTGTTGCTAACTCGTAGTGTGTTTGAATAGACAACCTTGTAGGTTGGTGAGATTGATGGCCTTGTGCTAGTGGATTGGCTGGGACGTGATGGCGGGGGCGATATGATGCGACCTATGACACCGGGATGGTTCTCATTTTGATATTTTTTTCATAGTGTCTACTACGAGATTTTGTATTTGGCCGCCCCATTTTGATGTATTCGGGCGTGGACTTATTTATTTGCACGTGAATTAGCCCTTGGGATTCTTTTTGTAATTATCCTTTAGTGGTTAGATAGGAACACTTTACCTAAGCTTGTGTTAAATGCAACCCCCATTTTTGTAAAGGGCAAGCCCATGCATAAGTGTGCATCTATTTTTGGCTTATGGGCTATTTTTTTTAATAAAGCATAAATACTCAAGAAGTGGAAGGAGGCCAACACTTCCTAAGGGGGGATAGATTGCACCCAATAATTCTCTTTTGTGTTTTTATGCTATGTTATGTTTTTATGATTATTTATTTATTAATTTTTCGGTTATGAAGTGATGAACCAGTTGGTGTTTGGTTGGGCGGTGTTTCTCCCCATGATCTTAATGGTTTCATTCAAGGACTCACACTCTCCCATAAGATAGTGGCTCAATCCACCTATATAATATGGCTCAAATATGAGGCTATTGGAGATCTTTAACAAGGTAAAAAATAATGGGTTGATCTTATGGTATAAAATATTTTCCCTTGATCAAACATAAAATCTTGAATGTAGATAAATCTTCTACAAATTATACCATATGTATTGACTACATGTGGTGCCTTTACTCTCAATTCCAAAAACCATACATTTTAACTTACATTTGAAATACATATCTCATTTTTAAATATATGATAACTTTTATAGAAGAACATATAATCTTGAACCATCTTGTAAATCTTTTACCAATTTCGATGACACTTGAAAAAATATTTATAAGTTATACTCCAACCAACTTTCATATCTTTCACTGATTTTATTGACAGTGTTGTGTTATGGCCTATTTCTACTCTTCTAAGAACTCTATCATTTAAGTAAGAAGTGAAACAAGCAACAATTGTTGTGGCATTCTTACCTTGCTTTTGGCGGCCCAAGATATCTTTGAGCTCCAAGCTCCACAAATGCTTGCTAGCTCTAATCTCTCGAATCTCCTTCTTGTTGTCACCAAGAAGTTTGCTACACTTCCCTGCAAGGCCTCACCTCTCTCACTCTCTCTACTCTCTCACATAAAGCATTAAGAAGTACATGGGCAAGAAGCCACAATCATCTCCTTTCAACTCTCTCTCTCTCTCTCTCTCTCTCTCTCTCTCTCTCTCGCAAAGAGCAAGAAGGTAAGTAGAGATCACTTAATTAGCACAAAGGGAGATTGTGCTATTGTATTACGACAAATTGACTTATATACAACTGGCCCTTAGTCACACTTGAGCACTCAAACCAAAATCCTAAACGTACTAAGCTTGGTCATTTGTTGACAGCTTTTCTGATAATATATATACAATGTTTATAGATCCTATTTAAACTAGAGAGTGCCTTTGTTAAGGCCAAAATGGACATCCCCCTCTACTTGATGTAAGTTCCGTCCTAGAAACTTCTTCATGGTGGCTGGAACACCATATCACCAAGCTTGAATCTAAAGTGATTTCTTCGTGATTGCACCTTGTGTAGTGTTCTTTTTTAAGTATAGATGGCATGTCTATAAGGATGTATCAATCATGTCCTTAAATGTTATGTGCATATATCCTAGCAAGCATCTAAGATGATGATAATAGTACAAAATTGGTTGCTCCTTTGGACCCCTGTTCATATCAAAACATAACACTTCCTTCTCAAAATATTCAATCGTTTATTTGTTCTAGTCGAGCAATACCCTGATCAGCTTCATAAAACGGCAAGATGTAACTACTAGATCTAGTATTATGTGCTAGGCTCTTATCTACAAAAGGAGACTTTGTTTGCTAACTCTCTACATAATCAAAATGAGCTGGATCAAATAATGTGAAATTAAAGCATGGATGAGATTCCTTTCTTTAGTCAACTGTAAATTTAGATGGAGTGAACCTACTTTTGATTAACATGAATAGAGGATCCACCCTTTGCATTGGGAAAGCTCATATATGTAATTTTACCCATACTCCTAAATTCTAAGAAACTCTTTTCTCCACTCGTGATAGATGCCAAAATCTTTGATTTTTTGGATGGCATCACCTGTCTATATCATCAAGTAACCTCCTCATGTACATACAAGATGCTATTTCTTCTCAGGGGTGCACTACTAAGAAACCCTATGTATCATGTTGTGAGGGGATTATTGTGCCCAATGCAAAGATGATAAATAGGTATATCCCACGTATATATGATAGCTTAGGGTGAGCCTTTGTTGACAAGGATAGTCACCATTGTTTAAAATTAAATGGCCAAGACATGTAGATAGGCCATTCACCTACCAAAAGAGATGGTGTTCTTGTTGATCCATGTGGAGACCTAGAAGAACGCAGGTGACAAGAAAAGAAAGAGAATGGCAAGCTCTAAGAAATTGGGCAGCATCTTCTTCTAGCAACAAAGGTTTAAAAAACATTTGGGAATGAGAAGGAGTCTTTTTGTTGAAGATTGCAACAAGAAGGACCCAGTGTGAGCAGAAAGAGATCGTGTAGGTGAAAGGAGAGACTCAGAGCAAAGAAGAATCTCAGAAAGAAGTTGTCAATGCACTGTGAGCAAGTGTAGTTTGGACCAAAGCAGCAGAGGGAGTGCTTGAGAATCAAAGAGTCAACTGAAGGTTGTAGAGGTAAGCCCAGTAACTCTGAGCGCATCTCTGTTAGAACTTGGTACAACCCAAGACCTTTCTCAACTATAGATTACTGTTTGAAAAAGAAGAAAATAGGTTTTGTGTTTGAAGAAGTAGACCTCTGCAGCTAAGCTGATTGTAGAGTCCAACAAAGTGTTTTTATGTTGTGGAGGTTCTCCTTGTTTCTATGTTTTTTACTCTTGTTTGAGCCCAGGGTCTTAGGGATGTTGAGACTAATTTGATTCTATCTTCATGCAGTAGACAAAGTGCTTAGACAAAGTGCTTGGAGTTTGAGTCCTATGTGAATTAATGAATGAGTTTTATGTTATGATTGCGGTGATTGTGTTATTTTAATTGAGATCGTGGAGAAAAAACACTTGTAAGTGAAGATCTGAACTATGTGGAGTCATATCTGAATCATCAGCTGAAAATCAGCAGTATCACCCAGGGTCAGCTGAGTGTGTAGTATCACCCTGGGTCAGCTGAGTATCAGAATCAATCACAACTGAGTGTGTAGAAGGCTAGAACTGGTCTTTCCTTGCTGTAGCCAAGGTCTACCAAGTATCATGGGATAAGCTCCTACTATTTCCTCCATCTTTATTACCACAAACACGTAGGAAACTGGCATCTCGCAAGCTCCATGTTGATACCATGGACCAAACCTAAAGATTTCACTCATCGTTGGTCTGCCATTTTGACAGAGAATGGGGTTGGCTCCCATTTGAAAATCCCCAACTTCCCACACATATCATTGGAAAGAATATTCACTCGAGATCCTCCGTCTGGCAATACTCTAGAAATCGTATGTCCTAGCACTGTGATGACAGTGACTTTCGGGGGTGTCCCCTTTAATGTGCTAGCCACTTCCACTCAATCCATATTGACTACTCGCTCTTGCGGGGAAGCTATTTTGGGTTTAATCTCACAGTCAAAGAGCAGTCAAATTTAGTCAGACAATGTTGTGGGATGCATGGAACAGATTTAGGTGATATCAGTTTAGGAATTGTCAAGCTAAATCTTTGTGAGGACTAGGGTGTTAGGGGTTTGTGAGTCTTAGAGGATGTAGAAGTGGAAGTATCTGAGTTAGTTCAAACAACTGAACAAGATAAGAATCAGGTAGTCGTCTCAGAGCCGAAGGTTAGATGGAGTGAAATAAGTGACTATAATATTGAATCTTGGTAGAATTTGAGGTGCTGGAAGGTCTATCAGGTCAGAGGACACAAAGGTGAGGCGATCTAAACTAGCTGAGTTAACTGAATCAGTTCAGTCAACAAACATAAGTCAGATAAGAGTCAACAAAGGACCGCTAACATTTCAGTAGGATACTTGTCAAATAATGGGGAGTATGCACAACGGAAGTAATAGTTGATGGCAAGATAGAGCAAAATATATGAGAGAGAGCAAGAACACAAGATGTATAGAAATCTTCTATTTCAGCCACTCCAAAGTTGGCTTAACCTTTACCCTCAAGTGTTGTGTTACTTGTGTTACAAAAAGTGAAGCCTCTTGCCCTTTATATAGGGTTCACCAAGGGCTAGGGTTGGGCCAACCCTAAATCCCTTTTCCACCCACATGCCCACTTTATTTGGGGTGTGTTCACACCTACATGACCTCTTTCTCTCACCCTTTATCACTTGTATATCATATATTTCAATACCCCCTCTCAATGCCACCATGGGACAGTGCCAAACATGGAGCAAGGTGAGCATTTGACATACAAGAACAAAATGACCCCCTCTTAACCATAGGTGACAAGGTAGGTAGCCTTTATAGATTAGGCTTTTACAAATGTGATGAGTTATAGAGAAATGTGGTTCACTCCCAATTCTAGTAAACATGCTTCACTCCTCAACTAGAAGAGTTGTTTATCATGTGAGGAAAATTTCCGTCAACCTTAGTAACATCTTTGGTACCATCTCTTCCATGGTGGTTTCGTGCACTGCCTTGTTGCTACTTCGCTTTGATGAAACCATCTTCTTGCAAAAGACAATCTTCAAGTTGGATTTGGACGTACCATTCTTCATTACATTGGCTTCATTGGTTGCATCTTCGTGTTTCTCCAATCCTTTCTTGTGGTAGACACGCTTCATGTGTACATGTCTCCTTCCAATCATGCTAGCTTCCTTAGTCCAGCTGGCCACATAGACTAACACAAGGCTGCCACCCATGTTTCAATAGCTTATGCAGCATGTACTTCTCAATATGCTTCTTGCTTCCACCTTCCACTTCATCATGATGCATAAATATATACACCAATGTGGACATTGATTTAGGACAGGTCTTACCACTTGTTTATCAACACAAGGGCAGTGTCTAACTCCATTACAATACGATGGATGACTTCCATGTATATGAGTTCATCAAACACATTTAGGATCGGATTTCATGCTTGATGCGTTGATTTACTTGGTTTTAGAAATTGTGTATACCTTGTACTTCCCAAGCGAGACCCAAGCGAGAACGACAAAAAATAATTTCTTCCTCTGCTTGGTTTGAGCTTGAAAGAAATAAAAAAAAAACCTTACCTTAGAGCAAGAGGTTAAAAAAAAAAACCTTGTAAAGAGATTTTTTTTCTTAAAAAAAACCTTTGATAAAAAAAACTATTTTTTCTTAAAAAAAACCTTTGATAAAAAAAAACTAAGGTTTTTTTTAACCTTGGAAAAATAAACTACGAAAAAAACGTGGAGCGATTTGCAGATGACCCTGCGCTTGCTGCTGCTTGCCCGTGATGCTCGCGGATGCTGTCGGTGACGTTGAAGTTTACGTTTGCAGAGGCCGGCTTTGCTGCTGCAGGCTGCTCGTTGTTGGACGGCCGACTGCGGACGGGCGGTGACGGATGTTAACGGACCTTTGGAAACTGGCGTTTTTGATTGGTTGAAAAAAAACGCAACCGCGTTTTGTTGCTGTGTTCAAATGCTATGCCGCCCCGCTGATGATGCGTTGCTCGTTGAAGCTGCTTGATCTCTGCTTTGTTTAGCTCGTGTTCCTTGTGTTATAGCACTTGCAACACACTGTTTACAACAGAAAAGAATCCGCAACACACGACACCTTGCAGCACAGCACACGACACCTTGCAGCAGCCCGTCGAACGGACGACGGCAATAGAAACGGCAGAATGGACGAGCGGACAGCACGGCTGCGTTTTTTTTTGATGCGCCTGTTGATGTTTCTTGTTGATTGAGGGTAAGGGGTCATACTCAGCAACTCTCAACCGATTAAATTGACGGAATTTCTTGACGGAAAAAAAACCAAAAAAATTACCGATCTTTTTCCTCTTCTTCTTCTTCTTGTTAATGATGAAAATCATCTTCTTCTTCCAAGCTTTAAGAGCTCGTTGATGATGACGGAATCTCCTCTTTGATGATGCTCTTTTGTTGCCTTCCTTCTTGACGCCTTTTTGCTTCTCACCTTCTTCTACCACCATCCTTCTTGATGAGGATGTGAATGGCTTATGATAGTGAGAGAGAGAAAAAGGGATTGAAGGGGAACTTAGCCTTTGCAAGGCTCTGATACCATGTCAAAATAATGGGGAGTATGCACAATAGAAGCAATAGTTGATGACAAGATATAGCAACATATATGAGAGAGAGCAAGAACACAAGATATATAGAAAGCTTCTATTTCAGCCACTCCAAAGTTTGGCTTAACCTTCACCCTCAAGTGTTGTGTTACTTGTGTTACAAAAAGTGAAGCCTCTTGCCCTTTAAGGGTTCACCAAGGGCTAGGGTTGGGCCAACCCTAAATCCCTTTTTCACCCACATGCCCACTTTATTTGGGGTGTGTTCACACCTACATGACCTCTTTCTCTCACCCTTTCTGTCAGGACTATGGTTCTACGGAAGTCGAACCCTAGCATAAGTTAATAGCTTTCGGAGTCTCGAGAGTATTATTAGTGCTAGCAGGGTTCAGGGGTTAATGGGCGTTAGGGTTTGGTCGATGTGTGTACACATCTAAGTTAGCACGGCTCTTAAGTAAGATGGGCGGCCGGGCTAGGAGGTGTGGACACAGGCCAGGGTTTTGGTATAAAACCCAACGAGAAACCCTAACTCGTCATTATATGGTTGGGAGGTGAACCGACTTCCACCCTCTCTTCTTCTCCACGCCTAGGCTATGGCGGCTTGAGGAAGACGCAGCCATAGCGGAGGCGTTACACTGGTATCAGAGCCAGCGGCGGCGACCGACGTGACCTGCACGAGAAAGAGCTCAACACCGCAGCAAAAGAAACGAGCGCAGCCGCCGCCCGTACGGTGACCTACACGAGCGCAGCCGCAACCTACGCGCGCCTGCGTGAACAGCCCACAGCGAGCATCTCCGCCGCCTACCCGGTCGTCCGTACGGCCTCCACAGCGGACGCCCAAGGCGGCGACCAAGGCAGACCGGCAGTCCTCGAAGGCGATCGGTGAGCGATCGTTGGTGCGCCATTGGCGAGCGCGCGAGAATTCTCCCTTACTTGAGTGGCACAAGGGGGAGGCTTCACCATCCAAGGAGTGGGGTTTTGAACCCACCACCTCAAGCTCCAAGGCAAGTGTGCTAGCCACTTCACCTTTTCACTTGTGTTGTTCTTCTCTTCAAAAGAGCTCTACTTATTCTTTCAAGGGAGGACACAAACTACAAGAAAAGTGACACAAACTACAAGGAAAGTGACCTTTTCACCTTCAACTTTCCTTCTTTCAATTTGTGAGAGGAGTTTTCTATGCTCCAAGTTTGGAAGTTTTTGGTGGACGGATCTTCAACGACATGCTACATGCAACACACTTTTTGCATGCATGTGTTGATTGACGACTCAAGTGGTGATTTCTTCTCGATTTTCGTGCATGCAAGAGGAATTCTTCTACGACGCTTCAATTGGAGTTCGCTTTTGAAGGTAATCTGTTCTCTATTTGTAAGCACGTGCATACCATGGCCTCAGCGGAACCGTCTCATGTTCACTTCGATTTTGAGAATGATATGCATGATGTTAGTGAGGCACACCCTTTGGGTGGTGGTGTGGGTGATTCGCGACAGGCAGTTGCGCCTGATCGGGATGACAACATGACCGATGCCGAAGGGGGTGCGAGTCCAATAGATGATTATGGTTTGGTAGACACGGTAGAGTTTGGGCGTCTCACTTCAAGGGTAGTTGCACTTGAGCGCACTATAACAAATGTCAATACCAATCTCACAAACATGAGCACGCTTTTTACTGAATTTATGGCACGTTTTGCAAGTGGATCGACGGCAAGTGGAGGGCCTATTCCGATAGTTATGCCTCCTCTTGTTCCAAATCCTACAGTAGAATCTATTGCACCATCTGCAACGCAGGAAGGGGCTATGTTGAAAAACGTGAAGCCGCCTGTGTTTAAGGGAGAGGAGCGCGATCGTAACAAGGATGCGGTCCATACATTTTTACACAAGTGGACGGACTTGCATCGCTTACGCCGCACTCTCGCTGCTGTTATGGTCACTGAGACGAGTCTCACACTTGAAGGTAAAGCCTACAAGTGGTGGATGAGTCTACCTATTGAAACTCGCCCTAAGACTTGGGAGGAGTTTGCGGCAGCATTTAAAAAGGAGTTCTTACCGCAAAACGAGAAAGATCGGAGTTGGACAGCCTGGGACAAGTGCAAGATGGAAGGTCTTACACTTAATCAGTATGTGTCCAAATACCGTGAAGTCATTCTCAAGCTAGATGGTTTGGATGACTTTCAAAAGGTTCGTGGGTTTGTTAGAGGCCTTGATAAAGAATATCAGGCAAAGGTTAAAACCCAATATCCTAAAACTTTGGAAGCGGCTATCCAAAGTGCCCTTATCTTTGATGACACCATGGATAAGAAGGGCATGGATAGACCGGCCGAATTCAATGGCTCGTAATTTAATGCTAATAAGCGTAAACTTACTAGCAATTCTACTGAAAACACAAAGAAGTCTAAAGGGTCAAGTGGTCCGTTGTCTCCACAAGACTTTGAACGGGCCAAGAAGGAGAAACTATGTTATCATTGCTTAGGTAGTGATCATGAGAAGAAAAATTGTCCACAGTTGCCTCGCAAGAATAAGGATAAGGAGAAGGTCAAGGAGAAGGTTGTACACATGGTGCAAACACTTCCCTTGGATGCTGATCCTAAGTATTCTGCGGTAGAGGTTTCGCACACTGCCGAGATGCATGAGTGTAATCTCACTGCATCTATGTGACAAGAGACAGTTGGACCACATGATTTGGTCCGTATGCATGGCTCCATTTATGGTCATCGAGTACGTATTCTCATTGATGATGGTGCCACGCACAATTTCTTGAACTATGCATTAGTTAAGAAATTAAAGTTGCCGGAGACAAAGAGTTCTCATCGTTATGTGGTGTCCACCATTCAGGGGGATGATCACGATGTGTGGGATACTCTAGTACGGCAAGTGCCTGTGTTTGTGCAAGAACACACTATGGTTCTTGACTTCCAAGTGATGAATATGTCTCGTGCGGATGTCATCTTAGGACGGGAGTGGTTGTATGGGTTAGGGTCATCACTCAAAAGGAGTTATGAACATAATACGTTTACGTTTGAGGCCAATGGTAAGCATGTTTTACTTATTGGGGAACGTGATGTACCCCCAACACCACTCATATGTAATGCCGAACTCTCTTTTTTGGAGCATAGTAATCAAATAGAAGAAGTCTATTTTTGTTATTGTGTGTCTCAAACTAGTGGGTTTGATGTGCATGATGTTTCTTCTTCAAATGAATCTTCCTCAGCGATGCCTTCTTTCTCTTTACCTTCTTCTAAAATCTCTTTAAATAATCTTAAGCAACCAGTTAATGCTTTGTCTTTGCAACAACTGTTACAAGAATTTAAAGATATTTTTCCTAATGAATTACCAGAGGGTTTGCCACCCGAACGAGCTTTGCCTCATCGCATTGATGTCGTTCCGGGCACCAAACCAATTAGTAAGCCGTCGTACACGCTTAGTGCGACTGAAGCAGCTGAGGTGGAACGTCAGCTTGCTGACTACCTTAGTAAGGGCTTCATTCGCCATAGTGCTTCACCATGGGCATCGCCCATTCTTTTGGTGAAGAAAAAGGATGGATCCATGCGCATGTGTGTGGATTATCGCTCCTTGAATGCGGTAACCATTAAGAACAAATACCCGCTACCTAAGATAGATGAGTTGTTTGATCAACTCAAAGGTGCGAAGTATTTTTCTAAAATTGATTTACGTTCAGGATATCATCAAGTGCGTATTAACGCTGATGATATAACCAAGACTGCGTTCCGAACTCGCTTTGGACACTATGAGTTTTTGGTTATGCCGTTTGGGCTTACTAATGCCCCGGCAACGTTTATGACGCTTATGGATAGCGTACTAAGGCCGTACTTAGGCAAATTTGTCATTGTCTTTCTTGATGACATTTTGGTCTATAGTTCGACTTTAGAAGAGCATTTGGAACACTTACGAAAAGTTTTTCAGTTACTACGCGAGAATGCACTTTACGCGAAAGAAAGTAAGTGTGAATTTCTCAAGGATAGCATACAATACCTAGGTCATGTAATTTCTGCAGACGGAATTGCTATGGATGCTAGTAAGGTTGATGCTATTATGCGATGGCCAACACCTTGAAGCAAGGAAGAACTTCAAATCTTCTTGGGAATGGCAGGATTTTATCGCAAATATGTGAACGGTTATGCAAAGATTGCCGCTCCCATGACTGATCAATTGAAAGGTGCGGCAATTACCTTTCAATGGCATGAGGAGCAACAACGTAGCTTTGATAAGCTTAAAGTTGCTTTGGCTACAGCTCCCATCTTGGCAATTGTGGATCCTAAAAAACCATTTGTGATTGAAAAGCGGATGCCAGTGCTAAGGCAGTGGGTGCGGTTCTCATTCAAGATGGTCATCCTGTTGCCTATGAGAGCAAGAAGCTCAATCGTGCTCAACAAAACTACTCAGCTTACGAGCGTGAGGTCTTTGCCATCATATATGCCTTACGAAAATGGCGACATTACTTATATGGTGTGCAATTCGAGCTTGTTTTTGATCACGAAAGCATAAAGTGGTTTATGAACCAAACAGATTTGCAGGGTCGAAAGGCCAGATGGGCTGAGATTCTTCAGAAGTATGATTGCAAGCTACGCTATCGCAAAGGACGTTACAATATTATAGCTGATGCTTTGAGTCGTATGCCGGAGATTAATTTGCTGCTATTCACAGAGTTGAAAAGCGAATTGTTAGAATCTTTACGAGGCAAATGCAAGCAGGATTCAACATACTCAAAGGTGTGGAATCATGTTCAAATGAGGGGTCCCTCTCACTCAAACGGTAGTGTTTCCAGTTCTTCCACACATGGTTCTTCTTTATCACAAGATGAACTACAGCGATGGAAAAACTTTTCCATCGATGATGGATACTTACTCCACAAGGGGAGAGTTTGTGTTCCATTGGACTTAGACACTAGGCGCCAAATTCTTTTTGAGTGTCATGATAGTCCAAGTGCAGGTCATGTGGGCATTCGCAAAACGTATGCTCTCGTAAGAAAGCATTTCTATTAGCCTGGACTTCACAAGGATGTTACTGACTATGTTCTGCAGTGTCAGAAGTGTCAAGTGAACAAAGCAGAACGTCTTAAAGCTGGCGGGTTACTGCATCCATTAGAGATTCCTGACGGAAAGTGGGAAAGTATCTCTATGGATTTTATAACGGGCTTGCCCACAACGAATCGTGGACATGATGCCATTTGGGTAATCGTGGATCGATTAACCAAGCTTTGTCGGTTTGTGCCTACTAAGAAAACAGTTACAACTCCAGAATTGGGACGCCTTTTCATGGAGAATGTTTACCGACTTTATGGCTTACCATCCAATATTGTCAGTGATCGCGATCGCAAGTTTAACAGCCATTTTTGGCGAGCAGTATTCAGTAAGCTGGGTACTATGTTGAACCTTAGTACAGCTGATCATCCGCAGACAGATGGTCAGACTGAACGGGTTAATCAAGTGCTGGAAGATATGCTTAGGGCATATGTCAGCAAAAAACAATCTGATTGGGAGTCTTATTTGCCTATTCTTGAGTTTGCTTACAATAGTGCAAAGCATGTCTCGACAGGCTTTAGCCCTTTCATGTTGATGTATGGTTTTCAGCCACGTTCACCAGTGTCGGTGGGACTGGCGAATGAGAAAATCAGTCAGGTTAAGGATTTTATCCAAGACCATATGGATATGCTGCGCCTTGCATGACTAAATGTTCGTCAAGCGCAAGATCGTTACAAGAAGTTTGCGGACCAGAAACGTAGGCCACTTCACTTTCAAGAAGGTGATTGGGTGTTTCTGAAGGTACCAGAAAACTCCACCAGTTTAAAAACAGGTCCCGTACCAAAATTGTCGCCCCGATTTTGTGGACCGTTTAAGATACTCAAGAAGGTGGGCTCAGTAGCCTATAAACTTGAGTTACCAGCACATTCCAAGGTTCATCCCATCTTTCACGTAAGCCGTTTGAGGAAACGCCTTATGGGTCATGAAAGGCCGATGGATGATTCTTTCTTGGTAGAATATGTGGAACCCCCAATACTGCCTCATGAACCAGAAAGAGTATTGGATTACCACATGTTACGTACTCGCCACCAAGTTCGGAAACAAGCTCTTATCAAGTGGAAGGCTCTACTTGGGAAAACATTAGTGTGATGAGGAAACGTTTCCCCACTTTTGTTTTCGAGGACGAAAACTCTTTTCGAAGGGGGGAGTAATGTCAGGACTATGGTCCTACGGAAGTCGAACCCTAGCATAAGTTAATAGCTTTCGGAGTCTCGAGAGTATTATTAGTGCTAGCGGGGTTCAGGGATAAATGGGCGTTAGGGTTTGGTCGATGTGTGTACACATCTAAGTTAGCACGGCTCTTAAGTAAGATGGGCGGCCGGGCTAGGAGGTGTGGACACAGGCCAGGGTTTTGGTATAAAACCCAACGAAAAATCCTAACTCGTCATTATATGGTTGGGAGGTGAACCGACTTCCACCCTCTCTTCTTCTCCACGCCTAGGCTATGGCGGCTTGAGGAAGACGCAGCCGTAGCGGAGGCGTTACACTTTCTCACTTGTACATCATATACTTCAACAATACTAAAACAAGAGATTTGAAGATTGTTGGTTTTGGAGGAAGATCTGAGGGACAAGAATATGACAGAGGTCATCAATTACCTGAACCAGGTTACAATCAAGCAGAGTGGTCAACTGAGGGTTAGCTAGGGTCAGTTTAGATCAACAGGAGATCAGCGGGGATCAACTAAGGACTTAGGATTGAAGATCAAACTTGTTCAGAGTCAGATCTAACCTAGGAGGGCAATTTAGTGGGTTAGTTGATTCAGACAGAAGAGGGTAAGGTGTCCAATTGTTTCAAACAGAGATTCAGAGGGTATCTATAGAGATTTCGTGTGCCTTGGATTGGGTGTTTTCAGTGGTGGATGGGATGCTATAAAGGCCAATTTCCAAATTCTGATTTACTCTTCCCATGTTTTGGTGCCCCCACTGAGAACCAGAGAGTTCTTGTTTAGAGATTTGATCAACATATTAGAAACCACTTAGAGATCAGCTGAAGACCTATGGCTGGAGGAGGATATGAATTGTTCAAAAGAGAGAAGGGTGAAGATGTGGATCAATTTCTAAGGAGGATTGAGCTGGTAACATTGAGCAATAACATAGAGCAATAACAAAGATGAAGATGCCAACAAGGTGAGAATGGTGGGATTACTTTTGGAAGAAACAACGAGAGAATGGTATGAAGATGTGGCTATAGAAGATGAAAGAGGAAGTTGGGGTAGATTGAGGGGAGCCTTGAGAAGAAGATATGGGAAGGTGGAGAGCCTAGAAGATCTTTGGAGAGGGTTAAGCAGATTATATCAAAGGGAGGAATAAGAGATTACAGGACCATTCTTTGGGGGAGAGAGAGATATGCTTAAAAACATTTTAATTTAAGCATAAATAGAAACTTTATAAGATTTATCACTAAAATTCATTAGAGAACTTCAATTGCATTAAAGAGCCATTCAATTAAATACTTCTCAAGCTTGAGAGTGGTTGAGAAGTGAGAAACATTTAGAGATTAAGAAAAAAGACCATAAATCACACTTTACCTCTTATTTTGCTTGATTCTTTAGTCTAAGGAGAGGCCCCCAACCAATCAATTGGTTTAGTGTGTTGATGAAGACTCCAAAGAAGGTTGAAGAGAGAGAGAAGCTCCAATCTCTTCAAATTATAGAGGATTTTTAGAGGATAATAAAAAATATCAATATTTCAGTATAATACTGGCATGGTATAGTTCACATATTATTTTACAAAGGGCTAAGGATCTACGTGAGGGAGGCCTCTAACCAAGTCCAACTAGTTTCTAGAATTTTTCAGGTTCAGTTTGGCTGAATTTGGACAAGATTTGGACCAGTTTGGCTCTCTTTTTGATTTGGTTTGATCCAGGAGAGAGGAGAGATAAAAAATATCTTATTATTTTTGAGTTTAAAACTCCTCCACACATGTGAAATAGGTGCCTCCTTGAAGAGCCCCCTTCTCCTTATATCCAAAATATCTCATTTTTTTAGTAATATTCATAGTTTTTTACTAATAAACCTTATACTCAGTCAACTCTTCATCTTATGTGGGTATTTACTCATTTTTGGATATTTTTCTTTTATAAATTAGATTTATCTCCTCTCCACACTTGAATTGAACCTTAATTGGACCCATAATCCAAATTTTTTTGAAATTCTAGACCCTTAGGCTAAGGTCCTTTATACATATTTTCAATTAATTCCAATTGCACATTGGAAAGTTCTTTTTGAATATCTGTTTAAGGGGAAACCATTTTAGACACAAGGAGGATTTTTATATCCAAAAATATCTTAATTTTGAATTATCTCTCTCTAGATATTTTCTCTCTCTAGGCCAAAACAGGGTAAAACGGGATCTTTCTTTTATTTCAGAGAGGGGAATAATTATAAGATTAGAAGGGGAGGTTCTTACACATGTACACCTCAAAAGATGGAGGGAAGAATCTTACACCCATGTTCCACTAGAGCTTGTTCCCATGCTCCCATGCTCACAAGCCTAATGTGGGTTAGCCTCCTAGTATATGTACATATAATGTGCATATAACATACTTCCTCTCTCTCAAAACATTGCACTCTTGCAATGAAAAGAAGGAGAACTGCGCTGAACAATCTCAACTGACTCCCAAGTCGAATCCTCTATTTCCCTATATTTCCACCTAATTTTAACCTCAGGGATTAGTCAACTACAAAGTTTCCTTTCCTTGAATTCAAGTACCTTATTAGGTTCATGCGTATCCTCACCTCCTAGTTTCCCTTTCAATCTATTCAAGTACCTTATTAGGTTCATGCGTATCCTCACCTCCTAGTTTCCCTTTCGATCTATTGATATGATAATTCTTTGACTTCAATGAGTTCTTGAGGGGAGTAGCTATGTTATCCTCACCTCCCAGTTTTCCTTTCAATCTATTGATATGAAAGACTGGATGAACTCTAACATGTGGAGGTAGTTTAAGTTCATACGCAACCGTGCCAATTTTATGTATAAATCAAAATGGACCACAATATCTAGGAGATAAATTCGAGCATTTTTCTTTTAGACAAAGTCTGAAAATCTTTAGAAACTTTTAAATAAACCAACGCTCCTGGTTCAAAAGACCAAATTGAGCGTCCTCTATCAGCATAGAACTGTGCCCTATCCTGAGCACTCCTGATAGAATTCTGAGTTACTAAGACCAATAGCCATATGTTTAAAACTATTATAGGCAAATTCCATCATTGGAAGATATTTTTTCCAATTTGACGCTTTTCTAGAGACATATGCACGAAGCATATCCTTTACAATCTGATTCATATGCTCTGTTTGTCTCCATCAAACTGCAGATGATCATAGGAATTCATACTCAAAGTAATTTCCTCATTGTAAACCATTCGGAATAAAGTAAGAAAACATGGCATTATAACAGCAGGAACCAGGGATTCATCGGTGCCCCGACGTACCCACATCTGCACATAGAATTATTGGTGTCCCGAGTTACCCATATCAACATAGAGAATCATCAACGTCTTGATGAGTCACATATGTCCTTTCCTAAACCATCAGATTTGATTGTATAAATCACCTAAAGTACGAAAGTAGAGAAAGAAATGCCAACAAAGAAAAAATCCAAATTTCCTTAATTTGAACACAACAAGATAAACTCGTTGAACTCTAAAGAAAGAGATTTCAACAAGTGAAAATGCCGACGAGATTACACTCATCAATACATACAGGCTATAGATAAAAGAAATTTATCTAGACAATGCCTACATTATAACTTCAAGTGAATTCAAAAAATGAGATTGTCTTTGAATGTTAAGGTCAACATGCTAAGTGATGTACGCAAAGCAACAATCCTGAGCCCAAATTATCCCATAAGATAATATATGTGAGGGATCGTTAGCGTCCCATAACACCATGATACCACCCATACATACCTTATTAATTTGAAACTCCCTAGTATGCCACCTAGGAAAAATGAATAAAATCCTGTATAAAAGAAATAAGATGGTCTTATCCCAGACTTTCACATATTAAAACCTATCTCTATATTCCTAAGACCACATCAAGGAATAACTTTTTCCAAGTACATCATTAGAAAAAAAATTTGAATTATTGGTACCTTTCTAATGATAACTACCCAATAAACACACTAAGGTTGGGGTAGAAAAAAACTCACCTAGATACATAAGCAACTAGGTATCCAAGTTGGAATATGTACAAGAGTACAAGGAACATAGTCCAAAATTATGTACCAAAAAATGAAGGCAAATGCTACCTTTTTAAAGCATAAGATATTATCCAAAAGATCAAAAAATCCTTATAAAACCATGGATAAAAGCATAGAAACTCCTCAAATCCATAAAAACCATAGTTGATCATAAAAATCAATGCATGCCATCTAATGGTCATTAATCATACCAAAAGAAGCATTAAAATTGGTGGCCAACTCATCAACTGGAGTATATGAATGTAGTGTCATTCAAGCAAAACTCCAAAGTAAGCAAGTGAAACACATGTGTGTAACACTCATTAAAAAACCTGTAGACACAAGTGATCTAGGCAAAACCTGATGAATCCAAATAAAACTTGGAAAACATCTAATAAAATCCACCAAAACAAACCGATCAACTGACCCATGATAGAATTTGTCTTAGGCTTAAGAAATTAAGCATAGACCACACTTAAACAAGTGTAAAATAAATTATCATGGAAAAGTGTCAAAGGTGAAACACACTTTGAATGCAAATTATAGCCATCAAAAGAAATTAAGGAACATGTCCAAAAAGAATGGCTAAACAATGGTAAAAAATTATGAAAATATGGTTTAGAATTAATCCAAACAAAATAACTACTAGTACAAGGTACAATCATATTAATAATATGTGAATAACCCATATCTATCTAATGTCAGCACGTGAAAACGTACTTTAACATTAAATAACCCTCAAAAAAATAAAATTCTCGAGAAAAAAAATTATCATGATTTTTTTCTAATTTTCCTAATTTTCTACGGCCTCAAAACATGATAATTTTGAATTCCACCAAACCTATCTTCCTATCTTATGGCATTCCAAACCTATATTTTTCCAAAAAAAATTAGCAATTCAGTTTTGTCAAAATACCATTGATATTTTAAAAATATCAATTTCTAGGTTTTTTAAAGATAATTTCTAGAAAATTTCTAATTTTTCATGAGAATCCCATCGTTCACGAAATTTCCAATTCTGCCCAACAATTCTCAAATCCAATGAAAATTTATAATTTTAATGGATTTTCTAAATTTTTAGGTCAAAAAATATATTTTTAAAGGAATTTGAATGGTCACGGGCGCTCGAATGAACACACCACATGCCAAACACCAACTCCACATTTTCCAAAAATTTAAAATAGCCTTTGTTTAATTTTCAAATTTTTTTTAAAAATTTTAATTAACCCTGAACGGATTTAGAATACGAACGATCAAAAAAATTTTGGAATCCTAATGGTTTTCTCGGAATACGAAAAGCCAACAGTTTTGGAAAAATGAAAAGACAAAAAAAAAAGAAATGTGAAAGGTCAAAAGTTTCCGGAATCTGAAAGGTCAAAAGATTTTCCGAAATTCAGAAAGCCAAAAGGTTTCCCAGGAATGCGGAAAGCCAAGAGATTCTATGAAAAAATTTTCAAAAAATTCTATAGTTTTTAAATTACTTTTAGATTAGAGAATCGCTTCATGAGAAGCTTCATTTGAATATAGAATAGGTCATAGGAATGACCATTCTTTGGGGGAGAGAGAGACATGTCTAAAAAAACATTTAATTTAAGCATAAATGGAAATTTATGTGTTTTATCACCACAATTCATTAAAGAACTTCAATTGTATTAAAAAGCCATTCAATTGAATGCTTCTCAAGCTTGAGAGGGGTTGAGAAGAGAGAAACATTTGGAGATTAAAGAAAAAAGACCATAAACCATAATTTACCTCCTAGATTGCTTGATTCTTTGATCAAAGTAGAGGCCCCCAACCAATCAATTGGTTTGGTATGTTGATAAAGACTCCAAGGAAGATTGAAGAGAGAGAGAAGCTCCAATCTCTTCAATTTGTAGAGGATTTTTAGAGGATAATAAAAATTATCATTATTTCAGTATAATACTGGCATTGTATAGTTCTCATATTTTTTTACAAAAGGCTAAGGATCTATTTATAGGTGAGGGAGGCCTCTAACCAAGTCCAACTAGTTTCTAAAATTTTCCAGGTTGAGTTTGGTTGAATTTGGACAAGATTTGGACCTAGTTTGGCTCCCTTTTGATTTGGTTTGATCTAGGAGAGAGGAGAGATAAAAGTATTACAATATTTTTGAGTTTAAAACTCCACCACACATGTGAAATAGGCGCCTCCTTGAAGAACCCCCTTCTCCTTACCAAGGTGTCAAAATTGAATCATTATACCCAAAATATCTCATTTTTTTTATAGTAATACTCATAGTTTTTTATACTAATAAACATTGTCCTTAGTCAACTCTTCATCTTATGTGAGCATTTACTCATTTTGGGGGGTTTTTCTTTTATAAATTGGATTTATCTCCTCCCCACACTTGGATTGATCCTATTGGCTGTAGGAACCTTAATTGGAGCATAATTCAAATTTTTTTGAAAATCTGGACCCTTAGGCTAAGGTCCATTTTACCTATTTTCAATTAATTCCAATTGCACATTGGAAAGCTCTTTTTGAATTTTTGTTTCAAGGGAACCCATTTTAGACACTAGGAGGATTTTTATATTCAAAAATATCTCAATTTTGGATTACCTCCCTCTAGACGTTTTCTCTCTCTAGGTCAAACAATGGTAGAATCTTTCTTTTGTTTCAAAGAGGGTAATAAGTACAAGATGAGAAGGGAAGGTTCTTACACCTGTACACCTCAAAAGCTGGAGGGAGGAATCTTACGGACTCAAACAGAATATCTCGCTAGCCATGATCTTGATAAGGCTAGGAGTTATTCATTATGTACAACTCTATAATCATTCACTCCGAAATTTTAGAATTTCTTGCCGTATTTTTAGACTTCTTAGCCGCTTTATTCCTAGGAGAAGAATTACAGCACCATTATCAGTGATGAATCATGTATATCATAGCATGTCTCCATCGCGGTATCTCCTTTTTATGCGTACGCGATTGAGGCAGTGACTTTTGGAGCCCGAGATGCTCTATGTATATATCAAAAACTTTTGATAATAAATGATGTTTTGCAAAAGATTCCAAATTGTTTTCATGGTTGTGAATATTGGTTAATAAAATTATGAGAGTGAATCTTATTTTTAAGAATTATGATGGAATATTTATTTGTTTAAGAAATAAATCTCAAAAATTAAATAGTCATGAATCTAATGAGATAAAGTTAAGTTGACAAAAATATCGTTTTGTCAGAGTCATGAGGCCCACGGGCCGTGGTAGGCAGTCGGATCCTCTTACCGATGATGAAGAGTTAGATCCAGATATTCGTAAAGCCGCACTGATATCCCAACCTGGTCTCTTCAAGGGTGAAGGGGAACATTTAGGAGAAGTAGTGGAAAAATGGATCGAGGCAATGGAAGAGTATTTTGATGTAACCGGTTATAATTTTGATGTAACCGGTTATACGAGAAGAGCAAGATGGCTCTCGCCAGAGGAGAAGTAGTGGAAAAATGGATCGAGGCAATGGAAGAGTATTTTGATGTAACCGGTTATAACGAGAAGAGCCGCAGGCACAAAGTTAAAGGAGGCTAAAGAAGCAGAATGGTTAAGTGAGTATGATGTTTTATTCCCAGTGGAGCTAGCTGAGATGCCTCCGATTCGGGAAGTAGATCATGAGATAGAATTGACCCCTAGAGCTCAGCTACTACCAGTAGCCCAACGCACGTACAAAATGCCAGTCCCTGAAGCCATTGAACGCAAGGAACAGCTTATGCAGCTGTTAGAACAAGGAACAGCTTAGACAACTGTTAGAACAAGGGTTTATAAGACCCAGTGTTTTTCCTTGGGGAGCGCGAGTTCTCTTTCAGAAAAAGAAGGGTGGAACGTTAAGACTCTGTGTGGATTACAGAGGTCTCAATCAACTGACAGTTAAGAATAAGTATCCTATCCCCAAAATTGATGAGCTTCTAGACAGGCTAAATGGAGCCTAGATCTTCACAAAGATAGATCTCAAATCAGGGTATTACCAGATCAGGATTAATGATCAAGATATCCCAAAGACAGCCACAATCAATTCGCTATGGGCACTATGAAATTACTATCATGCCGTTTGGATTGATGCCCCAGATACATTCAATCGCCTAATGCAAGACATTCAATCACCTAATGCCCCAGCTACATTCAATCGCCTAATGCAAGACATTCAATCGCCTAATGTAAGACATTCAATCGCCTAATGTAAGACATTCTCAGAGAATACTTGGATGATTTTGTTCTTGTTTTCTTTGATCATATTCTGATTTACTCAATGAATGTAGCTCACCATGAAGCTCACGTCCACAAAGTTCTTGAGATTCTAAGGAATCACCAACTCTTTACAAAAAAGAGCAAATGCACTTTCTATATCAACCATTTTGAATAATTGGGCTTTCTGGTATCCAAAGATGGAATTTCTCCACATTCCACAAAAGTCCAAGCAGCCATAGATTGGCCTAAACCAAAGACAGTGAAAGAAGTCAAGGATTTCTTAGATTAACTGGTTGGTATAGAATTTTTATACCTAAGTATGCTCTCGTAGCTTCCCCCCTGACTAATCTTCTCAAGAAGAATACCCTGTTTCAATGGTTTTCCAAGTGTGAGAGCGCTTTTGATAAGCTGAATACCACCTTGGTAACCAATCTCGTTCTGAAGTTGCCAAATTTCTCTCTACCCTTTGAGGTAGTAATAACTGATGCGAGTGGTTTTGCCTTGGGAGGTGCGCTCATGTGCAGGAAGGTCATGCAGTGGCCTATGAATCCCGAAAACTCTGAATGCATGAGAGAAATTATGCTGTCCACCATGACCTAGAGCTACTTTCAATAGTCTATGCCCTGAAGTTGTGGAGACATTATCTACTAGGTCAAAGATTCACTTTGATGACAGATCATCAGAGCTTAAAGTGGACCTTCACTCAAAAGGATCTCAACATGCACCAAAGAGGGTGGATGCAGATCCTAGATCCTACAGGAATTTGATTTTGAAATCAAGTAGTGCCCAGGCAAAGAAAATGTGGTAGTAGATGCCCTCAGCAGAAAAGCCTCCTTGCTTGCAATCACAGTGGTGTCAAGTCCATTGACTAATGAAGCAAGAGAGAAGATCATGCAGGATAGATTCTTTGGCCCTATTGCTACCCTACTTATGCAAGAAATCAAAACTCCTCAGGAGTTGAACCGAGTTCAAGGGTATAGCCTGGATGAAAGAATTATATATTATAATAGCAGGCTATGCATTTCCAATGATGAGGGAACTAAGGGTCAAATTCTGAATGAGGCCCATGATAGCCTTATAGCAGGACACCTAGGTTTCATCAAGACTTACATGTCTGTAAAGAAATCTTCTTTTGGCCTAGACTAAAAAAGGATGTACTTAATCATGTACGTCAATGCCTAATATGTTAGAAAGTCAAAGCTGAGAGAGTAAAAATGCCTGGGAAGTTACATCCATTAGACATCCCCCAAATGAAGTGGGAATGTATCAGTATGGATTTTATTACTGGACTACCTTCAGTGCAATCAGGTTACAACTCCATCTTTGTGGTAGTTGACAGACTAACCAAAGTTGCCCATCTGATTCCAGTAAAAGAAACCTACACTACAGTGGATGTGGCCAGAGTGTTCCTCAAGGAACTCTTCAAATTGCATGGCCTACCCAGGAGAATGGTAAGTGATCGAGATCCCAAATTCACGTCAAGATTCTGGACTGCATTCTTCGAGGTAGTAGAAACTTTCTTGGATCTCAGAACAGCTTACCACCCCGAGACCGATGGTCAAATAGAAAGGGTGAACCAAGTAATCAAAGATATACTGCGATCATGCTGTGGCAAGGAACCCAAGAAGTGGCTAAGCTATCTACACCTAGTCGAATTCACCTACAATGCTTCTTATCACCGAAGTATCGAGATGAGCCCTTTCAAAGCTCTGTATGGACAAAACTTCCTAACACCATTAACTTGGTCCGACCCATTGATTAGGGTCGAGATGTCCAGACAGCAGCAAATGCAGTCAATCCGCAAGGATATAAAAGCTGCCCAGGATAGACAGAAGCAGTATGCAGATAAGAAGAGGTCAAGCAAAAAATTCAAAGAAGCAGATATAGTTTTCATTCGAGTACATCCCAAAAGAAATTCTCTCTCTCTTGGGAAGTACAAGAAGTTATCTCCCAGATACTGTGGGCCATATCTGATTACAAAGAAAGTAGGTGACTTAGCCTATGAGCTTCTTCTGCCTCCTCATCTCAAAGTACATAATGTATTTCATGTCAGCCTACTCAACTTAATGATGAACTCTTAACTTCTTCAACCCAAGGGCAGATGGAACTCCAACCTGAAGAAATCCTTGATGTTCGAGAGAAGGTTCTTAGGAACAGAATTTTGAGAGAATTATTAGTCAAATGGAAGTTCTATCCTTTTGAAGACGCCACCTGGGAGAAAGAAGCCGAACTGATATGGGATTACCCCCATTTTTGCAAGATGAGGACATCTCACATTTTTCAAGTGGGAGTGGATGTAAGATTCCTCCCCAGCCCCTCAAGATGTCTAGCTTCTTCCCCTGTAATCTATCCCCTTTTCAGAATAATAAAAGATATTGTTTCTACCTATTTTGGCCTAGAGAGAGAAAATATTCTAGAGAGAGATAATTCAGTTTTTAGATATCTTTGGATGGAAAAATATCCCTTCTTATTAAAATACATTCCCCCGAAATAGAAGTTTAAAAAGAAATTCCTTAGCCTAAGGGCCCCTGTTGTTTACAGAAAATTTTGGATTAAGGTCCAAACAAAGGTTTGACCCCAAAAATGAGTAAATGCTCACGTAAGATGGAGAGTGGACTAAGGACCAAAGAAAAGAATTTAAAAAATTAAATTTTGACACCTTAGTGTGGGGATCTCCCCTCATGAAGTAGGTGCCTTTTTCTCATCATTACCCCTAGTTTTTAATCAATAAAATGAGATATTTTCAGCTCTTTTCTCTCCTATTTCAAATCTAGATTCAAAAAGTAAGCTGAACTGACCCAAAAATGGTCAAAAATTGACCAAACTGATCCGGAAAATTCTAGAATCAGTTTGCTTGGTTAGAGGCTCACTTTTTCCTATAAATAGAAGCCTCCCTCTTTTGTAAAAGCTTAATGGTATTTATGCACTGTTACTATACTCTTGTCTTGAGCCATCTACATTGAATTTTTTAATAATTTAATTGTTTTTGGCCTAATCCTCTCCAAAGTGAATTGGTGGCCACTATTGCTTCAAACAAGAGTAGAACCCTCAATCCCTCAAGCCAAAGGAGAGCTTAGAAGCTCCATGTAAGCTAATTTTCTTACTTTATTTACGAATTTTAATGAAAAAGCTATGGTTTTCTTGATTTTTATGTTTTGCAAATGATTGAATTAAATTCAAATGCTATGCCACCCCCTTCTCTTCTTTACATTCCAACCCTTCTTAATCCTGGAAATATTAACTAAGTGATTAATTAAACTCTTCTTATTATTTACTCTCTTGAATTTAGAAAATTGTGTAAATTAGAATTTTATAGTTCTAAATTGGGTTAATTAAGTTAAGTGAAGAAAGCTAAAAATGAGAAATGGTCAGCCATACAAATGAGGTTATGGCAAAATTTTCTAGAATTTTGTGAAAAAGAAAGCTTGTTTTTATGTTATTCCAAAAGAGTAATTCCCACCGTTTTTGCATCTAAAAGAAATATTCTAATTACTCCATGTACATATTCACCTATGAATATGCATGGATATCACTGATATTAATTATTAAATTTGATTTCTATGCATAGAAAGATGCATAATGGAATTTTTTTATTACAAAAGTGTTATTCTTATTAAAATTGATTTCTATGCATAATGGAATTTTTTTATTACAAAAGTGTTATTCTTATTAAAATTGATTTCTATGCATAGAAAGATGCATAATGGAATTTTTTTTTATTATAAAAGTGTTATTCTTATTAAAATTGATTTCTATGCATATAAAGATGCATAAAGAAATTTTTTATTATAAAAGTGTTATTCTTATTAAATTTGATTTCTATGCATAGAAAGATGCATAAAGGAAATTTTTTATTATTATAAAAGTGTTATTCTTATTAAATTTGATTTCTATGCATAGAAAGATGCATAATGAAATTTTTTTATTATTAAAGTGTTATTCTTATTAAATCTAAGCACCGCGAGCCCGTGCATCGCCTTGTCAGAACCCTCCAGGATCCTCCTTAGGTGTCCTAGTACTTCACTCAGGGACCGCTTCGTCGGCCCTTGCCATCGTACCGGAAGCACACCATTTTACACCATACCCAGGCTGGTCAAGACCTAGGTAGGTTTTTGCCACATGAGCCGTCCTTTGAACACTCCCCACCAGTTGTTGCAACCGAACTTCCCTTAGAAAAACACATATACCAAATGCTCCCTCCAACATTCTGGCATAAGTCAGTCCTTTAAGAAAACATGGTTTCTATGCAAGTTTTCAGTTTTGATTTTCTTTTGAATACAATGAGTATATCTTAATTCCGTATCCCAAGGCTTCTAGATCATAGGTCTGGATTTCCAAGCAGAATTCCTTGAATTCTAAATTCTTGATCCTCAGATCAAAATCAAAGGTCTCAACTTAGTTTCAGATTCGGTGAGTGATTTGAGTGTAGATTACTGAACTGGTCACATTGTCTTTTCATTGACGAAGGAGTTACGTCTACGGTCATAGTCTGATTCAGGGTTTGAGTCTGGAAAGGTTCTCCCTGAACTATCTTTCTCGAAGGGTAATATTTCAATTACTACTTTACTGAATTTCATTCATTGAGTATTTTGCTCTTAACTGAATTCAAAACTAGTCACGAATTCCTATAAGGAATAAATTAATCATTTATCTAAAATTCTGACTTCGATAGTTTTTCTGATTTTTCTCATTACCATCCTAGAGAATATGAAACGGTATAATTTTCCTTCACTGAGTATTTACTTATTCATTTTCCAATATTCATGGGATTTAAACATAGGATTAAAGAGAACTCTTATTTTGATATAAAAATTATGTATGCATCTATTTATGCATGAAATCCAACTTCTATGGAAATAACACTTTTATGTAAAAGAAAATCATTTTATGCATAAAAATCAATTTTGATGAAACTAACACTTTTATAATAAAAAATTTCTTTTGCATTAAAATCCATTTTGATGAAAGTAACACTTTTATAATAAAAAAAATTTCTTTTATGCATCTATTTATGCATAAAAATCAATATTGATGAAAGTAACACTTTTATAATAAAAAATTTCTTTTATGCATCTATTTATGCATAAAAATCAATATTGATGAAAGTAACACTTTTATAATAAAAAAATTCTTTTATGCATAAAAATCAATAATGAATGAAAGTAACATTTTTATAATAAAAAAATTATCCAATGTGCATCTTTCTATGCATAGAATTTTAATCTAATGAAAATCACTCTTTTATAATTAAAAAAATAACCAATATGCATCCTTCTATGCATAAAATTTAAATCTAATAGAAATAAAAATATTTCTACTATGCATTTTTCTATGCATAGAATGAAAATAACACTTTTAGAATACACAAATGATGGGGATTACCTTTTTTGAATTATAAATTAAGGTAATACATATTTCACAAAAGTTAAGAAAATTTTGCCATAACCTCCTTTGTATGGCTGACCATTTTTAAAATTTTTCTATTCTTAATTTACTTAAAAATTATCCCCAATTGGTTTAAAGCATCCTAAGCTAATCAAATTATCCCCAATTGGTTTAAAGCAATTTAAGCTAATCAAATTTTACTTTTAAAAGAGAAACAATATGAAAGTTTAATTCAAACAATTTGATTACTTAACTAGCATAAAGAAGGGCCGAATTTAAGAATGAGAGAGGGGGAAAGCCTTTCCACCAAGGCATAGCATCAGATTATCATTTTAAAGATAACAAAAATTAGAAAACCATTAAAAGTAGGATTTCTAACTTACATAAAATTCTGGGAGCTTTCCTTTGTCTTGATGGTTTGAGGGATCTACTCTTGTTTGCAACAAGAGTGGCCACCAATTCTTTAGAAGAGGAAAAGGTCAAAAACTAATGAATTATTAAGAAATTCACAGTTTTTGGCTTTGGGGAGGAGTAGAGTAATAGTGCATAAAACACTATTAAACTTCAACAAAGGGGGAGGCTTCTATTTATAGGAAAAAGTGAGCTTCTAACCAAGCAAACTGATTCTAGAATTTTTCAGATCAGTTTGGTCAATTTTTGACCATTTTTGGGTCAATTTAGCTTACTTTTTGAAACTAGACTTGAGTTAGGAGAGAGGAGAGATGAAATATATCAATTTTTGGGAATTAAAAGCTCCACCACACATGTGAAGTAGGCGCCTCCTTCATGAGGGGGAATCCCCACTCTGAGGCGTCAAAAATTTATTTTTTTAGTATTTCCTTTGGTCCTTAGTCCACTCTTCATCTTATGTGAGTATTTACTCATTTTTGGGGGGATTTTCTTTATTTCTTCTATTTATCTCCTCCACACATTTGGATGAATTTGATTTGCCCCTCAAAACCTTAATTTAATTTTTTTTAAAAATCTGGACCTCTAGGATAAGGCCTTTTAAACAGATTATAATTGATTTCTAATGCACCTTTTGAAAAATTTCTTTTTGAACTTCTGTTTCGGGTGAATTTATTTTAATAAGAAGAGATATTTTTTCATCCAAAAATATCTAAAATCTGAATAACCTCTCTCTAGAATATTTTCTCTCTCTAAGCCAAAATAGGTAGAAATAAGATCTTTTATATATCTGAAGAGGGATTTGATTACAAGGGAAGATACTGGACATCTTGAGGGGTTGGGGAGGAATCTTACATCCGCTGCTAGGCAAATAGGAATCCGGTGCGTGGAGGGGGCAAAGGGGTCTCACATCATCAAATGTATTGCAGAGAAGGATGAGACTGAAGACAATTATGTGGATGAATGGCAGAATAAAATTGCTAAAGGAACATATGTCATCAAGGGTTTGTATTACAAGCAGAGAGATGCATATTCCTTTGATCTTCTTTCTAATATGCCCCCAACTCACATACTATCATATCTTGTGCGTTGTATTAAGATACCCATGGCGCATATCCCGAGAAAAAGAAATTTGTACTGTATCACTCCAGAAACCTATGAGACAATCTATAATAGCATGCCATTTGATATGTGACTTATTTTTAGTACATGGAATTTTATAAACTGCCTCATTTAAACAAACTACGATTGTTCATAAACTATGTGTTAATAAATGCACAATTCAATAGATTGCACATTCTTTGTTTTCCTAGAAAAAAGACTGGTGACTGTTAACTAGCATACAGGTGACTGTTAACTAGCATACAAGTGACTGCTAACTACCATACAGGTAACAATTAACTAGCATACTGGTAACTGTGCATACACGTGACTAATAACTACCTAGCTAGAGAACTAACTAGCATACAGGTATACTGTTAACTAACATACACGTGACTAATAACTACCTAGCTAGAGAACTAACTAGCATACAGGTATACTGTTAACTAACTAGCCTCTTTGTTTTCCTAGAGAAGAGAAGACTAGTATACTGTTAACTAACATAGGTGACTTTTGTTGATAGCATGCTAGTGAAAAGGTTACTGTTAAAACAAACATATGTGAGACTATTAACTAGCATACTAGGGATTGTTAACTAGCATACTAGTAACTATAGCATACATGTGACTGTTAATTGACTAGAGAGAACAAAATAGGTGCCTCTTTGTTTGACAGAGAACATAAGGCTGGTATACTGTTAACTAACATAGGTACTGTTAACAGCATGCTAGTGGAAAGGTGACTGTTAACACACATATTAGTAAATGTTAACTAGCATACAGGTGACTGTTAACTAGCATACTGGTAACTATTAGCTAGCATACAAGAGACTGTTAACTAACTAACTATAGAGAATAGAATAGGTGCCTCTTTGTTTTCCCAGTGAAAAGAAGACTGGTATACTGTTAACTACCATACTGGGGATTGTTAACTAGCATACTGCTAACTGTTAACTATTAACTAGCTTACCAGGGATTGTTAACTGCCAGTATAGTAACTGTTAGCTAGCATACAGGTGACTAACTAGCATACTAGGGACTGTTAACTAGCTTACCAGGGATTGTTAACTGCCAGTGTAATAACTGTTAGCTAGCATACATGTGACTATTAACTAGCATACTAGGGACTGTTAACTATTAGCTAGCATACTAGGGACTGTTAACTAGCACTGGTAACTATTAACTAGCATACAAGTGACTATTAATAACTAGCATACAAGTGACTATTAACTAAACATATTCACTAACTAGAGAGAATAGGTGACTGTTGTAACTAATCAACAAGTGACTCATTTGAACAAACAACACTCTTTCATAAACTATACATGTTAGTTTATACACACTTTAATAGATTGCACATTCTTTCATAAACTATACATGTTAGTTTATACACACTTTAATAGATTGCACATTCTTTGAATGTATATTCATTGTATATTCATTGTATATTTATTGTAATGATTACATATTGGGCCAAAAATTTATAAAAATTTACAAAAGCCCCTCGAAAAGGCCGCAAGAGGTGAAAAGAAGTATTGATTACATATTGGGCCACAAATTTAAAAAATCCCTCTAAAGCTACCTTTTGGTTACCATGTAAACACTTTTGGGCTCTCTTTATCCAAGGGTGTACACATAAGATTGGCGATTGCATGCTCTAGAACGGTTCTCTGCAAAAGCCAATGCCAAATCCAATTAAGAATCTTGTCATTAAGAAACCCTACGATTTCTGACATTTCCACATCTACAAGCTTTTGGAATGATTAAACAACAGTGATGTGGGTTTTTGAAACACTTGTAAGCTGAATCATCAACTATTAAAGTGTTCGAATCGTTAAACTGCCTATAGTGGCTCTAGAAATAAGACAGGCACTTATAAAAAATCAGCTTTTCTGTTCCATGAACTTTGGAGTTGTCCTGTCTTTGACAATGCTGCTGGGATAAAATTTGGCCTACTAATTTGGTTGCAGACTCTGGAAATGCTGCCCTTAGCAGCCTGCTTACATTCTTTGACCTCACACAACTCCATATAAACACAGTGAAGTTGTCCATGCACACCATAGCAAAAATGCAGAGGCTCCCTCATGGACAAGTACTCGCTCTCCACCACCAGAGGCATATGTCACCTCTTTCATCCGTGTTGTATACCTTGGAATGTATTCACCTTCCCTAAAATGGCACTATAGCACACCATTAGTAGCACTCGATGAATCACTATTTCTTCTACTTGCTTGACTACCTGTTTTCTTTTCTTTTGTTTTTGTTTCTTTACTGGCTGTGACCCAGGGGCCAACAATGGCTTTAACTGTTCATCATCAACTATGATCGGTATGTTTAGATGTGTAAACACCTCACTAAATTGATTACAGGCTTGAAAACTTGCATCCAAACACAAAACTTGAGGCACCCAAAGAACATACATTAAACCCCCTACTGATAAGTCAACTGCAATACAGAAACATGAGGGCACCCACATCACTAGAACAAAGTATCCTGCAAACAAAGTTGTACTACTTAGGCACTCATACACAAAATTAGAACTCACGGATTAAAAAATGACATTTTTTATTATATCGTTGGTTTACAAAACATAGTTCCAATATAATTGAGAACTACAAAATACACCACCTCCATGAGGTGTGCAACTACTAGGATGGACAAAAGAAAAACCTAGCCTCGTGACCTCACAATTTCTTGCATGCACGAGTTTTGCCAACTTTTACACTAGGTGATTTTGGTTTCTGGGATTTTGTTGTACATGCTGTTACCTTCCATTTCTTTACAAGAGATGCTCGGCTCACCATGTGCTCACAACCCTTCTTTCTTGCAATCTGACCTACAAGGTGACCCAAGGGATTCATCTCCTACATTCACAATCTTTGGTTCATACCCTTGACTTTCCAACTCCAAGACATTAGCAATTTTCTTCATATAGGGCAGACGATACTGCATCCTCTTGCAGGTGGTCTGATTCATCTGGTACCTTTTCCTCTTGCAGGTGGTCTGATTCATCTGGTACCTTTTCTTCATATAGGGCAGACGATAGTGCATCCTCTTGCAGGTGGTCTGATTCTGATTCATCTGGTACCTTTTCCTCCAACTCTTGTGTCTCACTATAATTTAGGTCCTGTACCTTTTCCTCCTCCAACTCTTGTGTCTCACTATAATTCCAGTCTTGTATGTCACCTTTTTGCTCCAAATTTGACATGTTGTAAATAGGGTGTATGTCAACACCGACACTATCAGTAGCATTCCGCAAATTGGCCAAATCTGGAGAAGAATCGTTGTCTTCACCACCCTTATCCTGCATGTTCATATGACCCGCTGTTACGTTGCTCTCTATTTTCCCACTTGAAAGCATATTGTGGGCATTTGTTCATCTTGATGAGCTGCATGTCAACAAAGCTACAAAAATAGACAAACCAACTGGAAAACATAAGTACAGATTGGAAAGCATTTGCTATCTAACATATGAGTCTAGGGAGTAGTTGACTGCACTAGCATATGGGTGCTATCTACAAATGAGTGCTAACTAACAAAACTAGTCAAATACTAGTGAACATGTGATTGTTAACAAAACATACTCGAGTGCTATCTAACATAGCTGACTGTTGACTAGCATGCTAATGAGCAGATGACTGTTAACTAAACATATTTAAGTGCTAGCTAACACGGGTGGTTGTTGACCAGGATAGAAATGATGGTTATTCTATCATTGTCTTAGGTACCTTGTTTTATGGCCTATACAAGATAGATGTATTTGACAAGTTCCATCATGATGCTTGCTCAGTCTCTACGACTCGTGCTATGAGTGATGCAAAATTATGGCATGCATGATTTGGCCATTTGAATTATGGCAGTTTGTTACACCTTCAAAGGCATGATATGGTGTTTGAGTTGCCAACTCTTGAGACCCTTGCTAGACATGTATGTGAGGGGTGTATTCTTAGTAAAATGTATCGGGCATCATTTCCAAAGGGATGGATCTGTAAGAGCTATTAAGAAATTATAGCTTATACATAGTGATGTATATGGTCCTATGAGGAGACCATCTATTGGGGGATATATCTACTTCATCACTTTTATTGATGATTACTCCAGATATAGCTGGGTGTATCCACCATTAAAGTAGAAGTCAAAGGTTTTTATGTGCTTTAGGCACTTTGTATCCATAGCTGAGAATGAATGTGAATGTAAAGTTGGCTCCCTTCGTTCAGATCGAGGGGGGGAGTATATGTCCAAGGAATTTCATCCATATATGGCTGAAAAAGGCATAAGGCATCAATGTACAGTGCCATACACACCTCAGCAAAATGGTGTGGCTGAGAGGAAGAAGAGGTTTCTCATGGAGATGGCACGATGTATGGTGAAAGCCCAAGATTTACCTCATGGTTTTTGGTTAAAGGAAACTATGTGCCCAAACTACGTGTTGAACAAATGCCCTACCAAGGCCTTGCAATCTAAAACTCTTTATGAATCTTGGCATGGTAGGAAGCCTTCTCTAGCTCATTTACATGTTTTTTGTTGTCTTGTGTATGCTCTTATACTTGAGCAACAACACAATAAGCTTGATGATAAGGCAGTTAAATGCATATTTGTGGGATACAATTCATAAAGCAAGGGATATAGACTCCACCATTCGGCCTCAAAGCATCAGCCCATGCTTTCATGCTTTCATGCAAAAAACAGCAGAATGTATTCTCACAGGACATGTTTGATTCGCTCCTACCTTTGTTTAATGGAGGGCAGCTGCTCAACCAAGTGCTGAAATTAAGCCTTTGCAAAGTGCAAAATCAACCTTTGATGAGGCAATTATCGAGGATGTAGTGGATGAGGAGAGAGCAACCATAGAAGAATCTATGCGTATGCCAAAATGGCTTGTGCAGACATTGAGGGATAGCAAGTTGGCAGCCTTTACCTAGTAGAACTCATGTAGGTTCTCATCATGTAGATCATGTTCTCATTTCTACTTATGTAATAAGGAGGAACCTGTTTCCTTTGAAGAAGCATAGGATGATGATCATTGGATGCATGCTATGCAGGATGAGTATAACTCTATACTCAAGAATGACACCTGGTATTTGATAGATCTAGCTCATGGCAAGAGGCCCATTGGTACTAAGTGGGTTTACAAGTTAAAACGCAACACAAATGGTAGCATTGATCGCTACAAGGCCAGACTTGTTGCAAAGGGGTATGCCCAGCAAAAGGGCATTGATTATGATAAGACCTTTGCACCCACATCTTGTATGACTACCATTAGGTGTCTCATTGCTTTGGTAGCATATCATGGGTGGAATGTACATCAATTAGACATTAAGATTGCATCCTTGAATGGTGATTTACATGAGGAGGTGTATGTATCACAACCTCCTAGTTTTGTTGTGAAAGGAGGAGTCTAAAGTATGCAGGTTGAAAAGGGCTCTTTATGGCCTTAAGCAGGCTCCTAGAGCATGGTATGAGAAGATTCATGCATACTTGGTTGCAAATGATTTTTGCAATAGTCCAATAGAGAGTACCCTCTATGTGAAGAGGAGTAAGGACACATTTTTTGTCATTGTCCTATACATTGGTGACATGCTGCTCTCACGGGACCCAATATAGATCAGATTTAGCCTTTAAGGATGATTTGCAATCATCGTTTGAGATGTCAAATTTGAGGCCCTTGTTATAAGATTCCTCCCCAGCTCCTCAAGATGTCCAGTTTCTTCCCATGTAATCAATCCCCTTTTCAGAATAATAAAAGATCTTGTTTCTACCTGTTTTGGCCTAGAGAGAAAAAATGTTCTAGAGAGAGATAACTCAATTTTTAGATATCTTTGGATGGAAAAATATCCTTTCTTATTAAACTAAATTCCCCTGAAACAAAAATTCAAAAAGAACTTTCCAATGTGCAATTGGAATTAATTGAAAATAGGTAAAAAGGACCTTATCCCTGAGAGCCCAAATTTTTTAAAAATTTTGGATTAACGTTCCTATGGACCAATAAGATTAATCCAAATGTAGGGAGGAGATAAATTGAAGAATAAAAGAAAATCTCCCAAAAATGAGTAAATACTCACATAAGATAAAGAGTTGACTAAGGACAAGGTTTATTAGTTAAAAAAGAAGAGATATTTAGAGGAAATGATGCATTTTTGACACCTCAGTGTGGGGAATTCCCCTCATGAAGGAGGCGCCTATTTCACATGTGTGGATGAGTTTTAAACTCACAAATAATGAGATATTTCATCTCTCCTCTCTCCTGTTTCAACTAGATTCAAAAAGTAAGCTAAACTGACCTAAAATGGTCAAAAAGTGACCAAACTGATCTGGAAAATTCTAGAATTAGTTTGCTTGGTTAGAGGCTCACTTTTTCCTATAAATAGTCTCTCCCTTTGTAAAAGCTTAATAGTGTTTTATGCATTGTTACTCTACTCCTCCCCAGAGCTAAAAACATTGAATTCTTTGATAATTCACTTGTTTTTGATCGATTCCTCTACAAAGAATTGGTGGCCACTCTTGATCCAAGCAAGAGTAGAATTCTCAATCCCTCAAGCCAAAGGAAAGCTCGCAAAACTCCATGTAAGTTAGAAATTCTTGTTTTTTAAAATTTCATTCTATGGTTTTTTGATTTCTTATTTTTTTTAATATGAAATTGGATGTTATGCCTTGATGGAAAGGCTTCCCCCTTCTCTTCATTAAGAATTTCAGCCTTTCTTTATCCTAAAATGAGAAACAAACAAAATAAGTTAAATTTTTACTATTGATTGCTCTTTAGAAGTGAAAATTGATTAGATTAGAGTGTTTGAATTAATCTTGAGGTAAATTCTAAGTAGATTTAGAATGTAAAAATTGAGAAATGGTCAGCCATACAAAGGAGGTTATGGTAAAATTTTCTTAAATTTTGTGGAAATAAGTTTTATCTTTATGTTATTCAAAAAGAGTAATCCCCTCCGTTTGTGTATTCTAAGAGGTGAATAGATGCAATGCGATGTGATGGGAATTAGATAGTAGGGAATGAATGAATGGATGGATGTGATGTGAATAGAGATGATGAGAATGTGAGGTGAATAGATGTGATGAGATATGAATCAGATAGATGTGAATCAGATAGATGGGAATGAATGGATGGATGGATGTGATGTGAATCAGATAGATGGGAATGAATGGATGGATGTGATGTGAATAGAGGTGATGAGATGTGAGGTGAATAGATGTGATGAGATGTGATGTGTGAATCAGATAATTGTGAATGAATGGATGAGATGTGATGTGTGAATCACATAAATGTGAATGAATGGATGAGATGTGATGTCATGTCATGTGAATCAGAATGTAAATGAATGATACGAGATGTGAGTGAATGTGTATGTTAAGAATGGATGTGAATGACTATGTGAAATAATGGATAAGGATGTGTATGTGGAGAATGGATGTGAATGTGTATGAGAAGAATGGATGTGAATGAGTATGTGAAAGAATGGATGTGGATGTATGTGAAAGAATGGATATAGATGTGTATGTGAAAGAATGTGATGTGATGTAAAGAGATGAGATGTGACACGAATATATATGGATGTGAAGTTATAGATATGAATGAATGGATAGATGCGAGTAGTCGTACATATGAACGATTGGATGGATGTGGATGAATGAGATGAGATGTGTATGAATGAGATATGATGTGGATAGAAGTGATGTGATATAATGGTGATGAGAATGAATGTGATGGAGATGAATGAAAGTTAATGTGATGGATATGAATGAATGTGATGTGATGGGATGTGAATCGGGATAGATGTGAATGAATGAGATGTGAATCGGGATAGATGTGAATGAATGAGATGTGAGGTAAAATGAATGAGATGTGATGTGAGTGAATGTGATGTGGTCTGAATGAGATGAGATGTGAGTGAATGTGATGTGGTGTGAATGGATGAGATGTGAATGAATGTGATGTGATGAGATGTGGATATGGGTAGATGCGAGTGGATGAGATCTGATGAGGATAAATTGAGGAAAGATGTGGATATGGGTAGATGCGAGTGGTGAGGATAAATTGAGGAAAGATGTGATGAGATGAAAATGATGTGATTGGATGAGAAATAGGAATACTTATGAAATGGTTGTGGAATTAATTAATGTGGTTTGATGTGGAGCAATGTGGAAAGACGAGAGTTCGTTATAGAAACTATATTTTTGAACTGTTTTTAAATGACCATTTTATGTTAAGAATGCTAGAGAAGCATTTTGACTGTCTTGTGAGTGAATGAGGTCGTGGAGACCTAATCTGATAAAGTTGCAACAGCTGACAGAGTCATTGGAGGACGTCTCGCATAGCAAGGTCGGTCGAGGTCTTGACCAGCCTCGGTTCGATCAAAATGAAAAACTTCCGGTACAGTGGACGAGGGACCAAGGAAGCGGCCTATGAGTGAAGCGCTACGTCACCTGCAAAGGATCATAGAGGGTGCTGACCATACGGTGCTCGGTCACCGACGATACCCACACGTGCATCGTGGAAAATATTGGAACAAGGAGTAAGAGTTGTTTTCTAAATTCGGGCATGGATCTGGTTGATTAACCTTGCTTATCCTCAATGGATGAGTCCATGGTTCTTTTATATGGACCTGTTGGTTGAACATGCTGATCTTCAACGAAGATTCCATTTTGATATGTGAATATTGCCAAGTACTATGAGCTAGGAACCATCGAAAAGACCCCTGAGTGGACAGGTGGTGAGCGTTCTGGTTGCCAATGATGCCATAGGTACACTGAGGAAGGAATGATTGGAAATTAGAATTCAACCAAAAATTTTTGGAGGATCCTGATCAGTGATTATGATTTCATTAATTGATTGTTTTAAAGACAGCTAAATCTGTGAAAAAGGCAATTTCATATTGGGTGTGTAAGTGGTGTGACTAGTTTTAAGTTTGCATGAATATCTGGCTAGGGGGCTTGGGAACTCTTTTCCCTGGTACCCGGGACAAAACCTAACCAAATTCCTAATTGGATCCCATCACTACAGTGGTTGGGCAGTTGGCTAACCCATGGGATTAGATGCGGTTAGGCTGGACTGATGGATTCCTAAATTGAGACTCAATTCTAATATGGTACGCTATATGAAGTAAATCCCAAATAAAAATTGTTCTATGGAAAAGAATCAACGGCTGTGTCTCTCAATGAGGAAAAAATCGTTGGTCTCTATGATCCAAGTGTAATCTTTCCCTGATCTGACTATGGGACTTACGGGTTCGGTTAGGCTTTTGACTACGTTAGAGAAAAATTTATCCTGGTGGAATCGCCCGAGTTTTCCGGGCAAGGGAAGTTTTTTCGGGTTCAGAACCAATGGATTAGTCTCTTGTCTGGATATCCATGGGCGAGGCCCCGAGTGTGGGACCCTACCTCGCGCAAGAAGTGCTACTTCCGCTGCTAGCACCCCTGAATTTGTTGCACAGTGGGGACAGGGATCTTACAGCTGCTATCAGAGCAAAATTGGCTAAAGTGGATCAACTGAGAAACCAAAAATGTCAAAAATTGAAGTAGTAGTAAAAGGTTGAAATTGTGTGATAAATTCATACAAATTGTTATTCAAACTCAAATTCATAAATTGGTAATTGGGTCTTTAGATGGAAGTACCGCAATTATATGGAATCCCTGACTTGCTTGAGGCCTAGACATGATGGTATTTACCTTATAATTCCAAGGATCGTGTATATACTGAGGGTATAACTGCAGCTCTTTACTGGCAGTATATACGAGTAAATCTAAGATCTTGAATTTATAACCAAAAATGCTATCCAGATGATGAATTCGAATGTGGTTGATATGATTTTAAAATTCTGAGAACTGATGAATTGATTTGGATTCTGATTGAAAATGATGATTCCTGAATTTTGGTTGAAATGTAATAAGCTAAACAAAACCTCAATGAGGATGAATGGGACGAGTCTCTGTGATGATGTTTATAACTGGAATGATGATAATGACTTCAGCAAATCACTATGAGATTAGTGGATTGTGCTCACAAATTGCTACTGTTAACACTTGACCCAGTGGATCAAGTTAAGGGATGACAAAAAAAAAATCTGTATAATTTAAATCCTCACACGAAGGACTCTTCAGATGGAAATTTTGGTCTAATGGACCATTATTGTGTTAAAGATATGAATGAGATGTTCTAAATGAATTGTTATCCGATAATGACTTCTATATGAATATCTTTATCCCATGATTTTGTGAGGAACTGACTAATATAAAGAACCCCAGAATACGTTATTCTAAAATTGGATTTGAATCATAAATAAAGGGACTTAACAAGAATTTTTGTATTAATAGGAGCATGGATCGAGGTCGTCGTGGTAGAAATGATAACCCCCAACTCGACAAGGAAGAGCTCGAGTTGTGGATGTTCGTAAAACTCTTCATAGATCGTAGCCTGGATCTTTCAAGGGTGAAGGGGAAAACTTGGATGAGGCTGTGGAAAAGTGGATCGAAGCAATGGAAGAGTACTTGGATGTCACCGGGTATAATGAGAAGAGCAAAATGACTCTTGCAAGACTGAAGATAGTAGAAACAGCCAAAGTGGCATGGAGAAACCACTGCGAGACAAACCGTCTAGATCGGAATACCTAGACATGGAATGATCTCAAAAATTACATAAGGACGAGGTTCTGTCCTCCTAGCTTTTTGGAAACAAAGATGAACGAATTCTTAGAGTTAACCCAGGGGAGCCGTAAGATCCCTATCCCCACC
Source organism: Cibotium barometz (assembly GCF_041138505.1). Lineage (NCBI taxonomy): Eukaryota > Viridiplantae > Streptophyta > Polypodiopsida > Cyatheales > Cibotiaceae > Cibotium > Cibotium barometz. The sequence goes on along the minus strand of NC_141075.1, from coordinate 24,797,253 downwards.
ACACAACAAATTCAGGGGTGCTAACAGCGGAAGTAGCACTTCTTGCGCGGGGCAGGGTCCCACACTCAGGGCCTCGCCCACGGATATCCGGACAAGAGACTAATCCATCGGTTTTTCCAAAACCGAACCCGGAAAAACTTCCTTTGCCCAGAAAGCACGGGCGATTCCACTAGGATAACTTTTCCCTAACGTAGTCAAAAGCCTTAACTAACTGAGCTCATCTGACCAAACCCATAAGTCCCATAGTCAGATCAGGGAAAAAGACTGTACTTGGATCATAGAGACCAACGCTTTTTTCCTCATTGAGAGGCACAGCCGTTGATTCGGAATTTACTTCATCTATCGAACTAAACTGAAATTGAGTCTCAACTTACGGATCCATCAGTCCAGCCTAACCCCATCCGGTCCCATGGGTTAGCCAACCGCCCAACCACTGTAGTGATAGGATCCAATTAGGAATTTGGTTAGGTTTTGTCCTAGGTACTAGGGAAAAGACTTCCCAGGTCCCCTAGCCGGAAGTTCATGCAAACATAAAAATAGTCACACCACTTACACACCCAATATGAAATTGCCTTTTTTTTCTCAGTATCAGCTATCTTTAAAACAATCCTTTAATGAAACCATTGTGTCACTAATCACAATCCTCAAAATCTCTAATTGAATCCTTATTTCAATCATTCCTTCATCGGTGTACTTATGGCATCATTGGCAACCAGAACGCTCACCACCTGTTCACTCAGGGGCCTTTTCGATAGTTCCTAGCTCATATTAACCGGCAATATATTCACATAAAAAAATGGAATCTCCATGGAAGATCAGCAAGATCAACCAACAGATCCATATAAAAGAGTCATGGACTCATCCGTTTGAGGACCAGCAAGGTCAATCAACCAGATCCATGCCCGGTTTCAAAAAACAACTCTTACTCCTTGTTTCAATATCTTCCACGATGCACGTGTCGGTATCTTCGGTGACCCAGAGCCCGAGCACCGTATGGTCAACACCCTCTAGGATCCTTCGCAGGTCACCTAGCGTTTCACCCATAGGCCGCTTCCTTGGTCCCTCATCTACCGTATCGGAAGCTTACCATTTAAATCGAACCGAGGCTGGTCAAGACCTCGACCGACCATGCTACGCGAGACGTCCTCCGTTGACTCTCCGTCAACTACTCTTCGTCAGCTGTTTTGCAACTTTATCAGTTAGGTCTCCACGACCTTAATCACAAGACGGTCAAAATGCTTCCCCAGCATTCTTGACACAAAACAGTCATTTACAAACTGGTCACAAATACAGTTTCTATAATGAACTCTCGTCTTTCCACATTATCATTCAAATGTGTACTCATTCTCATCCAATCACATCATTTTTCATCTCATCACATCAGATTCATTCACATCACATATCATTTATTCACATCGTAATTCATATGTCATCACATCTCATCCATTCACTCATATCGACGTCACATCATTTCACATACACATTCGTATTCATTATTCCACATACACATCCACATCCATACGTCCACTTCCACATCCGTATTCATACATACACATCCTCATTCATACATCCACATCCACATCCACATCCATACATCCATTTTCACATCCACATCCATATCCACATCCACATTCATACATCCACATCCACATTCACATTCATACATCCACATCCACATCTACATTCATACATCCACACATCCATTTCCACATCCACTTCCACATCCGCATTCATACATACACATCCATATCCACATCCACATCCACATCCACATCCATACATCCATTTTTACATCCACATCCATACATCCATATCCACATCCACATTCATACATCCATATCCCCATTCACATTCATACATCCACATCCAAATTCACATTCATACATCCACATCCACATCTACATTCATACATCCATACATCCATTTCCACATCCACATTCATACATTCACTTCCACATCCGCATTCATACATCCACATCCACATCCACATCCATACATCCATTTCCACATCCACATCCACATCCATACATCCATTTTCACATCCACATCCATATCCATATCCACATTCATACATCCACATCCCCATTCCATTTTCACATCCACATTCATACATCCATATCCACATCCACATTCATACATCCACATATATTCTTCCACATACATCAACATCCATACTTATCACATACACATACATCTTTCCTTTCACATACATCCACACCCATTCTTCACATGCATCCATATCCATTCTTCACATGCATTCACATCCATCCTTCACATGCATACATCTACATCCATTCTTTCACATAGATATATCTACATCCATTCTTTCACATACATACATCGCCATCCATCCTTCGTTCATTTTCATCTATCTGATTTATTTCACATCATCATATCTATTTATAGAATACAAGAGAATTCTAATTTTTTTATATATAAAGATTCTTTACGCATCTAATTAGGCACAAAGACAACTCTAGTAGGAATAACACTTTTATAAAAATCCTTTTATGCATCTATTTATGCATAAATTCAATTTTAAGGAAAATAACACTTTTGAATTAAAAATAAACCTTTTATGCATTTTACTATGCATAAATTCCATTTTAATGAGAATAACACTTTCAAAATAAAATTAAATCTTTTATGCATCTATCTATGCATAAATTCAATTTCAATGAAAATAATACTTTCAAAATAAAAATAAATCTTTTATGCATCTTTCTATGCATAAAATCAAAATTGATAAGAATAACTCTTTTGGATTAAAAGTAAATTCTTTATGTATCTTTCTATGCATAAAATCAAAATTGATGAAAATAACTCTTTTGGAATAAAAGTAAAATTCTTTATGCATCTATTTATGCATAAAATCAAAATTGATGAAAATAACTCTTTTGAATTAAAAATAAAATTCTTTATGCATCTTTCTATGCATAAAATCAAAATTGATAAGAATAACTCTTTTGGAATAAAAATAAAATTCTTTATGCATCTATTTATGCATAAAATCAAAATTGATGAAAATAACTCTTTTGAATTAAAAATAAAATTCTTATGCATCTTTCTATGCATAAAATCAAAATTGATAAGAATAACTCTTTTGGAATAAAAATAAAATTCTTTATGCATCTATTTACGCATAAAATCAAAATTGATGAAAATAACTCTTTTAAATTAAAAATAAAATTCTTTATGCATCTTTCTTTTATAAAATCAAAATTGATAAGAATAACTCTTTTGGATTAAAAGTAAAATTCTTTATGCATCTATTTATGCATAAAATCAAAATTGATGAAAATAACTCTTTTTAATTAAAAATCAAATTCTTTATGCATCTTTCTATGCATAAAATCAAAATTAATGAGAATAACACTTTTGGATTAAAATAAATTCTTTTTGCATCTTTCCATGCATAAAAACTAAATCCAATGAAAAATAACTCTTTTAAAATAAAAACTTTCTTTTATGCATAAATTCAATTCTGATGAAAGTGACACTTTTATAATAAAATAATTTCTTTTATGCATCCACTTTATGCATAAAATCCATTTAAGATGAAAATCACACATTTAATATAAAAAATATTTTATGCATATATTTATACATACAAATCATTTATGATGAAAATCACTCTTTTAATATAAAAGAATTTCTTTTATGCATCCATTTATGCATAAAAATCATTTATGATGAAAATAACACTTTTATAACCAAAATAACAATTTCAATATGCTTCCTTCTATGCATAGAATTTAATTCTAAATAAAGTAACACTTTTTTAATAAATATTTTTAGTATGCATTTTTCTATACCTAGGATGAAAAATAACACTTTAAGAATACATATACGATGGGAATTACTCTTTTTGAATTAAAAAAAAAGTAAAAATTATTTTACACAATTTTAGAAAATTTTGCTCTCCTTTGTATGGCTGACCATTTTTTAATTTTTAACTCTAAAATCAACTAGATTTCACCAAGAGTATTTAAATCATTCTAATGTAAACAATTTCTACTTATTTAAGAAAAACATTATAAAAAACTTGATTCTATCCATTAATCATTCATCTAGGATAAAGAAGGGTTGGATTTACTAAAGAAGAGAGTGGAATGCCTTTTCAATGAGGCATAACATCATTATTCACTTTAAAGAAGACAAAAATGATAAAAACCATAAAATGAATTAGAAAAGAGAAGAATCTCCAACTTACAAAGGAATTTGAGAGCTTTCCTTTGGCTTGATGGTTTGAGGGATCTACTCTTGTTTGAAACAAGAGTGGCCACCAATCTTTAGAAGAGGGAAGGTCAAAAACTAATGAATTATGAGTAAATTCATAGTTTTTGGCTTTTGGAAGAAGCATGGTAACAGTGCAAAAAACACTATTAAGCTTCAACAAAGAGGGAGGCTTCTATTTATAGGAAAAAATGAGCCTCTAACCAAGCAAAGTGATTCTAGAATTTTCCAGATCAGTTTGGTCAATTTTTGACCATTTTTAGGTCAGTTTAGCTTACTTTTTGGAACTAGACTTGAATTTGGAGAGAGGAGAGATGAAATATCTCAATTTTTGATAATTTTAAACTCCACCACACATGTGAAGTAGGCGCCTCCTTCATGAGGGGGTATCCCCATCTTGAGGTGTCAAAAATTCATCATTTCACTAAATATCTCTTCTTTTTTAACTAATATCCTTGTCCTTAGTCAACTCTTCATCTTATGTGAGTATTTACTCATTTTTGGGAGGGATTTTATTTATTTCTTCCATTTATCTCCTCCACACATTTGGATGAATCTGATTGGCCCCTCAAAACCTTAATTTAAAATTTTCAAAAAATCTGGACCCCCAAGATAAGGCCTTTTGAACAGATTATAATTTATTTCGAATGCACCTTCTGAAAATCTTTTTGAACTTCTATTTCGGGGGAACTTATTTAAATACAAAGAGATATTTTTCCATCCAAAAATATCCAAAATTTGAATAACCTCTCTCTAGAATATTTTCTCTCTCTAGACCAAAACAGGTAGAAACAAGATCTTTTATATTTCTGAAGAGGGATTTGTCTACAGGGGGAGAATTTGGACATCATGAGGGGCTGGGGGAGGAATCTTACATTCTACCCCACTTAAAAAATGCGAGATGTCCTCATCTTGCAGGTGGAGTATGATCTCTTTCATCTTCTTCTTCTTCTTCAATCACTTCCAGCGTTACTGCCTTGGAAGTGTACGGCCGATTTGGGGGGAACAACTGTCTTTGGCTTCCCCTATTCTGAGGAGGAGGTCTTGCATTACTTTGGATTGAAAGTGCAGGTTGGATAGAGGGTCTACCTTTGGGATTTCCCTGATTTTGGCAGATAGAATCCTGATTACTCTGGAAGGAAGGGGCTGGAGTCTGGAATCTTGATCCTTGATTTCCCTGCCCTGAAAACCTTGATCCAAAAGGAGTTGGGCAATCCATAATACGATGTCCAAATCCTTGATAGTTATAGCATTTCACTCTCTTGTTCAAGGGTGGAACTTTTGAAGTTGAAATCCAGGGGATTGAGTTTCGGGAAAAGGACATTTCTTCCATTCTGGAACTTCCCATATCCTAGGTTTGACCCTGATATCTCTTAGGTGGAGAAAGGTTGGAATCACCTTATGGGAATAAAAACCTTTTGAAAGGTGATGGTGCTGGCTTTGGTGGGACTTTGACATCAAAGGCTTTGGCAAAATCCTTCGCCATCTGAACTGCTTCGGCCATGGAAACTGGCTTGGCATTCTTCACCAGGATATACAAAGGTTTGTTCAGTCCCTGAATGAACCTGGCCATCAACTGTTCTTCATCCAGTGGAGGCGAGTATCTGAGAGCCTCAAGCAAGTCAGGGATTCCATATAATTGCGGTACTTCCATCTAAAGACCCAATTACCAATTTACGAATTTCAGTTTGAATATCAAATTATATGAATTTTATCACACAATTACAACCTTTTAGTGCTTCTTGATAAATTTTTGACATATTTGGCTTCTCGGTTGATCCTCATTAGCCAAATGGCTCTGATACCAATTGTAAGATCCCTGTCTCCACCGCGCAACAAATGCAGGGGTGCTAGTAGCGAAAGTAGCACTTCTTGTACGGAGCAGAGTCCCACACTCGGGGCCTCGCCCCACGGATATCCAGACAAGAGACTAATCCATCGATTTTTCCAGAACCGAACCCGAAAAAACTTCCTTTGCCTTGAAAGCACGTGCGATTCCACCAGGATAACTTTTCCCTAACGTAGTCAAAAGCCTTAATTAACTGAGCTCATCTAACCAAACCCGTAAGTCCCATAGTCAGATCAGGGAAAAAGATTGTACTTGGATCATAGAGACCAACGCTTTTTTCCTCATTGTTGAGAGGCACAGCCGTTGATTCTTTTCCATAGAACAATTTTTGTCCGGAATTTACTTCATCTATCGAACTAAACTAAAATTGAGTCTCGACTTACGGATCCATCAGTCCAGCCTAATCCCATCCATTCCCATGGGTTAGCCAACCGCCCAACCACTGTAGTGATAGGATCCAATTAGGAATTTGGTTAGGTTTTGTCCTAGGTACCAGGGAAAAGAGTTCCTAGGTCTCCTAGCCGGAAGTTCATGCAAACATAAAACTAGTCACACCACTTACACACCCAATATGAAATTGCCTTTTTTTTTCTCAGCATCAGCTATCATTAAAACAATCCTTTCATGAAACCATTGTGTCACTGATCACAATCCTCAAAATCACTGGTTGAATCCTTATTTCCAATCATTCCTTCATCGGTGTACTTATGGCATCGTTGGCAACCAGAACGCTCACCACCTGTTCACTCAGGGGCCTTTTCGATAGTTCCTAGCTCATATTAACCGGTAATATATTCATATAAAAAAATGGAATCTCCATGGAAGATCAGCAAGATCAACCAACAGATCCATATAAAAGAGTCATGGACTCATCCGTTGAGGACCAGCAAGGTCAATCAACCAGATCCATGCCCGGTTTCAAAAAACAACTCTTACTCCTTGTTTCAATATCTTCCATGACGCACGTGTGGGTATCTTCGGTGACCCAGAGCCCGAGCACCGTATGGTCAGCACCCTCTAGGATCCTTCGCAGGTCACCTAGCGCTTCACTCATAGGCTGCTTCCTTGGTCCCTCATCCACCGTACAAGAAGCTCACCATTTAAATCGAACCGAGGCTGGTCAAGAGCTCGGCCGACCATGCTATGCGAGACGTCCTCCGTTGACTCTCCATCAACTGTTGCAACTTTATCAGTTAGGTCTCCACGACCTTAATCATAAGACGGTCAAAATGTTTCCCCAACATTCTTGACATAAAACAGTCAAACAAGTCACAAATACAGTTTCTATAATGAACTCTCGTCTTTCCACATTATCATTCAAATGTGTACTCATTCTCATCCAATCACATCATTTTCCATCTCATCACATCAGATTCATTCACATCACATATCATTTATTCACATCCCAATTCACATGTCATCACATCTCATCCATTCACTCATATCGATGTCACATTATTTCACATACACATTCGCATTCATTATTCCACATACACATCCACATTTGTACATCCACATCCATACATCCACTTTCACATCTGTATTCATACATACACATCCTCATTCATGCATCCACATCCACATCCACATCCATATCCACATCCACATTCATACATCCACATCCCCATTGACATTCATACATCCACATCCACATTCACATTCATACATCTACATCCACATCTACATTCATACATCCACGCATCCATTTTCACATGCACATTCATACATCCACTTCCACATCCGCATTCATACATACACATCCATATCCACATCCATACATCCATTTCCACATCAACATCCACATACATACATCCATTTTCACATCCACATCCATATCCACATCCACATTCATACATCCACATCCATATCCACATCCACATCTACATTCATATCTACACATCCATTTCCACATCACGTTTATACATACACATCCTCATTCATACATCCACATCCACATCCACATCCATACATCCATTTCCACATCCACATCCACATCCATACATCCATTTTCACATCCACATATATTCTTCCACATATATTCTTCCACATACATTCACATCCATACTTATCACATACACATACATCTTTCCTTTCTCATACATCCTTTATATACATCCACACCCATTCTTCACATGCATCCACATTCATTCTTCACATCCATCCTTCACATGCATACATCTTAATCCATTCTCTCATATGCATACATCTACATCCATTCTTTCACATACATATATCTACATCCATTCTTTCACATACATACATCTCCATCCATCCTTCGTTCATTTTCATCTATTAAATTCATTTCACATCATCATATCTATTTATAGAATACAAGAGAATTCTAAATTTTTTTATATAAAGATTCTTTGCGCATCTAATTAGGCATAAAGACAACTTTAGTAGGAATAACACTTTTATAAAAATCCTTTTATGCATAAATTCAATTTTAAGAAAAATAACACTTTCGAATTAAAAATAAACCTTTTATGCATTTTACTATGCATAAATTTCATTTTAATGAGAATAACACTTTCAAAATAAAAATAAATCTTTTATGCATCTATCTATGCATAAATTCAATTTCAATGAAAATAATACTTTCGAAATAAAAATAAATCTTTTATGCATCTTTCTATGCATAAAATCAAAATTGATAAGAATAACTCTTTTGGATTAAAAGTAAATTCTTTATGTATCTTTCTATGCATAAAATCAAAATTGATGAAAATAACTCTTTTGGAATAAAAGTAAAACTCTTTATGCATCTATTTATGCATAAAATCAAAATTGATGAAAATAACTCTTTTGAATTAAAAATCAAATTCTTTATGCATCTTTCTATGCATGAAATCAAATTTGATAAGAATAACACTTTTGGAATAAAAATAAAATTCTTTATGCATCTATTTATGCATAAAATCAAAATTGATGAAAATAACTCTTTTGAATTAAAAAAAATTTCTTATGCATCTTTCTATGCATAAAATCAAAATTGATAAGAATAACTCTTTTGGAATAAAAATAAAATTCTTTATGCATCTATTTATGCATAAAATCAGAATTGATGAAAATAACTCTTTTGAATTAAAAATAAAATGCTTTATGCATCTTTCTATGCATAAAATCAAAATTGATAAGAATAACTCTTTTGGATTAAAAGTAAAATTCTTTATGCATCTATTTATGCATAAAATCGAAATTGATGAAAACAACTCTTTTGAATTAAAAATAAAATTCTTTATGCATCTTTCTATGCATAAAATCAAAATTGATGAGAATAACACTTTTGGATTAAAATAAATTCTTTTTGCATCTTTCCATGCATAAAAACTAAATCCAATGAAAAATAACTCTTTTAAAATAAAAACTTTCTTTTATGCATCTATTTATGCATAAATTCAATTCTGATAAAAGTCACACTTTTATAATAAAACAATTTCTTTTATGCATCTACTTTATGCATAAAATCCATTTATGATGAAAATCACACTTTTAATATAAAAAATATTTTATGTATATATTTATACATACAAATCATTTATGATGAAAATCACTCTTTTAATATAAAAGAATTTCTTTTATGCATAAAAATCATTTATGGTGAAAATAACACTTTAACAAAATTTTTAACTCTAAAATCAACTAGAATTTCACCAAGAGTATTTAAATCATTCTAATGTAAATAATTTCTACTTATTTAAGAAAAACATTATGAAAAACTTGATTCTATCCATTAATGATTCATCTAGGATAAAGAAGGGTTGCAATTTACTAAAGAAGAGAGGGGAATGCCTTTTCAATGAGGTATAACATCTTTATTCACTTTAAAGAAGAAAAAAAAGACCATAAAATGAAATAGAAAAGAGAAGAATCTCCAACTTACAAAGGAATTTGAGAGCTTTCCTTTGGCTTGATGGTTTGAGGGATTACTCTTGTTTGAAACAAGAGTGGCCACCAATCTTTAGAAGAGGGAAGGTCAAAAACTAATGAATTATGAGTAAATTCACAAGATTTTGGCTCTTGGGAGAAGCAGGGTAACAGTGCAAAAAACACTATTAAGCTTCAACAAAGGGGGAGGCTTCTATTTATAGAAAAAAATAAGCCTCTAACCAAGCAAACTAATTCTAGAAATTTTCAGATCAATTTGGTCAATTTTTGACCATTTTTAGGTCAATTTAGCTTACTTTTTGGAACTAGACTTGAATTTGGAGAGGAGAGATGAAATATCTCAATTTTTGATAATTTTAAACTCCACCACACATACGAAGTAGGCACCTCCTTCATGAGGGGGAATCCCCATCTTGAGGTGTCATAAATTCATCATTTCACTAAATATCTCTTCTTTTTTAACTAATATCCTTGTCCTTAGTCAACTCTTCATCTTATGTGATTATTTACTCATTTTTGGGGGGATTTTCTTTATTTCTTCCATTTATCTCCTCCACACATTTGGATGATTCCGATTGGCCCCTCAAAACCTTAATTTAAAATTTTCAGAAAATCTGGACCCCCAAGATAAGGCCTTTTGAACAGATTATAATTTATTTCCAATGCACCTTTTGAAAATCTTTTTGAACTTCTATTTTGGGGGAACTTATTTAAATACAAAGAGATATTTTTTCATCCAAAAATATCCAAAATTTGAATAATCTCTCTCTAGAATATTTTCTCTCTCTAGGCCAAAACAGGTAAAAACAAGATCTTTTATATTTCTAAAGAGGGATTTGTCGATAGGGGGGAGAATTTGGACATTATGAGGGGCTGGGGGAGGAATCTTACAGGAGCAGAACTATTGAATTATATCACCAAGCATTCGCTCTCCTTCTCAAATTCTTGCCACCGCTGGATGAAGAACAACTGATGGCCAGGTCCATTCGGGGACTGAACGAACCTTTGAATATCCTGGTGAAGAATGCCAAGCCAGTTTCCATGGTTGAAGCAGTGTGGATGGCGAAGGATTTCACCAAGGCCTTTGATGTCAAAGTCCCGTCGAAGCCGGCACCATCACATTTCAAAAGTTTTTTAATTCCAGAAGGTGATTCCAACCTTCCGCCGCCTAAAGGATATCAGGGTCAACAAGCCCAGGACATGGAAAGTTCCAGAATGGAAGAAATGTCCTTTTATCGAAACTCAATCCCCTCAAATTCCATTTCAGAAGTTTCACCCTTGAACAAGGGAGTGAAATGCTATAACTGTCAAGGATTTGGACATCATAGTATGGATTTCCCAACACCTTTTGGATCAAGGTTTTGAAGGTAGGGAAATCAGGGATCAAGATTCTAGACTCCAGCTCCTTCCTTCGAGAGTAATCAGGTTTCTTTCCGCCCGTAAAAATCAAGAAAATCCTAGAGGTAGACCCTCTAACCCAACCCGCAGTCTCAATCCAAAGTAATGCAAGACCTCCGCCTCAGAATAAGGGAAGGCAAAGAGAGATATTTCTAAATCGGCCATCCACTTCCAAGGCAGTAACACTGGAAGTAATTGAAGAAGAAGAAGAAGATGAAAGAGATCATACTCCACCTATGAGATGAGGATATCTTGTGTTTTTCAAGTGGGAGAGAATGTAAGATTCCTCCCCAGCCCCTCATCAAGATGCCCAGTTTCTTCCCCTGTAATCAATACCCTTTTCAGAATAATAAAAGATCTTGTTTCTACCTGTTTTGGCCTAGAGAGAGAAAATATTCTAGAGAGAGATAACTCAGCTTTTAGATATCTTTGGATGAAAAAATATCCTTTCATATTAAACAAAACTCCCCTGGAAACAGAAATTCAAAAAGAACTTTCCAATGTGCAATTGGAACTAATTGAAAATAGGTAAAAAGGACCTTATCTTGAGGGTCCAGATTTTTTTAAAAATTTTGGATTAAGGTTCCTATGGAACAATAAGATTAATCCAAATGTAGGGAGGAGATGAATTGATAATAAAATAAAATCTCCCAAAAATGAGTAAATATTCACATAAGATGAAGAGTTGACTAAGGACAAGGTTTATTAGTTAAAAAAGAAGAGATATTTAGAGGAAATGATGCAATTTTGACACCTCAGTGTGGGGAATTCCCCTCATGAAGGAGGTGCCTATTTCACATGTTGTGGATGAGTTTTAAACTCACAAATAATGAGATATTTTCATCTCTCCTCCCTCCTATTTCAACTAGATTCAAAAAGTAAGCTAAACTGACCTAAAAATGGTCAAAAAGTGATCAAACTGATCTGGAAAATTCTAGAATCAATTTGCTTAGTTAGAGGCTCACTTTTTCCTATAAATAGAAGCCTCTCCCTTTAAAAAAGCTGAATAGTGTTTTATGCACTGTTACTCTACTCCTCCCCAGAGCCAAAAACATTGAATTCTTTGATAATTTACTTGTTTTTGACTGATTCCTCTACAAAGAATTGGTGGCCACTCTTGATCCAAGCAAGAGTAGAACCCTCAATCCCTCAAGCCAAAGGAAAGCTCACAAAACTCCATGTAAGTTAGAAATTCTACTTTTGAGATAGCAACATGTATTATGTACTAAGATAGTACTATGGTACTATCTAAAATATACTATGAATTTTTAAAACAAGTACCTCATCCATGTATTGAACTATACGTAATGTATTGATGCTTATCAATGTATTATGTATATCTAAATTATACTAATGTACTAATGAATAACTATGTATGAATGCCTCATATTTATTATTATATCTAAATGGTTCTAAGTACTAATAGAGTATAAATATAGTACTAATCATATCAAAAGTGATACAATACTATGGAAAAATGTCTCATCCATGTCTTGCACTAGCTATGGAAAAATGTCTCATCCATGTCTTGCACTAGCTAAGTTTTGCAGTGACATTGTTTTATAATATAGAACGATGTACTATTATAGTACTATGTACTATGTATTAATAGAGTGTTACATACAATTGACTTAGACATGTGTAAAGATGTATGGAAAAATGTATCATCCATGTCTTGCACTAGCATTGTATTATATAGCGAATAATAATATAGAACCATGTACTACTATAGTACTATGTACTATGTCTTGCAATATCTAAGTTTTGCACTATCATTGTTTTATATACTAAATACTAATATAGAACCGCACATACTAATATAGTACTATGCACTATGTACTATATGTACTAAAAGAGTTTTATACAGTGTGTGTGCGTGTGTGTGCGTGTGTGTGAGAGAGAGAGAGAGAGAGAGAGAGAGAGAGAAAGAGAGATCTATGTGTGTGTGTTAGAGAAAGCGAGTGTGTGTGTGAATCAGAGAGAGTCATGTATACGTATGTGTGTGGGCATGTGTGTAAAAGAGAGATAAATCAAGGCTGAGCATAATTTGTTTCAAATGTTTCACTTGACAAGCCCAACTGACGCGTTTTCCTTTCAAAAATAGGTGGTTTTCATGAGTTCCATCTTTCATCTGCCTCTTGGACACTTGAATTGCTATTGTGAGAATATTCATAGGGTGGTGCACTTAAATCTTTCTGATCCATGGAACCTGGTTGTAAACAAAAAGAAAAGTAAATAAATTTAGATCATGCATCCTGGTTGATTCTATCAGGTCCATGGACGTGATTTATTAATTTATAATATAAAGTAGGGTAAAGATAATGATGGAGCACTAGACAATCTAGTACAATTCCTACATATTATTGTAATTATTGGTGTAATCCTAGAATTATAATGATTAAAGAATAAAATGGAATTTAATACAGAAGGACTAATTGATTAGACTCTAACACAATAGAGAATTGCAAGTATAACAATTAACAAGAACACCAAAAGAAGTACTCACAGATAGGGCTGAAGAACAACTCTCTCTCTCTTCGTGCAAAGTAGAGTAGCAATAATTTAATAAGAAATCTCTATATCTGTGCAAATAAAAGGTACCAGTTTCTTCATAAGTAGTCTCTACCTGTCCATATGGAAGAGTACAAATGCTTGGTAGGAAGCCAAACTAGCAATGCTCTAACATGAAGAAAGAGTGGCCATGGACCATAGGAAGAGAAGCTTCTTCAGAGGAGAGGGAACATGATACGTTCAAACAAAAAAAAATCCAAATCACGGAAGAGAATTGTAATATTCCTCCCTCCAGATTTTGAGGTGTGCAGGTATAAGAATCTCCACTTTTGATCTTATAATTATTCCCCTCTCTGAAATAAAAGAAAGATCCTATTTTAACCTGTTTTGGCCTGGAGAGAGAAAATGTCTAGAGGGAGGTAATTCAAAATTGAGATATTTTTGGATATAAAAATCCTCCTAGTGTCTAAAATGATTTCCCTTGAAAAAAAAATTCAAAAAGAACTTTTCAATGTGCAATTGGAATTAATTGAAAATAGGTTTAAAGGACCTTAGCCTAAGGGTCTAGATTTTTAGAAATTTTTGGATTATGGTCCAATTAAGGTTCCTATGGACCAATAAGATTAATCCAAATGTAGGGAGGAGATAAATTGAAGAATAAAAGAAACCCCCCTCCCAAAAAAAGAGTAAATGCTCACATAAGATGAAGAGTGGACTAAGGACCAAAGAAAACAATTAAAAAAATTAACTGAATTTTGACACCTCAGTGTGGGGATCTCCCCTCATGAAGTAGGTGCCTTTTTCTCATCATTACCCCCAGTTTTTAATCAATAAAATGAGATATTCTCATCTCTCCTCTCTCCTATTTCAAAACTAGATCCAAAAAGTAGGCTGAATTGACCCAAAAATGATAAAAAATTGACCAAACTGATCTAGAAAATTCTAGAATCAGTTTGCTTGTTTAGAGGCTCACTTTTCCCTATAAATAGAAGCCTAATTCAATTGTTTTTGGCCTAATCCTCTCCAAAGTGAATTGGTGGCCACTCTTGCTTCAAACAAGAGTAGAATCCTCAATCCCTCAAGCCAAAGGAGAGCTTTCAAGCTCCATGTAAGCTAATTTTCTTACGTGTTTAATGAAGAATCTATGGTTTTCTTAATTTTTATGTTTAGCAGATGTTGAATTAAATTCAAATGCTATGCCAAATTGATTTTATGCAAAGAAAGATGCGTAAAGGAAATTTTTTAATAACAAAAGTGTTATTCTCATTAAATTTAATTTTAATGCATAGAAAGAAGCATAAAGGAATTTTTTTTATTACAAAAGTGTTATTCTCATTAAATTTGATTTTTATGCATAGAAAGATGCATAAAGGAATTTTTTTTATTACAAAAGTGTTATTAAGTTTGATTTTTATGCATAGAAAGATGCATAAAGGAATTTTTTTATTACAAAAGTGTTATTCTCATTAAGTTTGATTTTTATGCATAGAAAGATGCATAAAGGAATTTTTTTATTACAAAAGTGTTATTCTCATTAAGTTTGATTTTTATGCATAGAAAGATGCATAAAGGATTTTTTTTCTTACAAAAGTGTTATTCTCATTAAATTTGATTTTTATGCATAGAAAGATGCATAAAGGAATTTTTTCTATTACAAAAGTGTTATTATCACATTAAGTTTGATTTTTATGCATAGAAAGATGCAAAAAGGAAATTTTTTAATTACAAAAGTGTTATTCTCATTAAGTTTGATTTTTATGCATAGAAAGATGCATAAAGGAATTTTTTTCTTACAAAAGTGTTATTCTCATTAAATTTGATTTTTATGCATAGAAAGATGCCCTTTAGATGTGGTGCTATGATAAGTATTTGATAGTTTTGAACTTTTCATGGATACAATGAAAGAAGAAAGTTCACCCTTGCTCGTCTAAAAATCATAAGAAATGCCGAATTAGTTGGAAGCACTGTTGTCAATCTAACCACTCAAACAATCAGAATGAGTTATGGGATGCCATGAAAGTACACCTTCATGAAAGGTTTTGTCCTCCAGGATTTCAAGAGGATAAAATGAATGAAGTTTTGGAGCTAACCCAAGAAGGAAAAACCCTGGAAGAATACCACCAAAATCTTGCTAAAACTTCTCCGATTAGCTCCAGAGATGGATGAATAAGCCCACGGTAGTGTGTAGACATCCCTCTGAGGGACAAGAGGATTGAGCGACGGAGCCTGAGAGGGCGACAGGCCGGCTTGAGTCCTGTCGCCAGTGGTGGTCAAAGGCATCTTGGATGGAGGTGCTAGCATAAGCATTCTCACAAGAACATACTGGGAAAGCTGGGGCCAATCATACCACGTTGGTGATCAAGCTTATAGATGGGAAATCTATAAAACCCATGGGCATAGTGCATGACCCCAAGGTAAAAGTTTGTGACATGACATTTCACCTCACATTTGTAGTCATGAACTTTAAACGAATTTTTTTATTACAAAACTATTATTCTCATTAAATTTGATTTTTATGCATAGAAAGATGCATAAAGGAATTTTTTATATTGCAAAAGTGTTATTCTCATTAAATTTGAGTTTTATGCATGGAAATATGCATAAAGGATTTTTTATTATAAAAGCGTTATTTTTATAAAAATTAATTTTATGCATAAATAGATGCATAAAGAAATTCTTTTTATTTTAAAAGTGTTATTCCTATTAAATTTGATTTTATGCATAAAAAGATTTTTTAAATAAAAGAGTTATTCCCACTGAAGTTGATTTTTATGCATAAATAGATGCAAAAAGAAATTTTATATCAAAATTAGAATTCTCTTAAATTCTATGTTTAAATTCTATGAGTATTTGATAAATGAATAATTAAATACTCTAAGAGAGAAATTTCTATCGTTTTATATTCACACGGATTGTAAAAAGAGAATTCAAGAAATCTATCGAGATCAAAATATTCAGATAAATGATTAATCTATTCCTCATTGGAATTCGTAACTAATTTAGAAATCAGTTAAGTGAATATTCAAAGAAAGAAATTTAGTAAAATAGTAACTGAATTATCAAACCTTTTCGAGAAAGATAGATCAAAAATCTTATCCGACTCGAACCTTGAATCAGACTATGACCAAGACCAAACTCTTTCATCAGTTTTGAGGAAAAAAGGTGTGACCAGTTTAGAAAAATACACTCAAAACTCTTGCCATTGTTTTACAAAATATATCATCTAGACTCTCCGTTGAAGAGACCAGTTGGTCAACCACCAACGAGATCCAATATCGAAATTCCATTCACAAAAGTCATTCTTTCGGTTCATTTGTATCTTCCTCGATGTATGCATGGGTGTCCTAGCAACCGTGAGCCCGTGCATCACCTGGTCAAAATCCTCTAGGATCCTACTTAGGTTTCCTAGCATTTCACTCAAGGACCGCTTTAACCATACCGAGGCTGGTCAAGACCTCGACAGGTTTTGCCACGAGCGACGTCCCTCGACCACTCCCCGCCAGCTGTTTGCAACGAATCTCTCCTTAGTTAAACACATACCAAATGCTTCCTCTAGCATTCTGGCGTAAAACAGTCTTTCAAAAGAAAATAGAGGTTTTATGCAAAGGTTGTTGCAAGATCAGGGTGTCCAGTATTGTCCAGAACTGAGACAATGCTTGGAGAGAAAATTTGGAGGGGGCAAGGTACTTCAAATGAGATAAAGTAACTAATAGAAAATACACATGCACTCAAAGTAATCCAATATAACTTAAATTAATACAAATTACTCTGATTAATCAAAATTAATTAACAATATCATAAAATTATAAAAAATGATCTTTCATGATACTTAGAGTGATCCAAATTTTTTTCATAGATGCACCATTACGGTTTTAGATGATTTACATCAAAAATGTAATTTTAGTAATTAGATTATTAATAGTTGCAAGCCTTCTGATAGCCTATAAGAAATTTGAAAAAGAGATCATAAAAAATCCAACCATTGGATTTGTAATTTTGACTAACCGCCACATTCTACTAATGTCTCACTATCTACCGCTCTTTTGATTTACAAGATTGAGCATTTTAAGTGGTAGTTATTGTGGGTGCAAAAAGTGGCATATATTATAACACTTTAAAGACCTTGAAATATTTAAAGAAAATAGACAAATAGCTTAAAATTTTCTCAAAAAATCAAGTTGAGCTCTATATTATGTGAAGATCTAAGGTCCAAAGTGGGAATCTCATATGACTTTATATGTAAAAGATATTAGCATTTTATAGAATCAGTCAAGATTTTGGGATAGGGTGTATACATTGACTTTGCACCTAAGGAAATGAGGACCTTCAACTATCTAATGCTTAATCAGATTATGCAACTATAATCCCAACTTTGCTTGTGATGTTCCAAAAAAAGAACTTGAAAGGAGATTCCTTCACTAGCTAGGAGAGATTGGCCACTAAAGGTAAACAAATGCATGTTTTTTTGCCTAAGTGGACAAAACTGGGCACCCTGATCGTGCAACCACCCGCAAGTAGAGGTTCTATGCAAGTAGAGGTTTTAAATAGAGATTCTATGCAAGTAGAGTTCCCTGTTCGTTCCACAAAACCCTTTTTCCTTAATCTAGATTTTCTTAATGAGAATCATTGATCTCTCATCAGGGTAATCTACCCATCATTTGACTGAATTTTCAAGTAGATTCTTGGTGATTTCGGTTAAGGAAAAACTATGCTAATTCAACGGTAATCTATTCTTTATGTCAAGAATTGGAATTGGTCACAAAGTTTTTGCTTGATTCAGATCGAGAGATGGGCATGTAATTTACTGGTCACCATTCGTATAGTCTTGGTCTAACCAAAATTATTCGGTTTACTTCTA
Source organism: Cibotium barometz (assembly GCF_041138505.1). Classification (NCBI taxonomy): domain Eukaryota; kingdom Viridiplantae; phylum Streptophyta; class Polypodiopsida; order Cyatheales; family Cibotiaceae; genus Cibotium; species Cibotium barometz. The sequence goes on along the minus strand of NC_141075.1, from coordinate 24,778,513 downwards.
ACTTTGATTCCAAGGATTTTCTACAGATAAAAACCTACTAAACTTCTAACCGTAAAGAAAATTCCAACTTTATGAATTTTATTCCTTCCTAACCATAATAGATTAAGAAATGGTTCTATATGAGAATATTGGATTTTTATAAAAATACTCTTCTTCAATCAATCTAATTTTGTGTAAATATCAATTTGGTGATTTATCCACATAAAATATCCAAGAATATTCTTTTTACCAATTTAATTATCAACCCTAATTTTCTAGGTGAAATTATGGTGAAAATTTCTCTTTTGTTCACCAAAATTTGATTTAAACCTTTCTCTACTTAAAATACCATAAACATTCTTCTTTTAATTAAATACAAATATCCATTTTTTTATATGCTTAAAATTTCTCTTTTTGCATTTAGATGATTGAATTCCAAATGTCATGGGAATTCCTCTTTTATTATAAAATAAGTTTATCTAAAATTTCTATTTTTTAAATTAAATAAAAATATCCATTATTTCAAATATGCCAAAAATTTCTCTTTTTGCATTTAAATGATTAAGTTCCAAATGTCATGGGAATTCCTCTTTTATCATTTAAAAATTTTTTATGCATAAAATAAATTTACCAAAAATTTCTCTTTTCTTTTAATTAAATATTTATGCATACTAAAAATTTATTTCACATGAATATGATAAAAATCATTCTTTTTGCATAGGATGTCCAATCCTAGAATATGGTAGGAAGTCCTCTTTTAGCATTATGCATAAAAATAAGATATGTATTATTTTCTAAAAATTTTACCATAGCTTCGCTGCTATTACTTTTAATTTTTATTTTTTTTCTTAAAAGAATAAAACATTATAATGCAATTATGATAGAAGATCTATTCTTAAGCTTAAATCTAAACTATGAATTTAAATCATAATTTTAACCATAATCATAAACTTAATTATGATTATTCTACTAAATTAAGCTATTTCCATTATTCCTCTTTTTCCAATTTGATAGAATTATCACTTTCCCATTTAGAATCAATACAAGTAGTTTTTAACTACTCATAAATATTCTAAAAGAATTTACCATTATTTTGTTAACATAAAAGCATAAAAATACCATTTTCTTATCCTCTAGCTTAACAAGCTTAGAGTTTGGTTTTGAAATAAGAATTTATCAATGAGAAGAATTCTTTTACTAAAGAATTAGCCTTAGGAATGACTATTCTTTTTGGAGAGAGAGATATACATAAGAAAGCAATCTAATTAAGCATAAAGATTCTCTTTTTTGATTACACATTAAAATTCTTAGGGTAATCTTGCTTTGAATTTAAAACAACCAATTAGAAACTTTTCAAGCTTTATAGGGGTTGAGAAGAGGAGTCATTTTTTAGAATATTAAGAAAAAACCATAAAATTCATTCTTACCTCAAGGATTAGCTTGCTTAGCAAGTGTAGAAGAGAGCTCCAAGAGTTGTTGAAGAGAGAGAGAAGCTCCAAGCTTCCCAAAAGTAGAGGATTTTTAAGGGATAATAGAAAATATGATTATTTTAATGTAATACTAGCATGGTATAGCTCAAAGATGAGAATACAAAAGAATGAGGGTCTATTTATAGGTGAGGGAGGCCACTAATTGAGTCCAACTGGGTTGTAGAATTTTCTCGCTCAATTTGACTAAATTTGGACAAGATTTGGACCAGTTTGGCTCCCCTTTTGATCCAGTTTAATCTAGGAGAGAGGAGAGATAAAAATATCACAATTTTTTTAAATTAGAAAATCTTCCCACACATGTGAAGGAGGCGCCTACCTCAAAGTTCCCCCTTCCTTACCAAGGTGTCAAAAATTCACATTTCTCTAAAATATATTATTTTTTTAGTAATATCTCTTAATTTTTAACTGATAAACTTTGTACTCAGTCAACTCTTCATCTTATGTGAGCATTTACTCATATTTGGATATTTTCTTTTATTCTTTGGATTTATCTCATCTCAACAATTAGATTAATCCTATTGGCCCATAGGAACCTTAATTAGACCATAATCTAAATTTTTTTGAAAATCTAGATCCTTAGGCTAAGGTCCCTTATATCATTTTTAACTGATTCCTAATGCACCTTGGAGAATTTATTTTGAACTTCTATTTCAAGGAAATATATTTTTGATATTAGGAGAATTTGTATATCTAAAAGTATCTCGATATTGAATTACCTCTCTCTAAAAATTTACTTCTCTCTAGGCAAAAACAAGGAAAAATAATATTTTCTTGTATTTTGAAATAGGGAATGATTATAGGGGGTTGAGGTAAAAGCTTATTCACTATTCAGGCTGAGGAGGAATCTTACATCCTCTCCCACTTGAAAAACGTGAGATGTCCTCATCTCGCAAAGTGGGGGTAATCTTTTGCCAACTCTTCTTCTTTCTCCCAGGTGGCGTCTTCTAGAGGGAACAACTTTCACTTGACTAAAAACTCTTTGAGGACTCTGTTCCTGAGAACCTTCTCCTGAACGTCAAGGATTTCTTTAGGTTGGAGTACCATCTGGCCTTGAGTCGGAGAAATCAATTGTTCATCATCAAGCATGTGACTCGGGCTGGGTACATATTTCTTAGTTAGTTAGAGGCCTCCCTCACCTATAAATAGATCCTTAGTCTTTTGTAAAAAAATTTGTGGGCTATACCATGTTAGTATTATACTAAAATAATGATATTTTTTTATTATCCCTTAAAAATCCTCTACTTTTGGAGAGAGTGGAGCCTCTCTCTCTCTTCAACCATCCTTGGAGCTTTCCTTTCAACACACAAACCAATTGATTGGTTGGGTGCTTCTTCTATGATAGAGAAGCAAGCAAAAACAAGAGGTAAAGTGTATTTTTATGGTTTTTCTCTACTATTCTCAGTGTTTCTCACTTCTCAACCCCTCTCAAGCTTGAGAAGTTTTTAATTAAGTGGTTATAATGCAAATCAAGCTTTTCTTAAGAGTTATAATGAATAATTAAGAAAAGTTTACATTTATGCTTAAATTAGGATGCTTTTATGTTTATCTCTCTCTCCCTGAAAGAATAGTCATTTCTATGACCAATTCTCTATTCAAATGATGCTTCTCATGGAGAAATTCTTAATTTTTCCCTAAAGATAAGAAACTTCTTTTTGGTCGTACTAAAATGAAGACCATATTTGATTCTTCAAAATCTCTCTCTGATCTCTTTTTATCTACATATTGCTTTTGCCTATCTTAGGCTACCTTAATATCTTTACAGATTGATTGCATTTGCTGGTCCATGTCATCAAGCATTTGTCTAGACATTTCGACTCTGATTAATGGGCCGGACCAAGTCAATGGTGTAAGGAAATCTTGTCCATACAGAGCTTTGAAAGGGCTCATCCCAATGCTTCGATGAGATAAGAAGCATTGTAAGCAAACTCAACTAGATGCAAATGGCTTAACCAGTTCTTGGGTTCCCTACCACAGCATGATCTAAGGATATCTTCTATTACCTGTTTCACTCTTTCAGTCTGGCCATCTATTTTGGGGTGATAGGCTGTACTGAGATCTAAGAAAGTTCCTATTGCTTTAAAGAATGCAGTCTAGAATTTCGACGTGAACTTGGGATCTCTGTCACTTACTGTCCTCCTGGGTAAGCCATGCAATCTTAAGATCTCTTTAAGGAAAACTCTGGCAACATCCACTGCAGTGTATGTTTCTTTCACTGGAATCGGATGGGAAACTTTGGTTAGTCTGTCAACTACCACAAAAATGGAGTTGTAACTTGATTGCATTGAAGGTAATCCAGTGACAAAGTCCATACTGATACATTCCCACTTCATCTGTGGAATATCTAGAGGCAGCAGTTTCCCTGGCATCTTGACTCTCTGTGCCTTGATTCTTTGACACATTAAGCAATTGCCGCACATGATCAAGTACATCCTTTTTGAGCCCTGGGCCAGAAGAAGCTTTTCTTCACAGACATATAGGTTTTTATAAACCCTCGATGTCCAACTATTAGGCTATAATGGGTTTCTCTCAGAATCCTTCCCTTTATTCCCTCATCATTGGGAATTCATAGTAGCCGATTATTATAATACATGCATCCTTCATCCAATTTGCACCCAAGAACTCGACTCATTTCTTGAGGAGTCTTTCTTTCTTGCGTGAGAAGGGTAGCAATAGGAGCAAAGAATTTGTCCTGCATGATTCTCTCCCTTGCTTCAATGATTAATGGATTTGACACCACTGAAATTGCAAGCAAGGAGGCTTTTCTGCTGAGCGCATCTGCCACCACATTTTCTTTCCCTGGCCGATACTTAATTTCAAAATCGAAATCCTGCAGGGTTTGCATCCATCTCCTTTGATGCATGTTGAGATCCCTTTGGGTAAAGATCCACTTCAAACTTTGATGATCTATCACATCAAGGTGAACCTTTGTCCCAAAAGATAATGTCTCCACAACTTGAGAGCATAAACTACTGAGAGTAACTCCAAGTTATGGACGGCATAATTTCTCTCATGTGTTCTGAGCTTTCTAGATTCATAGGCCACTACATGACTTTCCTGCATAAGAGCACCACCTAAGGCAAACCCACCACTGGCATCAATAACTACCTCAAAAGGCTTGGTAAAATCTGGCAATTTAAGGACAGGGTTGGTTACTAAGGCTGTCTTCATTTTATCAAAGGCACTCTGACACATAGCAAACCACTGAAATAGGGTACTCTTCTTGAGAAGGTTAGTTAAAGGGAATGCTATCTCAGCATACCTGGGTATAAAGATCCTATACCATCCGGTTAATCTTAGGAATCCTCTAACTTCCTTTACCGTCTTGGGTTCCGACCAATCTACAACTTCTTGGATCTTTGTGGGGTCAGGAGAAATCCCATCTTTAGACACTATGAATCCCAAGTATTCTACCTGGTCAACAGAGAAAGAACACTTGCTCTTTTTTGTAAAGAGTTGGTGCTTCCTTAGGATTTCCACGACCTTGCGCACATGATCTTCATAATCTGCACCATTCTTTGAGTATACCAAGATATCATCAAAGAAGACAAGAACAAAACCATCCAAGTATTCTTTGAGAATATCCTACATAAGACAATTAAACGTCATCGAGGCATTAGTCAATCCAAACGGCATGACTGTGAACTCATAATGCCCATAGCGAGTATTGAATGCTGTCTTTGAGGATGTCCTAAACGTCATCGGGGCATTAGTCAATCCAAACGGCATGACTGTGAACTCATAATGTCCATAATGTCCATAGCAAGTATTGAATGCTGTCTTTGAGGATGTCCTACTCCTTGATTCTGATCTGGTAGTACTCGGATTTGAGATCTATCTTTGTGATCTTTTGGGTCCCACTTAACCGATCCAAAAGTCAATCCTAGGGATAGGATACTTATTTTTAATTGTCAATTCATTCAATCCTCTATAGTCAATATAGAGTCTTAATGTTCCATCTTTCTTCTTTTGAAAGAGAACGGGCACACCCCAAGGTGAGACACTGGGTCTGACGAATCCCTACCCTAATAGTTGTCTTAACTACTCCTTAAGTTATATGGCTTCAAGGGGGACGGGCATTTTGTATACACGCTGGGCTACTGGCTGAGCTCTGGGGGTTAACTTGATCTCATGATCTACTTTGCGAGACGAAGGCATCTCAGTCAGCTCTCTGGGAACACATCTGCATACTCACTTTACCACTCTGGTTCTTTAGCCTTGCATTTTATATCTACCAAATTCATCTTAACGACATAAATAGCTTGCCTCTTTCTGAGCCCTTTTAATAATTTAGAAGCCTTGACTAATTGCAGCACTTGGATCCAGAAATTCCAGTTCCTTGAACTTTATTCCCGTGAAGGTCAAGGAAAGAGATGGTTCCATTGTGACAATGAATGTCAGCCTGATTCTAATGGAGCCAATCCATTCCAAGGATTCCATCATAGTTTCCCAAGGGTAGGACTCTTAATTGGCACTCTGTTATGTTCCCATCTAGACTAAACTGTATAAGGTCTGTCTCAAGTTGTGTGAAAAGAATCTTTCCACTGGCCAATTCCACTTGGCATAGGTTTTCTTGATTTTTGATCTAGGACTAACTTACGTAGACATCCTGGGGAAATAAAAGAATGAGTACTACCTGAATCAATCAAAAGCTTGAATTGCTTACCCTGGTACTCTGCTGGAGTCTAGAGGACTGAAAATTGACGATTATTTCCCTGATGCTCAATTTCAGCATAGATCTGTCCTTTTTCTTCCTCCACTTCCTCAGCTATAGTGATGGCTCTAGCTGCTTCAGTCTGAGGTGGAACTCTCTCTCTTTCGTTTTCCCAATTCTGGGAGGGAGTTCGGAGACTGCTTTGCATGGAGGCTGCAAGAGGATGAGCTGGCACTCTTCTGGGGTTGCCCTAATTTTGGCGCAGGGGAATCTGATTGGACTGATATGAAGGAGTCTGTCTCAAAACTTTGGGACCCTGGCTTCCTTGACCCACAGAAGAAGATGGGCAATCCTTGAGCTAGTGCTACCCAAACCCGTGACATCAAAAGCACCTGTTCTCACTTCGAAGCTCTTCCCTCTGCATTCTTGAAAGAATTGGAGTTCCTGAGAAAGAGCTTCGAGGAAAAGGTCTTCCTTCATTCCTGAAAATTCTTGACTCCAGATTTTGGTTGGGACCTTGGTGTCTCTTTGGGGGTGGAAGGTTGGAAGAACTTCTTGGTGTCTGGAATCTCTTGAAGGATGAGGGAGCTAGCTTTGGTGAAGTCCTTTGCCATTCTTATAGCTTTAGCCATGGAAACTGGCTTGGCATTCTTGACCAGGGTGTCTAAAGGTTCGTTCATTCCCCGAATGAACCTGGCCACCATAAGTTGCTCTTCGTCTAGTGGTGGTGAGAGTACTTGAGGAGAAGAGCAAATGCCTGGTGAGATTCTTCAATAGTTTTGCTTCCCTGGTTTAGCTCTAAGAATCCATTCATCTTGGTTTCTAAAATCCGGGGAGACAAAGTCTTTTCCTTATATAGGCTTTGAGATCATTCCAGGACTCGGTATTCCTATCCAGATGGTTGGTGTCGCAATGGCTTCTCCATGTCACCCTAGCTGTTTCCACAATCTTCAGCCTAGCGAGAGCCATTTTTCTCCTCTCGTTGTATCCAGTGACATCAAAATATTCTTCCATGGTCTCAACCCACTTCTCCACAGCCTCGCCAAGTTCTCCCCTTCAAGAAGGGTCCTGGCTGAGTTCTCTTAAGAGCCTTGTGAACATCGGGGTCAAGCTCTTCCTCATCAGTGAGAGGATCTGGCTATGTGAGGAGCCACGGTTCCCTCACCTCATAATTCTGCCAAAAATGATACATTATTTAATTTTTATTTTGATTTCTTCAATGAGATCCTAAGACTTAAGAGGTTCGAAAAATAATTTCTTAAACAAGCTAAAAGATCTTATTGGAGATCTATGACATGTCCGAGTAGTAGATTTCGCTTCATCACTTCGTCATATAATAAACAATCACTTATACAATAGGGAATTTTTTCACAAAATATTTCTTTATTTATATAAAGGTTGCAATATGTACATAGAGCATCTCGGCTCCAGAAAGTTAAAACCTCCTCGATAAGACGGCGATACTGGGCTACAGACATGCCCCCATACAAACGTTCCCTTACTGCCAAGGGAGCTACTATCTTCTCCTTTGGAATAAAGCGGCTAAGAAGTGTGTAGATATGGCAAGAAAGTGTGAAATCTCGAGGCGTAGGGTGATATAAAATGACACCATGAACCACTTTTAGCCTCATCAGAATCATGGCCACCAATGAGATATTTTCCCTCAGCGTCATGCGGCGCTGGTCGCAAGAAGCGTGGACATACTGCCCTGCAAACCACTTGTGCTGCCCGTCTCTGTGCTGGGTCTGGGAAATATAAATCCTCAGAGTGGCTTGCGAGTTTTGCTCGGCTCCTTCGAGTTGTAGCAGAAGAGATGAGATGCCCGAAGGCGAAAGCATTCATATCTTGTGAGTGGGTGAGATTTGTAATACCAGATAAGTGTGGAACTTCCATCTATAAAACCAAATTCTTTGATTAAAAATCTTTATAATGAAGCTTAAGGAAGGAAAATAAAATACGTAAATGCTCTTTTTGAGTTTTTATTATAAATTTCTGATAAGAATTCATTTTTCCTTATTAGCTTTCAACAAAGCTCTGATACTAGCTGTGAGACCCTCGCCCCCTCTGAGGGCTCTGGCGACCGAAGCAGCGTCAGCCTCTCATGCACGAGGCGGCAGGGATCCACACTCGGGGTCTCACCCCACGGATGTTCGGACAAGAGACTAGCCCGAAGGTTCCTCCGAAACCGGAACCCGAAAAAACTTCCCTCGCTCGGAAGGCACGGGTGATTCCACCAGGAAAATCATTTAACGGGAGAATTGATCTAGCGAGTCAAAGTCTTAACTAACTAAACTAATCCAACCGAACCCAAAAGTCACATGGTCAGATCAAGGAAGAGACTTGCACTTGGTCCATAGAATCACCGCTTTTTTCCTCCTTTAGCGTGGCACAGCTATTGATTCCCTCCCATAGAATAAGGGTCTTCCTAGGACTTATTCTAACTAACGTAACTTAATCGTAACTATTTGTATCGCAAGAATCCCCCGATCCAGTCTAACCGGGCCCATGGGTTAGCCAACCGGGCCCATGGGTTAGCCAACCAATGTATTGGTGGGATTCCTTTATAAAAAAATTGGTTATGTTTTGCCCAGGTATTGAGGAAAAGAGTTCCCAAGCCCCCTAGCCGGTGCTTCAAGAAAAATTTAAGGTAGGCATACCACTTACACACCCAATATGATATTGCCATTATAACAGATTCGACTGTCTTTAAAACGATCCTTCAATGAAATCATAGTATTACTGAACGAGATCCAATATCAAAATTCCATTCACAAAAGTCATTCTTAGTTCATCCGTATCTTCCTCGACTTATGCATGGGTGTCCTAGCAACCGTGAGCCCATGCATCATGTGGTCAGAACCATCTAGAATCCTACTTAGGTGTCCTAACACTTCACTCAGGGACCGCTTCGTCAGTCCTCGCCCATCATACTAGAACTGCACCATTTTAACCATACCAAGGCTGGTCAAGACCTCGGCAGGTTTTGCTGCGAGCGACGTCTCTCGACGACTCCCTGCCAACTGTTGCACAATGAATCTCTCCTTAGTTAAACACATACCAAATTCTTCCTCTAGATGTTATGGAATAAAAAAGTCCTTGAAAAAAAACAGAGGTTCTATGCAAGTAGAATTCCTAGTTCAAGATTGATTCCACAAAACCCTTTTCCCTTAATCTAGATTTTTTTAATGAGAATCATTGATCTCTCATCAAGGTAATCTACCTATCATTTGACTAAATTTTTAACTAGATTCTTGGTGATTTTGGTTAAGGAAAAACCAATTGATTGGTTGGGGGCTTCCTTTTAAGATAAAGAAGCAAGCCAAATCAAGAGGTAAGAAGTAATTTCATGGTTTTCATATTCTCAAAAGATTTCACTTCAAGCTTGAGAAGTTTCAAATTAATTGTTTTCAATGCAAATCAAGCTTTCTATAAGAGTTCTAATGATTAATCACAAAAAGTTAGTTTTTATGCTTAATTAGGATGCTTTTTATGTATATCTCTCCTATGACTAATTCTCTAGCAAATGAATGCTTCTCATAGATAAATTCTTAATTCAAAATCAATCTCTAAGCTTGTTAAGCTAGAGGTTAAGAAAATGGCTTTTTTATGCTTTTATGCTAGTAAAATTATGGTGAACTTATGATTCAATTCCATAAATTGGATTTAAGTCTAAGGATAGTATTCTATCATAATTGTATTACAAAGTCTTATTCTTTCTAGAAATATTAAGAATTATTAGTAATAGCAGGCGAAGCTATGGTAAAATTTTTAGAAATTAATACATAACTCATTTTTATGCATAATATGAAAAGAGGACTTCCTACCATATTCTAGGATTGGACATCCTATGCTAAAAGAATGATTTTTATCAAATTCATGGGAAACTAATTTTTAGTATTTATGCATAAATAATTAATTTAAAAAGAGAGAGAAATTTTTGGTATTTTTATTTTTATGCAAAAAGAGGAATTCCCATGATAATGGAGATCCATGTAATTAAATGGAAAAAGAGAAATTTTGGTATATTAAAATAATAAATATTTAATTTAAAGAGAAATTTTAGATAAATTTATTTTATGCATGAGAAAATTTAAATGATAAAAGAGGAATTCCCATGACAATTGGAATTCAATCATTTAAATGGTAAAAGTGAAATTCTTGGCATATTTGAAATAATGGATATTTTTATTAAAGAAAAGAAAAATTTTAGATAAATTTATTTTATGATAAAAGAGGAATTTCCATGACATTTGGAATTCAATCATTTAAATGTAAAAAGAGGAATTCCCATGATATTTGAGATCCAAGAAATTAAATGGAAAAAGAGAAATTTTTAGCATAATTCAAATTATGAGTATTTATCAAAAGTGAAATTTTGAGCATTATTGGGAAATATGGGTAGAATTGATTTTTGTAAATCCCATGAATCTTTTACTCAAAAGAAGAATATTGAATATATTTCACTTGAGAAATTTGAGAAAGAATATGAAAATATCCATTGAGAAAAAGTCTCTTTAACTAGGCAAAGCAATTGGCAGAAATTTAGAAAAAGTCCCATCAGTATCGAAAGTAGAAAATGTTACTAAATGTGAATAGGTGTGAATACAATGTGAATAAGATGAGAATACGATGTGATAAGATGTGAATGTAATGTAATAGGATGTGAGTGGATGTGATAAAATGTGAGTGGATGTGATAAGATGTGAATGTGATGTAAATGGATGTGGATGGGATGTGATGTGATGTAAATGGATGTGGATGTGAAGAGATGTGGATGGGATGTGATGTGATGTAAATGGATGTGGATGTGATGAGATGTGGATGGGATGTGATGTAAATGGATGTGGATGTGATGTGAAATGGATGTGATGTGATGTGAATCGGGATAGATGTGAATGTCTGAGATGCAATGTGAATGGATGTGATGTGATGTGATATGGATATGGATAGATGTGAATCCAGGATGTGATGTGATGTGAAATGGATGTGATGTGATGTGATGTGAATAGGGATAGATGTGAATGAATGAGATGTGATGTGATGTGAATCGAGATAGATGTGAATGGATGAGATGTGATGTAAAATGGATGTTATGTGATGTGATGTGGATCGGGATAGATGTGAATGGATGAGATGCAATGTGAATGGATGTGATGTGATGTGATATGGATATGGGTAGATGTGAATGGATGAGATGTGATGAGGATAGATGTGATGAGATGTAATATGATGTGACTAGATGAGAATGGATGAAGGACGATGGGAATACATATGATTGGATGTGGATTAAGCAATGTGAATTGATGTAGAAGAATGTGGAATGACGAGAAATGATGTGGAACAATGTGGAAAGATGAGAGTTCATTAGAAACTGTATTTATGACCTGTTTTTAAATGACTGTTTTATGTCAAGAATTTTGGGGAAGCATTTTGACCATCTTGTGAATGAGGTCGCGGAGTGTGGAGATCCAATCGATCTCGCGAGTGAACATTACATGCAAGTGTGTGGCATCTGGAAACTTTCTCTCACAGAGGAAGTCCATGAAGCGTTCATAGGCAACAATGTGCTCTGAAGAAGCTCAAGTGTGGAGGTGCCTTGTGCTCTTGAGAATGAGTGAAAAATGACACATCAAGCCTTCAAAGTACTATTTATACAAGATAGCGGCCATTTCACACTGGACCAAAAAATATGAAAAAATGTTGATTTTTTAAAAGATGAAGCCACCTCTTCAAGAAACCAAACAACATATTTTAAACACTGAAGTACCTTAGAAAATATGTTTTTATACAAAAGTTAAAACTCTGATTGAGGGATATTACAAAATTGCTCCAGTGGATTCTCATAGCTTAGATTCTTTGAACCAAGGTGACATCATCCGGCCCCCAATCTGAGGACACCTTGGTGTTTTCTTCCATCCTCCTTCCAACCTATCCAAACACCCAACACAGTAAGTGACTCCAAAAAGGGGTGAGCAAATACATAGGTTTAAATATCAAACAATCCTTACCTTCCTAACTTGCACATTGAAGTAGGCATTATTGATTCCCTCAAATCTCAAAATGCGTAGGTGATCATGGACGTTCATAAGGCTCTAATACTTACTTGCTTGGACAATCTCTACCCCCACATTAGGTATGCCTATAGAGAGAGATATAGGCTTTACAACCTCCTCTTGTCCATGCACCCTTCTCCCTCATCCACTTCTCATAACAGAAATGAGTACATAAAGTGGTACGAGCTCGCAAGAATCGAAAGGAGACACTACTGGAATACACTACATTGCACCTGAAATTCTCTCCTTTCTACTCCCCCTCGGGCCTCCACAATGTCCCACCCTTGGCTAAGAAAATTGATAATCTCTTCAACTTCTACCACCTTGCACATGTACATTGTTGGTGTTCATGCAAGTAATGGCCCGAAACATGTGGGCAAACACATGCACAGGACATGCCCACCTAAGACTCACCGACGATCTTGAGGCCTTTGTGTACTTCAAAGAAGAATGTATATCATTGGTCATCTTTTCTTTAAGAGAAACAATAGTCCAAACATGAGGCATTGGCCATTCAACACTAGAGAGGGAAGGAGAGGGGACTTCTTCAAGCTTACCAAACCCGTTGACCTATGTCACGACTACATCTTCGTGGGTGTAGAAGAAAATATTTCGACTAGTAAGATTAGAAGGGGCACTGTCAGAGAATACACCATCCCCAATGTATGCATGCACGGCATAGAATGTTCCTGCTAGGCTCCTTATGGGCTGCTCCTCAATGATGTTGGAAGGAAAAATATCTAGAAATGAGGAAACTGTCAAATAAAGCTGGAAAGAATGGTTCACATACCATGTACACTAACATACTAAAGTGAAAGCATACAATTGTAAGGGAAACGAGGACTATGATGATGTGGGCGCAAACAAATTTCTGATGCCAAGTACACATGTTGCACTAGGGCCACCAATCCATCATGCCTTGTTTCCTTGAATCCTAGTAGACGCCCCTTCCAATGGTGCTCAACCACATCTCGATGTTGAACTGGATGCGGTCTAGTGGCATTGGGCTGGCATTGGGCTGCAAATACACCCAATCTCCCTTTTGAAATTGTTTTTCAACCCAACCACCATGTTCATCCCTCGTATTGTGCATGAGCAGAGCCCCAACCTCGTCCCTTGGCCTTCTCCTCGACAAAGATGCACTACCCTCCATGGTGTGTTCTACTAGAAAGGTTTTAGGGGGGGGGGAGAGAGAGAGAGAGAGAGAGAGAGAGAGAGAGAGAGAGAGAGAGAGAGAGAGAGAGAGAGAGAGAAGGTTGCACATTACAGATTTGAGGTTTTTGGGGAGAGGGAGGTAGATGTGGGTGTGAGGAGATTTGAATGTGTGCATGTACGCGTGATAGAGATAGAGAAGGCTGCAAATCTGAGCACAGTAGAGAGAAGGAAGAGAGAGAGAGAGAGAGAGAGTTGCACAGTAGAGAGAGAATGAGCTATGGAGATTTGAGGTTTGGGGTGAAGAGGATGATGTTGGAGAGAAGAACAATGTGTAGGGAGAGAAATCTGAGGTGAAAAAAGAAGTTTTTTGATACAATATGGTTTGGGGAGGGTTTGGGTTGAGTTTTGAGAGGGAAAAAATGCACTTTTGATTTTTTTTTTAAAATCCTATTTTTAAGGGGTTCTTGACCCATGAGATTAATGGGGCTGAAATTCGTGGAGCCCTCTACTTTTTAGAAGCTACCCCCTTGGTTTCTGGCACCCTCCTACTTTTTGCACTCCACCTCCCTAATTTATGAAGGCCACTCCCTACTTTTTGAACCCCACAAATGTAGACAAGCCTAGTTGCCCCCTACTTTTGGAGGAGACCAAATGTGCACACTCCTCTCTTCCTATTGGTCCATTAGCAAAGGGCCCAAAACATGTCCAAGGGTTTCCTAATGAGTCACATCTTGAAACAAACACATATTTCAAGATAAAGACATTGAGGAAGAAATGGAAGAAGGTGATAATGTCCCTAATGCTTTGGAGGGTAATCAAAGAGGTTCTCATGATGTAAGTATGGGGAGGATGATGCCATTGATAATCAATTATTAGAACATGAGGATGGCTCATCATTATCTACTGATTTTACCAATAGTACATCCTCAAATCTTTCTATGGATGGTAATGAATTCTCTTTCAATCATGTGTTTAAAGATATTGGAGATACAAAGATAAACTAGAAATTGACCTCTTTGGAGCCACGGACCTTGTATATAGGATGAACAATCATAAAACTTGTTTTATATTCATAAATTAACTATATTCAATAATATTTTGTTAAAAACCAGTATGTAAATTTTGATTTTGTTAAAAACCAGTATGTAAATTTTGATTTACTGATGATAAATATTGAGGCCCCATAAGATCACATGGAAAATATCTATCTCGTGTGAAGAACGCCAATATAAAACATTGGTACTGGGTAGATCTCTCCCTACACCTCCTTAGTACCTCTAAGATGTAGCCATGCTTTTTGTCACCCATGTGTGGTGACATCTATATATGCACTTGTTATGATTTCTTTTGCCACTAGTGGCATTTTCTTCTATAGAAGAGTACTTGGCATCATCATTTGGAAGTTTAAGGGTATTAATTTTCATAGCATAATCTTTGGCTTTGTATGTTGAGAACTTGTTTTTGGTGTTGCTACTATAACAAACAACTAGTATGGGTGTGTTGTAGCATGCTCCACTCACTACTAGAGGTTTAGGGCATACCGACGTTAGAATACCGACGCAAATGTTGAACGTCGGTATGCCCATCGTAATCTTGGAGGAGACAAGTCGGGCGGACTATTTTCAAAATTTCAAATACCGATGCGTATACCGACGTGTATACCGACGCTTTTACCGTTGCGTATACCGACGCATATACCGAGATGTATACCGGCACGCATACCAACGCGCATACCGACGCTCGTAAGTTTTTTACAGCCGAGAACCTATTGTTCACTGTTTTTCACGGCGTCGAATTACATCCAGAGAAGGTATGCGTTTCAGCATCTCCTTCAAGCTTTCCTCTTTTCTCCTCTTCTCCTTTTCCACTTTAACTTATATGCTCTTGCTTTTACTAATATGCTCTTGCTTTTGCTTTTTAGGATATAGGGCGTTTAGGGTTTTGTGTTTTTTTGGCTCTCTATGCATGTTGAGAGCTCTCTATGTATGCATAGATCTCCTAATGCATGCATAGAGATTTTAGGGTTTTGTATTACTTGTGTATTAGTTCTTATTCTTATGTTTAATTTACTAATTACTTTGTTTAATATTTTATTTTGCAGCTCTTTCACCAATCTTTCACCAATCCTCTCCTTCAGCTTCGCAAAAAAGAGGTAGTCCCTCTTTCGATTTTCCTTGTTTATGCTTTTTTTAACGTATTATTGCATCCTTGTTTTATGGTTTATAGCCTTCTTGCAAGCTTTATGCATAAGCTCTATTCATAGAGCTTGTGAGCTTGTAAAATCTCTATGCATAAGCTCACAAACATAGGCTTTATGCATAGAGTTTGCAAGCTTATAAAATCTCTATGCATAGGTTTCTTGAAAGCTTGCATGGACATTGTACATAGAGCTTGCATAGCCTTCTTGTTGAAAGCTCTATGCATAGCCTTCTTGTAAGCTTAATGCATAAGCTCTATGTATAGGCTTTATACATAGAGGTTGTAAGATTATGAAAGCTCTATACATAGGGCTTGTAAGCTTATGCAAGATCTATACATAGAGTTTATGCATAGAGCTATATGAATCTAGCTGAATGCATGAATTAAGATCTATGCATAAAGCTTAATACATAATGTTTTATGTATAAATCTTATGGATGAGCTTTATGAATAAGGCTGCACATGCATTATGTTTTTATGCATAAAGCTTTTTTTGATGTAGAGTGCCTTGCATGGATGGAGAGCATAAGGTTTTTGAATGTTTATACTCTCTTATACATATAACATATATTTCTTATGCTCTGTTTTTCTATGCACAAGGTATTCTCTTTATTCATAGAGTTTATATATGTTATCAAGGTAAGATCTCTTATCCATGTAAGACAAGATCATGTTTATTACACCATTGGGTGATGGGATTAAGAGTTAGCATAGTGCATAAGGCTTATAGCATAGAGCTTATGCATAAGACTTATGCATATGGCTTATGCATAGAGCTTATGCATAAGTCTTGCAGCCTTATTATGCAAGCTTATACTTAAGGCTTGCAAGCCTTACTATGCATACGATTGCATAAACCTTATTCATAAAGCTTGCATAAGACTTACGTATAGAGCATTACACATAAGCTTATGTATAGATCATTATGCATAGGCTTTATGCATAAGGCTCTATGCGTTCAGCTTTAGGTGTAGGCTTCTATGCATAGAGCTCAATGTGTAGGCTCTATTTGCAGAATCTATGCATAAAGATTTTTGCATAAGGCCTTTATAAATAGCTATTTATGAATATAGATATCCCCTCTCTCCATCCTTGTTCTAATTACCTTCTTAATTTTGTATGGAGAGAAGATAAGCTAATGTATAAGTTATTTTTAAAATCTCCCTCAACGGCTGGAAAAAAGAACCCCGTTTGATGCTTTTTTTAATATTTTTAAAGTCTCCCAACGGCTGGGGAAAGAAGCCCGTTTGACACTTTAAATGTTATTTTTAAAATCTCCCTCACGGCTGGGGAAAAGAAGCCCTGCTTTATGGTTTACATAATGCTTTGTGTAATGCATAATGATTTGTATTTAATGAGCTACACATACATGTTATCCTGCTAGATGGAGCCTCTCAATCTTGAAGAGAGAATAGCGTGTCCATGCATGCGATGTAAGTACCAAATCTTTCGAAAACGAAGGATTTGCAACCAGCATATTCATGACGCTGGCATATTTCCAATGGAGCACTTGCAAAATTTACGGTTTCAATCGTACAACCAAGCAAGTGTGCAGCCGCATCTTGATAACATTGCGCCCATGAATTCTCGTCCCCAACAAAGGATGAGAATATCGAAGGAGGGAGTGACAGATGGAGCTCAATTAACAGCACCCGAGGGAATGGAAGAAGGTCAGGAAATGGAAGAAGGTCCAATGGAGGAAATGTTGGATGCCTTCATCGAGCAACAAGAAGCTCTCTTCGAGGAGCATGAACATGAAGATCATCAACCACGACATTCTCAGCGGTCAAATTATGAACCAGAGGAAGAGGCCATGCGTAAACTTGCACGCCTTCCATTATACAATGGTGCCAACATATCTGTATTGTGTGCATCTCTTACGATGCTAAATTTGCAGTCAATTTTTGGATGGTCTAATACAAGTGTCACTGAACTCTTCAAGTAAGGATTTTTTGGAGATTAATGTTGAAATGATAAATTTTCAACTTGTATTTGACTAAATCTTAATAGTAACGATCAGATATTGCCATACTTCCAGGCTTTTGAAAGACCAGATATTGCCCCCTGGCAACGAGATGCCTCCCTCTCGTGCAGATGCCAAGAAGTTATTGAAATCCATAGGCATGGATTACAATAATATTCATGCTTGTCGCAATGATTGTTGCCTCTTCCTCCATGAATATGAGCATTTGCAAGAATGTCCCCATTGTGGCTCTAACAGATATAGAGAAGATGTTCAGGGGGAAGCTGTCCCGGTAAAGGTTAGGCACTTTCCAATCATCCCAAGAATAAAAAGGATGTTCAGGTGCAAATCTATAGCAAGCTTGATGACATGGCATGCCACAACCTTTGATTGTGGTGTCACGCACAGTTTGCTCAAGAAAGTCGTGCAAGTGCAAGTGATGATAACACAATTACTGGAATGCTTGATTACTTTGGAACCATTCAAGACATATTAAAGGTTGGCTTCAGAAGTTTTGAGTTGTTTATCTTTGATGTGAAGTGGTTCAAGGTAATCACAAATGGGCCACATGCAACTGTACGTAGAGACAAGAGTGGCCTCATCCAAGTGGACTCCACAAAGGTATGGACCGATCAGCAAGATACTTTTGTGTGCCCAGAGCATTGTGAGCAGGTTGTCTTTAAAGCGGATCCAAAAGATCCACGTTGGCTATTTGTGGTTCGTCGCCCCCCACAGTAAGCAAATTTTTGAAGAATTTGAGCTACAACAGGGTGGGGAGCAGCAAGAACAAGCCGATATCAACAATGAAGAGGAGCAAGCAAATGAAGAGGAGCAACTAGAGCAAGATCCAAATGAAGAGGTGCAAACCAATGAAGCTGAAAAACGTGTTGAGGAAGAAGACATAGATGATGAGGACATCCTTTATCAAGGGACTTTTAATGATGAGGATACTGAAATGTACATAGACATAGATCTCTTTGGGGCTACTGATCTTAATGAGGATGATAGAATAGATAATGATTTTTAAAATGATGTATCTTAATGATTATGTAAATAGTTATGACATATTTGTAATGATTTTATGACATTGAAGGTGCAAAGTGATATGGTTTACCATTATTGTTTAGGAAAGTTAATGCTTGTCATATGGTCCTTTCATTGTTTACCATTGTTAATGTTTACCGTCATAATCACTAGTGCAGGTGCAAATTGATATGGTTTTACCATTGTTGTTTATCATTGTTAATGTTTGTCATATGGTTCTTTCATTGTTTACCGTGTAATTTTCATTTCGCACAAGTTTGTCATATGGTTTTTTGTCCAACAGGCCATGGGTGATGACTCACCGCCGCTCGACTACAGTCCTGATTTCTCATTTAATCCTACACCGCAGGGCATGAGTCCCCAGCAGTTATATGGTTTTCTCTCGTCCATGACTCCAGAGCAGAGAGCCATGGCTCAGAGTTATTGGGGTTCTGGAGGGAGCAGGGACATCTGCCTCACCATCTGGCTTCCCGACGCCAGTTCCCACACCCGTAGGTACGACAGCAGCTCCCACACCTCATACCACACAGCCTTCCACGCCTCTTATAGCTCGATCTACCACCTCTTCACATAGACGTCGCTCACGTAGTAGGTCTTCAGGGGGAGGGTGTTGTGGTGGTAGTGCCACAGATGCTGTGACACCACCACCACGTGAGCGTCGTCCTTCGCTCTCATCTGTTGATAGCGCACCCATAGGTTCACCTTCCACTCCCTGGGGTGCACATGACCATGACAACAGCAAGATATACACAATTAGGGATGGGGCACCAATAATGAATAGTGCAGGGAAGGCAATGAAGACACGCATTCGACAATTGTGCACTATACAGTTTCACAACTCTGTCATGACTAAATAGGATCAGCAAGATAAGGAGAAGAAAAATTATATAAATACAAAAATAAAGCAAGAGTTTCAGCCATCTAACCCTATGAATGTCGTCTCTAATGAGTGGATACAGTATACAGCTCGCATTTTGATTGGGCATCGTAGGTCAGAGGCGAGGGATGCATTTAGAGAGGGGAAAGAGAAACCTGTTTGGCTAGATGACAGGGAGTGGGAAGCCATTGCTCAGGAGCTCACAGAGACACCAGAGAGGTTTCAACAACAAAGAGAGGCGGCAAGGGCAAGACTCCAAACAGTAGGGGCTTCTCATCTTGGGAGTGGTTACGAAACCATGCGCCATGAATTCGTAAGTATTTGTAGCAATTTTATTTATCTAAATGTATGTATGTGAGCTAAATGTTGATTTCTAAAAGTTGTAATTGTTAATCGTTTGTGTAGGAGTTGGCCATGAATCGCCCACCAAGTAGGCGAGAGGAGAAGTACGCTCACAAACATGGCCTTGTGGCCTTATTTGAGATGCTTGAAGAAGAAGGAGAGACCGTCAATTGGGAGGCATTACCATGATGTAAGATGACCTTCAAACTATTGGTATATGATCAAAAGATTCTTGAGTATTAATGTTTAATTTAATTTCTTGTTTATCTAAAAAATAAAAAAATGAGCACGGTTGTTTTTGTGCTCTATTTTAGACAGAATGGTGCTGTCTGTTTGCTGTTGTGTTTGCTGCTGTGTTCATTGTTGCAGGCAGCTAGGCAACAGCCAGGCAACACGATTCTGTCTAAAAAAAATTCTGCTAAGCATCGGTATATTCCCTGGTATAGACGCTGGTATATGTGCTGGTATACATGCCGGTATTGTCGCCGGTATATGTGCTGGTATACATGCCGGTATTGTCGTCGGTATAGACGCCGGTAAAACGTCGGTATACACACAGGTATAGACCCCGGTATAAGCGTCGGTGTAGAAGCCGGTATAGACGCCGGTATGCTCGTCGTCGGTATAGGCACCGGTGTAACGTCGGTATAGACACCGGTATAAGCGCCGGTATTTTTCCCCGACACTTATACCGACGTCGTCGTTCTGGCACAGATACCGGCATTTATATCGATGAGACGGGGCTTTTTTAGACCCCGTTCAATGACGTCAATATAAGCGCCGGTATTAGGCTACCATGTAGTAGTGACTGTCTATTTTTTTTAATAAATTTACACCATCAATACAAATAGTGATGCTTACAAATTTGCTAGATATGTTGTGAAACTTTTGATCTTAACTTGTAAATGTCTAAACCCCTCACTACACCTATTCCTTGTTTTAGTTCTTATTAGTGGGCAGGTCTCACCGGCATCATAGTTACCAAATAGAATCAAGTCTCAATAGCCCTAAATGAGGATACCTCATCAGTGATTGCATAAAATAATTATCATGCTATCACTTACTGTTGATAACATTAAAGTTTCTTTCAAATATGTGTAGACAAATCATAGACTAAAAGAAATTATAGGATAGAATAAGGTGGTCTTTAAATACCTAGTTTACATCATCATCAAGCTTGTGAATTACAAGTCTTCTATTTTCTTTTTAGTATGTTAGCCTTCTCTCTCTTTTAAAAAAATCATCATGCATTTCTAGAGGCAACTTCATTCTCATGCCCTAGTTTACCACAATAAGGGCAAGTCTGTTTACTTTGCTTTTTCAAACTTTTTCTCTTTTCCATGTCAATCTTGAGCTTAAGAGTGTTGTCACCAATAAATATGGTCAAACACATAGGAGACTTACATACATGCAAGAGTGAGGATGGTGATCAATGTAATTTCTACCTTAATGATGTATGAATGTGTTAACCTATGACGGACATTCAGACGTACTATGTTTTACGTCATTAATTTAAATATTCTGAGTCATGGGCCGGGCTTGTCGGCACCATATGTTAAGGATGAAGGAATTGGGTGATCGCCGATGAGAGGCGCACCTTGAATATCAGTAGGATAAGGGTTAGGATCGGCCGGCCATGTATGGGCTCCCAAGTGTGAACGGCCAAGTCACCTATAAGAGCTAAATGTAACCCTAAAATCCTCATTCTCATGTGTTGTGAATACAAGAGTGCTCTTGCCTTATCTCTTTGGTTTCCTTCTCCTGCGTGTGTGAGAGAGCGATCGAGCACTGTGTAGCGGCACGGCGGCGGAGAGGCGGTAGAGCAGCGACGGTGGCTCCTTCTTCACTGCGACACGGGAATCCTTCAAGGGCGGTGGTTGAGCGGTGAGTAACACACCCTTTGCATTCTGTTTGAGCTTCCTTCCCTAGTTGTATGCTTGCAGCCATTCGTGGCTCGCATACGGTATCCGGCAAGTCCCCAGCTACTACGACCTGTGCAGCAAAAGCGCACATTTTTGGCGCCGCTTCTGCCGGGGAGTTGCCCTGCACCAAGCTCCAGTTTGCAGCTCGAGCTGCTGCGTGAAGTTCAATTTACACTGTAGGAAAGCGACTGTGTGTTTGTTGTTGAGGTGTTTCCGTGTTTTGCAATCTGTTTCTACAAGTTGTCTTCTGCATTTCTGTTTTTTTGTTATTTTTTCGCCCCGCGTGTGGGCGTGCGTTCTGTTATCTGGTTTTCTGCATACGAGGGGAGATTTTTGAATCCCCAGACCTGTGCTGTGTGCGAACCGCGACACGGCCAAGGCTGAAACCTAGAAAGAAACCCTAGAAAACTTATCTCAAAAAATAAAAAATAAAAAAATAATAATTTCAAAAAAATAAAAAACAAAAAACAAAAAACAAAAATTTATTTTTTAAAAGAAAAAAAAAACAAACGTGTGATGAAGAAAGATTTTTCTTTTGGAAAAAAATTTTGAAAAGAAAAAACCCCCAATTGACCCCGACCCTGACCCCGGCCTTGGTCTTTTGATATATATATATAGGAGAGTGAGCCTCCATAGCTTTCTTTCAAGTGAGAGCTTATGGGAAGTTGTGCCCTATATGTAGCCTACTCCCCAAGGAGTAAAGTGAGCATGTGGGATAAAGCCCTCACCCTTTCCTCCACAAGCAAATAGGCTTTTGCCCCTTCCCCCATAGGAAAACAGACTGTTTTGAGAACCACAGGAGCTCTGGATAGGCGAACACGGTGCTGTAAAGCACGCTAGGATCCTTTAAACAATACGCTCGTTTCGAGCTATCACACGCCCTAGTCCAAGTTTGACCATAAGTAAGGGGGTCAAAAACGAGTTAAAAACAATCTAAAAACAAGTAAAAATGGGGTGCGAAACACCTAAGAAACCACTTGTGTGAGTTTCAAGGGTAGTTACCAACGCACGTAGGGTACCCACGTCACATGCATCTGCGTTCTGGTCGGGTGCTAGAGCCTGAACCACTAGAAAGCGTTTCAGTTTACGTAGGCTCACACCATCCCTCCACGTTGGCATCTTGGCCTTCGGCTGGAACCCAAGGGAGTGCAACCCAAGATCCACGAATAGTGGATAGTGACTCGTCCTCTGACTCAGAAGCCATGGAAGGGCACCCTACCAAGAACCCAAAGGAGACAAGCCAAAACATGCCAGTTTGGGCCCCACAACCCGGATCTAGCATGTTTAGTCGTCTAATAGAGACCTTTAGTAGAGCTGCGCTCTGAACATGCGACAAGCGAAGTAAATGAAGAAGGTGGGGTAGTGGATTCGCCATTCACATCTCTTGTAGACCATACCCTCCCAAAGAGTGTCCATGTGGATATTCTACCCACTTCATCAGGGATTTTATATTCACGTGATCACAAGATTTTTTTTGTTAATAACACTTGTGAACATGTTATTCACATGTTCACATGTTTTCATGTTCTCAAAATAGCAGGTTACCAGGTTACCAGTGACCTGGTAACCTGCCGAAGCCCGCCGGGCTTTTTGTTTTCTCGGCGGGGCCGCCGGGAAAATCCATTTTCCCGGCGGGAAAAAAAGTTAAAAAAAATGGTCAAAATATATTCATGTTCACAGTCATTCCTACCATTTTTGGGCCTTTTGGACTCATTAATGATGTCAAAAGTTCAAAATTCTTTGTACAAAAAAAGTTATCTCTAAATTTATCACCTTAAGCTCGATTACCATCAATTAGATCTTATTATACTTCCAATTGAGTCTAATTGACATCAATTAATATCCAATTGAGTCCAATTGGTATCAATTAAGTCTAATTGGGTGTCAATTGATTGATTGGGCTCAATTGACATCAATTGACACCCCATTGGACTCAATTGGGCTTAATTGGACTTAATTGGATTCAATCAATTGACACCCAATTGGACACAACTGGGCTTAATTGGACTCAATTGACATCGATTAACACCCAATTGATGTCAATTGAGCTCAATTGACATCAATCCTAGTCAATTGATATCCAATTGATGCCAATTGAGCCGAATTGACACCAATTGCACTCAATTGGTACCCAATTGATGTCAATTGAGTCCTCAATTAACATCAATTAACACCCAATTGAGTCTAATTGACATCAACCCAATTGATATCAATTGACTCCAATTGGGTTTAATTGACACCCAATTGATGTCAATTAAGTCCAAATAGATACAATTAGGCTCAATTGACACCTAACTGATGTCAATTGAGTCCAATTGGATTCAATTGAGTCCAATTGGGTTAAATTGGATGCAATTAGGCTTAATTGATGTCAATTGAATTAAATTGGATGCAATTTACCCAATTGATGTCAATTGAGTTCAATTGGATGCAATTAGGCTCAATTGACACCTAATTGATATCAATTGAGTTCAATTCATACCCAATTATTGTTAATTGTGTCCAATTGAGCTCAATTAACACCCAATTGATGTCAATTGGACTTAATTAACATCAGTTAACACCCTTTTGAGTCCAATTCATGTCAATTGAGTCCAATTGGGTGTCAATTGATATCAATTGAGCCCAATTGATCAATTAATACCCAATTACACTTAATTGATGTCAATTGGACTCAATTCATTCAATTTAGCATCAATTATAATCAATTGACACCCAATTGATATTAATTGACATCAATTAGGTGTTAATTGATGTCAATTGAGCCCATGTGACATCAATTATGTGTCAATTGAATCCAATTGATGTCAATTGAGCCCAATTGACATCAATTGTGTGTCAATTGATACACAATTAGCTTCAATTGGGCTCAATTGACATCAATTGACACCCAATTGATGTCAATTAGGCTCCATTGACACCCAATTAGACTCAATTTGACTCAATTGACATCAATTGACACCCAATTAGACTCAATTTGACTTAATTAAGTCTAATTGGACTCAATTAAACTCAATTTGGCTCAATTGATATCAATTGACACCCAATTATACTCAATTTGACTCAATTGACACCCAATTAGACTCAATTTTACTCAATTGACATCAATTGACACCCAATTGATGTGAACTGATGTGAATTGAGCTCAATTGCATCGAATTAGGCTCAATTGACATCAATTGACACCCAATTAATATCAATTGATGTGAATTGATGTCAATTGAGCTCAATTGCATGGAATTAGGTTTAACTGACACCCAATTAATATCAATTGAGTGCAATTGAGCCCAATTCAGCTCAGTTGTAATCAATTGACACCCAATTGATGTCAGTTGCATCCAATTTGGCTCAATTGAAACCCAACTGATGTCAATTGAGTCCAATTGATGTTAATTGGCACCCAATTGATGTCAATAAGGTTCAATTGATGTTAATTGACCCCCAATTGATGTCATTTACGTCCAATTGAGCTCAATTGACATCCAAATTATCCAATTGAAGTCAATTAGACTTAATTGACTTTAATTGTGTTAATTGGATATTAATTGATATCAATTAACACCTAATTGCTATCAATTCAGTCTAATTCGGCTCAATTGAGCTCAGTTGACATCAATTGGGCGTGAATTGAGCTCAATTGTATCATATTAGGCTCCATTGACATCAATTGAAACACAATCGATCACACAATTGAGTGCAATTGAGCCCAATTGATATCAATTGTGATCAATTGACACCCGATTCATGTTAATTGCATCCTATTGGGCTCAATTGAGCACAATAAGATGCAATTAACACCCAATTGAGTGTCAATTGAGTGCAATTGAGCCCAATTGAGCTCAATTGATATCAATTGACACCCAATTGATGTCAACTGAGCTCAATTGAGCTCAATTGATATCAATTGACACCCAATTGATGTCAACTGAGCTCAATTGAGCTTAATTGACATTAATTGTAATAAATTAACACCCAATTGAAGTCAATTGGGCTTAATTAATATCAATTAACATCTAATTATTATCAATTGAGTCCAATTCGACTCAACTGATACTTAGTTTACACCCAATTTATGCAAATTGGGTGTAAATTGGGCTCAATTGCGTCGAATTAGGCACAATTGACATCAATTGACACCCAATTAATATCAATTGAGTGTAAATCAAGTGTAATTGAGTCCAATTGAACTCAATTGAGTGCAATGATGTCATGGACAATTGAGTCAATTGATGTAAGTATAGTTAGATTTAATTGGTGTGTCAATTGAACTTAAGGCCAGCAAATTATACAAAACTTTTTTTGTGCCAAGAATTTTGAACTTTTGACATCATAAATGAGTCCAAAAGGCCCAAAAATGGTAAGAATGACTGTGAACATGATTTTTTTATTTTTTTTATTTTTTTTATTTTTTTTTATTTTTTTATTTTTTTACTTGTCCGCCAGGAAAATGGGTTTTCCCGGCGGGCCCGCCGGGAAATTACATTTTCTCGGCGGGATTACTAGCAGAGAAGGTTTTTGCAGGTCATAAAAAATGCCGTGAATATACATTGTGATCACAAGAATTTTTATGTTAACAACAGGTTTTGTTAACGTGATCACGAAATTGTGAAGACGTTAATGAAATCCCTGCACTTCATTTAATGAGGGCCCTACTGAGCTACCACATTCCGATGCTCTTCCTAAAGTAGAGGTCCCTAGAAGCCAATCCATAAGAAGTGACATTGCGTCCACTTCAAGAGAACCGTTTGGCACACCAAGTCTGGATGGGATATTTCTCAATGAAAATTGGGAATATGATCTACACATAGAGACTCTAACTGACCTATACACGGGCTACACATACCATGTAGGTTGGTTAGAAGTCCTACGATCTACATGTAGGTTGGTTAGAAGTCCTACGATCTACATGTAGCGCCACTAATCTAGAGGAGCAACAACAAATGATATGTGAGGTTATTCATAGAATTATCCAAAGTGAGAGGCAAAATAGGGGAGTGAACTTAGGTTCCACTGGCCCTATGAGATTTTTGGATACAGGCAAGGCCAAACAACCAACCCTATCACAATTGGAGACTCGATGAGTCCCATAGACCCTTCGTATGTTGTTTCGCATGGAGTCTCAATGCAGGTTGAGCCCACGAGTAGTAACTTTAGCTTTCCAACCTTGGCTCAACTTTCCATTAGGGAATCCGCAATGCCTACCCCAATGATGAGTATAACGGAAAGTGCACCTGTTACCGCTGTAGTTAGTACGATGCCGCTACCTAGTGGAACAGTACATACAACAGTGCATGCCAGTGCCTATCAACCATATGTACCTATCGCTACTCATGCTTATGTAGCTCCTACGCCTCTCAGTATGCCAATGGCGTATGCTCCACGACTGCCTTATCACAACCCTTATCCAAGAGGAGCTAGGCCTAGTCACATATCATATCCTATGTCATTTACCAACATACTCAGACCAACGCCAATTCCTATCAGCCAGGCTATCCCAGAAGTGCCTCCACCAGCTATGCCTGCTCACCTAGGTGATCTCGTGGCGTTTGCTCAGACGATCGGACGATCTATTGCGGAAAACATGCGGGGTATGCTTGAGAGAGAACCTAGAAGCAAGGCAGTACAAGTGGCTAAGCTCACTCAAAACTTCAGTGGTAACGAAGATGTGAGGAAGCACATTGAAGTCTTCGAACATGTGTGTGATTCCTTGGAAGAGCACAATGAGCTGCATAAGTGTAAAGCCTTAGGCTTAACCTTGAGTGGGAAGGCCGGAGATTGGTATCGAACCTTAAGGGTTGAAGAGCGCACTCACTACCCCACTCTCAAGAGATTGTTCTTGAAAGAATACATACGTGAGGGTGTGCTTTGGGGAGTAGCATCTCAACTCCAAAAAGCTGAACGCGAGGAAGGGGAGTCAGTGAGAGACTTTATTAGTCGATTGAAGCATCTAAATTCTCGCTGCACTCCCGATGAGCGCTTCAATAATAACCAACTGCTTGATAGATTCATCCGAGGATTGCGCCACGAGGACATATACAATGGCCTAGTCATTAGAGGTCTTACAACGTGGGAAGCAGTCATCACTGCCAATGCAATCCAGTTAGAAGACAACTTGATGATTGTAGGTAAAAAGGTGTCTTCGGAGACAAAATCCGTTAGTTCGCAAGTATCTGGGAATGAGCCAATGACAGTAAAACCTATTGCCAAGGAGCCCAAGATATCTGAAATGTCTGTGACCGACCTTACTAAGGCTCTCCAAGAATACTTTAGGGGTAATCGAGCTCCTCAAAATAGCCATATGTACCCAAGAAGAGAGCAACAATGGTGTTCGGTTTGCTTAGGACCACATAGTACGAGTGAATGTCCCACATTCAGAGTTAAATTCAATGGGAATTGCAATGCATGCGGTAAGTATGGCCATCAATCTAAAGATTGCCTAGTACTTAAGCAAATGTTGGCAAATCAAGCACCACTAGCCTGGTCAAACACACCTCAAGTACCCGCGCTAATGCCTGCACAACCTGTCGATGAGCAACCGTCACTCACAGCACATAGTTCCAAGGAATCCGAATGTAGTCCAGTCTGTGCCGTTACCACTGCCAGTACTAGGACCACAACCTCCACATCCAAGGATAATCCCAATAAACCAGATGGGTTGTGAGTCACATAGTGTGTGTGGGGATTATGAAGAGGAGATAAACCCCACTGCTCCATATGGGATTGATACGTTTGAAATGATTCCCCAGTACTACATGGAGGATCATTTCAGGCAAGTCAAGCCTGTATATCAAGCGGCTGCTCTCGCCACAAGAGGGCAAAACCTTAATACCTTGGCGAGGAGACCACCTCTTCAATGCTACGATTGTGGTGGACCGCATCGTGTAGCGGAGTGCCCTAATAGGCTATAGAAGATCGCTACTCAAATGCAACCAAATCAAGGGAGCACATCGGGAATGCCGGTACTTACATGTAATTGTTGTGGCATAGATCATTTGATCGCTCAATGTCCACATAATCCTAATGCACCCAAGATTACGCCATTGAATTTGGTTGAGGTCACCAACCAAGCACGAGAAACCACACCTGTTGTACCCGCGAATGTAGTTACACGGTCAATGCTTCAAAATCAAAACTACATTCTTGAAGAGAGGGATACTGCATCAATCACTCAGGCAAAGAAAAAGAAAACACGGCGAAAGAGATCGCTTAATGCCACGAGCTCCAAGCCTAGTTCAAAGACTAACATAGGGACAGGAGACGACCCCATGTATATGAATGATCCTGAAGATGATTCTGATTCAATAGAAACCATGTGGACCAAAGCCACTACCTTAAGGGAGGAACCCACACGGGAGCTCAATGAAGGAGAATCAAGCGAGTACATAAATAAGGGAAAACAGAAGGAAACTTCCTCGGCCCCACAACCAAGTCAGTTAATGCCCTCTCGACCACCCAACCTGACTGAGACTCCCCAAGACAAGCCACGTGGGCCAAAAACCCTCAAGAAAAAGATTGGAACTTACCCAAACCCAGTTGAGGAGATTGAACAAGTGCAACACTTAAGGGGTTTGGTGGAAGAAACACAAAGAGAACTGGAGCCAAACCCGAGAAAAATCAAAATTCCAGACACAGTGTTTCCTACGCAAATTCAGCCTCACCGAAACCATAAACCATTAGCTATACCTAGTATCATTCGAGAAGAAAGTGAGGATAGGACATCAGGAAGTGGCCAAACACCCTTTTTGCTTGAAAGAATGTTTAGTGAGGGAATGCCTGACCCCATCGAAGAGGAAGTAATTCCATCTTCACCAATCCCTAGTCAAGGGGCGATGTCTCGAAAAGTACCGTTGAATGTGTCTAAGCTAATGGATTTCATGTCCTTTGAAATCAGGACCACGATCATATCCAAATTATACGGAGATCCTGAGCTATTCTTAGCTCTTCGGGCATTTCTCAATGGAAAACTAAAGGCGGGGCTACCATAATTTGCAAATATGGATAGACCTGACACGCTTCAAGATGAGGAGGAACATTGGGATCTGTAACCCAACCTAGATGAAAACTCGGCCGTGGAAATACCTGTTAACAAGTTGGGACAGTACTTTGAAGGGGACGAATCTAATGCAACCCTCCCCATTACTACCAAGGGATTAACTCTAAAGGGAATCCTTGATGGTGGTGCTGGAGTGAGCATTGTGACTAAAAACTGTTGGGAATCTATGGGAAGACCTCACCTTGAAGTCACAAACATAGTGGTTAAGATGGAAAACGGAACCATAGCTAAACCTATTGGAATGTTAAGGGACCTTAAGATCAAGGTTCTGGGATACAAGGTAAAACATACCTTCATTGTAATGGATTTCTCCAAGCATCCTATGTCATATCAAATGATCTTAGGACGTCCTCTCATGAGGGAAGCACAAATGGTGCATGACTGGTCGAAAAACCATGTCTACCTACAATTCCAGGACTCTGTCATTCGAGTTGATCTTGAGAATGGTCGTGCGCATCCTTTAGGAAGCAAGGTTATCATCGATAATCGATCGGATACCACTGTTCACTCCGCCCCATTAAGATATTGCTATACATGCAAAAAAGAGACTGATGATGGGAAAGATTCTCCTTATATGGATGTCCTACCGGGTATGACTGAGTCGGATAACGTGAATTGGGTACACCTAGCGGCAACCATAGACATATGGGGAAATAGAGGCACAAGTTGGGTAACACCTGAGGGGCAAGATATGCCACCGTTAGTGCTAATAAACATGATAGGTGTTATGCAGTTGACTCCTGATGGCGAGAACGTGGCAAACTCCACCGACACTGAAAGTAGCGAAGACTCTGACCAATGCAACTCTGAGTATGAATCTCCATTAGGAAGTGAATGGGGTCTTCTTGGGCCCTTTAATTTGCCCAAGCCTAATCAAGGTGATTAAGGAATAGCCAAATGGGGGGTTGCCATGTGGACTGAAATGTTGGGTTTTTAAGAGAGGTGTAAGAGTGGTCAAAGGGTGCACTTTTTCCCCAAAAAGGGAGGGGGGATAATTTTACAATTTTCGGACCTCCATAACTTCTACATACAAGCTCCGATTTGAGCGGAGATTACAGATCCGTGATCTACGCATCAAGAGCTTTCCATAGATATGTTACATGATATGGTTTTATCCGCTAGATTTTAAATTCCATTTTCCCTCCAAAATTCAAATTCGAATAAAGTAGCCGTTTTGAATCTTCTAATTAGAAAATGTTTCTTCTTAAGAGAAAAGGTTTGACTCCCTTAAACTGCCAAATAAAAGGGCCCAAGAAGCCTTCCATTGAGGTCCTAATGAAGAAGAAACTGACCCTGAGCCTGATGGAGGAAATGAATCAAATATTCACCCAAATGTGGAAGCAACGTGCTCAAGGCCTAGGACAGTGACCTCCTGCAGTTCATCCGAAAGTGAGGGGGACACAAGTGAAGATCGACCAAGTGAGTCCGAATCTGATAGAAACAAAAATCAAAAACTTGGTAAGAAGAAAATGAGACATAAGCGCCAACGCTATCGAGCTAATGTACGAACTGCAATAAACAAGGAGAGATCCACCGCAAAATGGCTTAGTTATGTAGGAGCTATTGATGCTAATCGGAAGTTAGCGGATAATTGGGGACAATACCTCCAAAGTGTCATGTGGTGTATTCCGCAACCTCATGACATCGCCCAATTAGAAATTGATGAGAAGCCAAAACTAAGTCGTACTGCAAGGAGGCGGCAAAACCAAGAGTTGGCTCAGCAGCAAAAGGAAGCGGAATTGAAAGAAAAAAGCCTGGCACAACAAGAACCAGTAGACTTACACCCCGCACCCGAGCATTTCAAATCATTCACCAAGGGGAACGTAAAGTGGTCTACACAAAAGCCCAACGAACGCCTACCAATGGGAGTAGCGGTGTCTACGATGGCCCTGCGGTAGTTAAGGAGATAGACTTAGCAGATCCGGGTGAGGAGTCTAAACCAATTTTTATTGCTCAAGACCTCACCAAGGCGGAAGAAGCTGCACTTACGAAGCTTCTTAAAGAATTCAAGGACATATTTGCTTGGACATATCATGATATGAAGGGTGTTCCACCCTTGGTGGTGCAACACACGATTCCAATGATTAGCACTGCTAAACCAGTCCAGCAACGTCCCTACCCAATGAATCCTAAGTACGCAAAGATTGTACAAGAGGAAATTGAAAAGCTTGTAAAATGTGGATTCATATACCCTATTGAACACTCAGAATGGGTTTCTCCGATAGTCATCGTACCAAAGAAGAATGGGAAACTCAGAGTGTGCGTTGATCTCAAAAAGGTTAATGCAGCCACCAGAAGGGATCATTACCCCCTGCCATATTCTGAACATGTGCTTGAAAGAGTGGCAGGCAAGGAGGCATATAGCTTTTTAGATGGGTACTCGGGTTACAATCAGATCATAATTGCAGTCGAGGACCAAGCTAAAACAGCATTTATCACGGAGTTTGGAGTGTTTGCTTTTCGCGTCATGGCTTTTGGCTTGACCAATGCACCTGCAACATTCCAACGATTGATAAACACGGCCTTTAACGAATATCTAAGGGACTTCTTTGAAGCTTTCTTAGATGATCTTTGTGTTCATTCCTCTTGGGATGAGCACTTGATGTGTTTACGAAAAATATTTGAAAGGTGTAGATTATATCGCATCTCATTGAATCCTTTCAAATGCCAATTCTAGGTTAAACACGGAGTTATCTTAGGGCATATAGTGTCCAAAAATGGGATTTCCACGGACGAGAGTAAAATCAAGGTCATTTTGGAATTGCCACCACCCACCAACTACAAGGAAGTCCAACGCTTTATGGGCCACGTTGGTTATTATCGAAGGTTTATTCTCTTCTTCGCCGAGATAGCTCGACCATTGTATAAGCTTCTCATCGAGTTTATTTGGACCGAAGAATGTGACCGTGCCTATGAGCTATTAAAGAAGGCCTTGGCAAGTGCTCCAATCTTGAGAATGCCTAACTGGGATTTACTCTTCCATGTGCATATTGATGCATCAAACTTTGCTATTGGGTGTGTGTTGACTCAACCTGGAGAACACAAGCTAGACTACCCCATTAGCTTTGCCAGTCGTAGCGCTGAGATGAACTACACCACTACGGAGCGAGAAGGGTTGGCAATGATATATGCAGTAAGGAAATTTTGTTATTACCTTTTTGCCACCAAGTTTGTTTTCTATGTGGATCATCAAGCATTGTTGTATCTGGTAAACAAACCATGCTCCACAGGACGAATCACACGATGGCTATTGATTCTTCTTGAGTTTGATTTCACTGCTGTTGTTGTGAGACCTGGCAAAAAACATGTTATAGCTGATCATTTTCTCGCATACCTAATGGTGAGGCTCCTACGGGGATTGATGACTTACCGGACACTTCCCTATTCATGGTGGAGACAATGCTTGAATGGAGTGAGAAGATTGTTAACTTTTTGGTTAATGGCTTTCCACCCAAGGAGCTTCGTAAAGATCTAGCTTGAAAGCTAATCAAAGAATGCGAACCCTATTGCCTGATAGCCGGGACTCTTTATAAAAGAGGAAAGGATGACATTCTTAGGCGTTGTGCCCGAGAGGATGAGTATCTATACATTTTGCAAGAGGCACATATGGGCGTAGCCGGTGGTCACTTCTCAGGAGACTTAACTGCGCGAAAGATCTTACAATCAGGGTATTGGTGGCCCACTATGTTCCAAGATGCATCACTCTTTGTGAAGGGTTGCGACGATGAATGCCAATGATACAAGAAACCCCAACGGAAAGATCAGATGCCCCTACATCCAATTAAAGTAAACCAACCATTTGAAAAGTGGGGTTTAGACTTTGTAGGTCCAATTAGCCCAACGGCCTGAAACACACAATCTCGCTATATTATTGTGGCCACTGACTATATGACCAAATGGGCTGAAGCGAAAGCAATACGTAAGACAGATGCGAGAACAACAGCCAAGTTCCTCTTTGAAAATATAATCACACGCTTCGGTTGTCCTTTTGAACTTGTGAGCGACAATGGGACGCATTTTATAAATGATGTGATTAAGGAGCTCACAACAAATTTCATGATATCCCATCATAAATCTACTCCTTATTATCCGCAAGCGAATGGCCAAGCCGAGAGTACAAACAAGACATTAATCTCTGTTTTGACAAAGACAGTTGAAGCTCATCGCACGAATTGGGATCTAAAGCTTACGACAGCTTTATGGGCCTATCGTACTGCGTACAAAGTGGCTATTAATTGCACACCATTCAAAATGGTATATGGCCAAGAAGCAGTCATGCCATGGAAATTTGTCATTCCTAGTCTTCGTGTGGCTACTCAAGAGGGTTGGGATGGTAATCCCTTAGTAGAGCATCTGTATATTCTTGAACGGCTAAATGAAGAAAGACAATTGGCTGTGTACAATGCCCTTGTGGAGAAGGATAGAAGGAAAAAATGGTTTGATCGCCACCTGAAGGACAAAGACATCAAGGTTGGGGATAAAGTCCTGATGTATGGAGTGCGTAACAAAAAAAAGAAGCTCAAATATGCTGGTAAGGGACCGTATAGAGTATGTGAAATTACCCCGCAAGGTACCATTAGAGTGGAGACTCTCGACGGAGTTGAAACCATTGGATTCCTTAATGGGAGTAAATTCAAAAGGTACTATGAGCCCCTGAGCCAAGAGGAGTTACATGCAATCCATCAAAAGAAGGCAGCTAAAGAATAAGCTGAGCTTAAGAAGATACAAGCGAGAGTTGAAGCCAAAGAACGTCAACAGCGTGCTAGGCGCCAACGAGAAGCCAACTTGGAAATTACGCAAGTATTTTTTAAGGAAGCAGAGGAGGATGCACTGGAATCTGACCCGCCTCTAAGATACCCAATTGAGTTACAGAGTCCTTACGGGGAGGTGCTGTATAATGCATTATTGGATACAGGAGCTCAACACAATTTGCTATCATATGGTGTGTGGTGTCAACTTGGAAAACCACCTTTATCCAAGAGTGCTATCCAAGTTCAAGGAATCAACAAGAAGAAAACCCGTGTTTCAGGAATTCTGCACACTCCGGTTGCCTATGACAAGGGGACCGTAATAAGTTTTTTGGTTATGCCTGTGGGTACCATGGAAGGGACTGTAAACTTAGGGCGCAAATGGATGATGGCCACCAAGTGCAATATCGATTGGGCAACTAGACGAGTCACAACGGAAGAACCAACACTAGGTTTGACCGCTCAAAATCCCGCACCTAAGTCATCCACTCAAATGTAGCTAGATAATGAAAAATCACAAAGTCCAGTGGCAAAACCATCTTTGATTGTTTGCCACCCCTCTAACGCTTCAACGCCAAGAGTGGAAACAGGCAAGGTGGTCTCCAAGGCTCCGCTTACTATGCCAAAAAACACATACAAATGGGTCCCAAAAGCTTCGTTAATAGCTACTTCCCCTGCTCAATCTCGTTCAGCCAACCAAGAAGCCTCGTAAAAGGAAAGCAGCTACCCACCCGAGAAAGGGCAATGTGACATCGCGATGGATCCCTAAAAAATTATTAGTAGCCCAAGGGTACTACGAGGGGAATGACCAGATTTGGGTCCCTAAACATAAGCTGAATCCCTCTACATCACCTATAAAACCTTGCAAACCAATTGTTGCCACCCCAATAACAATTCAAGACCATGGTAAGGGAAAGGTAATAGAGTGCTCCGCACCACTTCTTCCAGAGTTAGTTTGGATTCCCAAACGATATCGATCATTACTACCTAGCTCAAGAAGGGGGGAGCCACATGAAGCTTCTAGCTCCTCATGCCAGGCACACACTCATATAGAAGTTCCTACATGCTCTACACCTACTCTTGTCAACACCCAACAAAAAAACGATGAGTCTACGTCTCCCCTTGTAATAGTATCGTCGGAAACCATTTCCTCCATTCGTCAATGGGAGCGTACACTACCATCTCTACAATTGGATGTGGCCACAAGGGTTATAAAAAGCTATTTGCCCACATCACAACCTATGACCCGCTGGACAAATTGGTTCCAAGAGGCTGCAACATCATTGCAAATAATATGATCTACCCAAGGAAAGGGGGAGCATGTACTCACGCTCGACATTCTAATGCTTCCTCCTTAACCTTCTCCCCTGACCATGTAATTGCCAAACTCAAGGGGATGTATATATATAGCTTCATACATTAAAAAAAAAACAAAGAAAAGAAAAACAAAAAATAGTAAAAAGAGCAAGAGCACAAAAAGAGGACAAATATCCGTATACAATCAAGAACTAGATTGACCTGTCACAAACCTACTGATGCTATATCTGTGTTTGCAGATATGGCAGATGCACGATCATCATACATTTCATCCACTCCCACCTTTGGTGAGAGGTATCATCTGTACCTTTCTCAGATATTTCACATGTGCTATCTTATAATTGAAACTGAATGGGATCATATAGATGTACTAGCCAGAGAGGAAAATGTTGAGGAATTAGAATGGCTATTCACCTATTGACCATGACTGACCCCTACTCTGTAGAGGAAATATCCCCGATAGCCCAATGCTTTCCTTTTCCACAAGATGACTATCCTCACATGGTTACATTCTTGATGAGTTTATGCAGATGGGAAAATGAAAAGGAAATATCTGACGACGATGAATGGACGGATGAAACTCATGGCACTACTGAGGCTGAGTTTATTTATTTGGATGATGCGGATAGAGGCTTAGCCTAGAGCCAGGACTCTACAACATCCTCTTATCGTATCCTCAGTAGTAGTGTGGTGACTGGTAGGTAGGTTAGTGTTTTCAAGTTTTTTCTAGTTTGGATTCCTTAAACGAGTCTTTAATTTTTCACACTGATGTGCCTCTCAAGGTATAGTGCTTGTTAGTTGATTGTACAGGTTAAAAAGTTTGAGGTGGGTTCGCTTTCAAGTCCTGAGACTGCTGCAACGTTCATCAAAATATATCTACATCAAATTGCAAGCTGTCTCGTCAAATCAAGGAGATCTCCAATTTCAGGTGTAATTCTTCCATGCCCACTCTCTTTCGTTTTTTCTGTTCAATTAATTGCATGAACTATAATGCATGACCACATGGAAATTGTCAATGTACTACTTAGTTTTTGAAGTTGCTTGACGTGCTAGTGTAAATCATTAATGAGCTTAACCTTATTGGATATATTCCTGAGAATGCATGACGTCTTTAGTTAACCTTGGAACACGATTGTCTTAGGTCTAAGATCAAACCATCTTAATGTTTAACACCTGGCCATGTGTGTGTTGACCTCTAGGACATAGCTTTTACCCCTTTGTCGAAAGGATGCAAGACAAATTATAGTTCACGAGCGAAGATCAAAAGAAATAGATTTAAAAAAAAAAGCCTACAATAAATGGCAATACAAGTCTATGATGTGCTTTAATGTTGGCCTATCGCCTTATTGATACTTGGTAGGCGAGGAGTATTCTACTCCAGACCGATGCCTTGGTTGGTAGGGGGTAGCCTTGTCTAAAGTGAGCTAATAGATTCTTGGATAATGCCTTGTGTTAAACATGGTACCAGGATCGATGTTAGTTTTGCTTTAGGAAGGTCGCCATTGTGTGTGAAAATTATCACGTGCATTTTAAAAAATAATAATAATGGCAAAAGGCTCCTGTAACTCTGATGTTTCTTGTGTCCCTAGGCTCGTGGTATTAACTTGTTCTTAGAGTAGACACAGTGTGGTCATCTGTTTATTTATTAAGCTTGGTTATTTTCCTTGACTTAGGCCAGTTATAAACCTTGATTAACCTTTGACACTTTGCTAATAATTTTAAACTCCTGTTAATTTGCTACACTAGCTCATTCATGTGACCCTTAAACTAAGTTCTCATAGCAACATCCATTGTGGTCTAACATGCTTGAATTTATACACTTTATATCTTTTGAATTCCAGCATACTTTCACTCTACTTCCCTGTTTTGCAGACGGTCTACCACCACAACAACCCTATCGAGCTTACCATACCATAGCTTCCGAGGACGGAATCTACATCAGGAAGGGGGGCATGTTAACCTATGACGGACATTCAGACGTACTATGTTTTACGTCATTAATTTAAATATTCTGAGTCATGGGCCGGGCTTGTCGGCACCATATGTTAAGGATGAAGGGATTGGGTGATCGCCGATGAGAGGCGCACCTTGAATATCAGTAGGATAAGGGTTGGGATCGGCCGGCCATGTATGGGCGCCCAAGTGTGAACGGCCAAGTCACCTATAAGAGCCAAATGTAACCCTAAAATCCTCATTCTCATGTGTTGTGAATACAAGAGTGCTCTTGCCTTATCTCTTTGGTTTCCTTCTCCTGCGTGTGAGAGAGAGAGAGAGAGAGAGTGAGAGAGCGATCGAGCACTGTGTAGCAGCACGGCGGCGGAGAGGCGGTAGAGCGGCGACGGCGGCGGCTCCTTCTTCACTGCGACGCGGGAATCCTTCAAGGCGGCGGTTGAGCGGTGAGTAACACACCCTTTGCATTCTGTTTAAGCTTCCTTCCCTGGTTGTATGCTTGCAGCCATTCATGGCTCGCATACGGTGTCCGCCCGGCAAGTCCCCAGCTCTACGACCTGTGCGGCAAAAGCGCACAGAATGGAAGATGTCAAATTAAAAGAAAGCAAAGTTTAAATCCTCAAGGAAAATTATAGTAAATTATGTCATGTGAGTTACCCCTTACAAAAAACTATGTAAAATGACTCTTTGAAACATATAAAACAGTACCTCTTTATGTAATCAATCCTCTATGTAAAAACATGTACGTAAAAAACCAAAAGTTTTATTTTATTAAGAAATATCTTAAATAAGGCTTTGTGTAGTTAATAAAAATAACTTTTGTAAAGCAAGATAGACACTGTAGGTTCTTTATAAAAAACAAAACTTTGTCATTATAGCCGGCTATTCGATTTTCAATTCACTCGCCCTCTACCCATTAAAAATATGTATGTATCAAATCCAAAACTTGTAAAAATTAATATGTAAAAAAAACCTTTAAAAGACCTCTATGCTTGGGTCACTTGTTGAACATTGACTTTTAATTATATATAGTATCTATACTTACACAAACAATGAATGCTAATCAAACCATATTGACATCAAGTCCAAGAACAAGAAAACAAAAAAAATGAAAATAAACCTTCACCCTTGGATCACTTGATGATTGACCCCAATTGCTTTGATTGGACAATATTTCCCCATTGCCCATAATGTTTTACATAAGGCAAGAAGCAAAAATCAGAATAATGAAAAGACATGCAAGTTCCAAAAAAGAAGACTATATTCATTCCAAGATGCTTACATCAATTTACAGACCTCTTGAAGGGCCTATATTTTTACCATATTTTTCTCCATTTTACCAAAACTCACATACATAACTTATGCACATATCCTCGTTTGGGAAAAAACCATATATTTTAAGATATCTTCTAGACCTATCCTAATACCTTCGTCTTTCAACAATTCACAATGATGAGGATTTACCTTACACAATGATGAGGATTGACTTATTAGACCTTAGAGAAGAATGCCTTGGCACTAATGTCACCCATATTGAGAGATAATTGAGTTTATAAACATGGGTAGGCATTGAAGAGAAGTAGCCCAAAATTCGTGTAAATGGTGAGCACCATTCCTACGTGGTCACGAGACTCTATTA
Source organism: Cibotium barometz (assembly GCF_041138505.1). Lineage (NCBI taxonomy): Eukaryota > Viridiplantae > Streptophyta > Polypodiopsida > Cyatheales > Cibotiaceae > Cibotium > Cibotium barometz. The sequence goes on along the minus strand of NC_141075.1, from coordinate 24,739,131 downwards.
CATCAAGTCTTTTGAGGCATAGGTCAAGGCATGTTTGTTCAAGCTTGAAGGACTAGGGTTTCAAAAAGTCATCGTATCCTTCAAATAGGTATAGCAACCACAAGCATGCATCCTATCATGGTTACCAACCACAAGTATTCATGGTATGGTAAGTATGAATACTAGTTGAAGACACTCTTGTGGATATGGGTATATGTGTTATTGAGGCACGTGTGACCCCACTTTTAGCAGCGTCAAGGCACGCTCCAAGTAAACGTGGATGTTGTGTTGTACAATTGGGCCTTCACGAGCAATGAATGGGCTGCTTGTTGAGTAACGTAATTCTAGGCAAGACACATGCGATCAACCTCTTCAAGTGCTTCAAGTCTTCAAGGCTGTGGAGGGCAGGGATTCCGAGGAAGTTGAGAGAGACAAGGGAGCTTTTGTTGGCAGCAAGTTGGCCAAGCCAGGCGCTCATGTTGGATGGGAGCTCGTTGTAGCTTAGGTCCAACACAGCCAGCTTCCACAGGCGATAAAATCCACTCAGATTGCTTATCTTGTTGGCGGCCAAGCAGAGCTCCTTGAGAGAGGTGCACCATGAGATTAATGGGGCTGAAATTGGTAGAGCCCTCTACTTTTTACCCCCTTGGTTTCTGGCACCCTCCTACTTTTTGCACTCCACCTCCCTAATTTATGAAGGCCACTCCCTACTTTTTGAACCCCACAAATGTAGACAAGCCTAGTTGCCCCCTACTTTTGGAGGAGACCAAATGTGCACACTCCTCTCTTCCTATTGGTCCATTGCTAATAAAGGTCATTAGCAAAGGGCCCAAAACATGTTCGAAGGTTTCCTAATGAGTTACATCTTGAAACAAACACATATTTGAAGATAAAGACATTGAGGAAGAAATGGAAGAAGGTGATAATGTCCCTAATGCTTTGGAGGGTAATCAAAGAGGTTCTCATGATGTAAGTATGGGGAGGATGATGCCATTGATAATCAATTATTAGAACATGAGGATGGCTCATCATTATCTACTGATTTTACCAATAGTACATCCTCAAATCTTTCTATGGATGGTAATGAATTCTCTTTCAATCATGTGTTTAAAGATATTGGAGATACTAAGATAAATTATAAATTGACCTCTTTGGAGCCATGGACCTTGTATATAGGATGAACAATCATAAAACTTGTTTTATATTTTTAAATTAACTATATTCAATAATATTTTTGTTAAAAACCAGTATGTAAATTTTGATGTAAAAAGAAAGCAAAGTTTAAATCCTCAAGGAAAATTATAGTAAGTTATGTCATGTGAGTTACCCCTTACAAAAAACTATGTAAAATGACTCTTTGAAACATATAAAACAGTACCTCTTTATGTAATCAATCCTCTATGTAAAAACATGTACGTAAAAAACCAAAAGTTTTATTTTATTAAGCAATATCTTAAATAAGGCTTTGTGTAGAACTTGACCTTAATAATATAAGGTTAATAAAAATAACTTTTGTAAAGCAAGATAGACACTGTAGGTTCTTTATAAAAAACAAAACTTTGTCATTATAAGCCGGCTATTCGATTTTCAATTCACTCGCCCTCTACCCATTAAAAACATTTATGTATTAAATCCAAAACTTGTAAAAATTAATATGTAAAAAAAACCTTTAAAAGACCTCTATGCTTGGGTCACTTGTTAATCATTGACTTTTAATTATATATAGTATCTATACTTACACAAACAATGAATGCTAATCAAACCATATTGACATCAAGTCCAAAGAACAAAAAAACAAAAAAAATGAAAATAAACCTTCACCCTTGGATCACTTGATGATTGACCGCAATTGTTTTGATTGGACAATATTTCCCCATTGCCCATAATGCTTTACATAAGGCAAGAAGCAAAAATCAGAATAATGAAAAGACATGCAAGTTCGAGAAAAGAAGACTATATTCATTCCAAGATGCTTACATCAATTTACAGACCTCTTAAAGGGTCTATTTTTACCATATTTTTCTCCACTTTACCACAACTCACGTACATGACTTATGCACATATCCTAGTTTGGAAAAAAACCTTATATTTTAAGATATCTTCTAGACCTATCCTAATACCTTCGTCTTTCAACAATTCATAGTGATAAGGATTTACCTTACACAATGAAGAGGATTGACTTATTAGACCTTAGAGAAGAATGCCTTGGCACTAATCTCACCCATACTGAGAGATAGTTGAGTTTATAAACATAGGTAGGCATTGAAGAGAAGTAGCCCAAAATTCATGTAAATGGTGAGCACCATTCCTACTTGGTCACGAGACTCCATTACATCAAGTCTTTTGAGGCATAGGTCAAGGTTTGTTCAAGCTTGAAGGACTAAGGTTTCAAAAAGTCATCGTATCCTTCAAACATAGCAACCACAAGCATGCATCCTATCATGGTTACCAACCACAAGTATTCATGCTATGGTAAGTATGGATACTAGTTGAAGACACTCTTGTGGATATGGGTATATGTGTGAGCAGTGTTATTGAGGCACGTGTGACCCCACTTCAGCAGCTTCAAGGCACGTTTTAAGTAAACGTGGATGTTGTGTTGTACAATTGGGCCTTCACGAGCAATGAATGGGCTGCTTGTTGAGTAACGTAGTTCCAGGCAAGACACAGGCGATCAACCTCTTCAAGTGCTTCAAGTCTTCAAGGCTGTGGAGGGCAGGGTTTCCGAGGACGTTGAGAGAGACAAGGGAGCTTTTGTTGGCAGCAAGTTGGCCAAGCCAGGCGCTCATGTTGGATGGGAGCTCGTTGTAGCTTAGGTCCAACACAGCCAGCTTCCGCAGGCGATAAAATCCACTCAGATTGCTTATCTTGTTGGCGGCCAAGCAGAGCTCCTTGAGAGAGGTGCACTTAGCCAGACCTACACACATGCAGTAGGAGTCAATAAGGTTACAAGCGAACCTTCATAACTAAGTAAACCAAAATATACAAGCATGCCTTATTAATCATACCATGGCCAATCTCGCGTATCCTATTGTGGGAGAGGTTTAGGACTCGCAGGCGAGTCAATTGTAGCATCCCTTCGATCCTCTCGATCTTGTTGTGGGAGAGATCCAGCACCTGTAGACTCCTCGGAAGAGACCCTGTCCTGATTGCAACTGCACGGTAATGAGAACATAACCAGATTAGCAGCAGCAGCAGCAGCAGCAGACGAAGTGCAGCAGCAGCAGACGAAGTGCATATTATAGAAAAACGGGGTCAAAATCCCATTACCTAGGCCGCTGGCTGTCAGATTAATGGCCTTCAAGTTGTTGAATGCGCCTTGAAATCTCAATACTACGGCAATTGATGAGCTTCTAATATCGTGATCATCGTCAGGATTAAAGCGTGCCTCATTATCGTATAGGAATGCCTGATGGGAACCATCACTAGGTTGGATCTCTGGAAGGTACCTCGCCAGATCAGTTGCCTGGCTATTGGTGGCAAGTAGAAGCTCATTACTAATGGTAGGGCAAGCCTGATCCATGTGTGATTTGGAAGCCATAGATAACAGGGAAAGAAGAATATGAGTGCGTGGGTGTCAGAGAGAGAGAGAGGGAGAGGGAGAGGGAGAGAGACCTTCCAATGGCCGTGGCTTTATAAGGAGCAATATCAGTGGAGTGTACGTGCGCCTGTATGTGTGTGTGTGTGTGAGAGAGAGAGAGAGAGAGAGAGAGACAGAGAGACTGTGAACTCTCGAGCTGTGATCGGTATCGTTTTGTGGTATTTTATTAAGCATGGAAGCACACTCTAGACTGTGAGCTCCACGCCGCCTGTCCTTTGACCCGAGTCTCACTAGCACACACACACGTGAAAATGAGAAAACACTTCACAGGGAGATAACCCTTTGTCTTCTAGCTTCTAGTTGATCCTCCACACCTTTCCAGCATATCACTTTCGAAGAAGTTCAATTACATTACAAAGTTGCCTACTCCACACCTTTTGACAATACTTTTGTACATGTATACCCTCCACTTTATGTACAATACCATGCAAAACATTGTTATTCCATCGATCTATGATAACAATGAAACGACGTGCTACACTATGAGACATGGTGCAAACTTCAAACTGATTGTTTTCACTTACGTTAACAAGCCCAATCATGCCCTCAAGGGGTTCAAAATGAGGGTGCTATTTTTTAGAACTTACATGAACATGTACATGTTTTAAGGGGCTACTTAATTGGAAAACAATCTTAAGTTTGGTTCAAAAAGTGGTTATCATATTAAAGAGAAACTGCCCTAGCATCCTAGCGATTTCACTATCCTTCCACTAGGCATAGTCTTGTCTAGATGCCACAACATGCCACAAGCAAAACCCAATCAACATCCATCTCTCTCTAAAGTCTTTTTAACACTTCATTTATCTATCTTCCTAACCTCACACTAACAATAAACTATCCCTAGACATAATGTAATCCTAGCTCTTATTAGGTCTTGATCCTAAACTAACATAAACCCTCCTTACTCTAGCTCTAACCCTAACCCTAACTTTGACTCTCACATAATCTCTCTCTCTATGTGTGTGTGTGTGTGTGTGTGTGTGTGTGTGTGTGTGTACACACACACACACACACACGTGTATATATCCCCTATGTGTGTGTATTTGGGGTGATATTTCATTCTCAAAAGGTGCATATGAGCATGATATGTGTGTGTGTGTGTGTGTACACACACACACACATATATGTATATATCCCCTATGTGTGTGTATTTGGGGTAATATTTCATTCTCAAAAGGTGCATATGAGCATGATGTGTGTGTGTGTGTGTTTGTGTATCCCTTATGTATGTGTATTTGGGGTAATATTTCATCCTCAAAAGGTGCGCATGAGCATGATATATATACACACATAGGGGATATATACATACACACACATAGGGGATATATACACACACACACATAGGGGATATATATATATCATGCTCATATGTATATATAAATATCACCCCTATGTGTGTGTGGTTTGGATAAATATTTCATCCTCAAAAGTGCATATAAGTTGCATGGTACGTGAGTATGGAGATGACACAAGGAGACATAGTAGGATGGCCACAAGATTAGGTCATGAATAAGGACTAGAAGATTCCACATCCAAGCCTCATTCCAAGGAGTTCAATTAGATTTCAAACTTGATACTGTTTCATTAAAAGCTCAACCTTGCTTAAGAATCCAGGAAATCACTTTCAAAGAAGTTCAATTAGATTTTGAACTCACCTACTCGACCTTTTTTTGATGAATACCCTTGTCTTTCTTACATATGTAAAAAACCATGCAAAAAAATTTTAATCCCTGGATTTATAACTTCTAAAAGACCCATAGCTACACCACGAGACATGGTGTAAACTTTCAACCAGTTGTCGTCACTTCATTTAAAAGTTGAATCATGCCCTCAAGGGGCTTAAGCAAATGAGGGCATTTTTCCTTGAACTTACATAAACATTTACATGTTCAAAGGGGTGATTAAATTGGAAAAGTGAAGAAATAATAATGTTAAATTTAGTTTGAAAAGGATTATTTATTTTGTTTATAAATCAAACAAGGGATTATTTTATTTTGTTTATAATCAATCAAGGCTTGTATATAAAGTAGCAAAACTCCTCTCAGGGGGTTCACTATATGTAAACTCTCTATATTACGTGCGCTCAAGGCCTATTTAAAAAACCCCTTATTTGTAAATTTTTCATAAATAAAACACACTCTTTTTCTATTCAATCTGTAAATACCCCCTTTAAATGGTACCCTTCTGTATGTAAAAAATGTGTAAAAAAGGGATTTAAAAAACCCCTTTTGTTGAACCCACGTGCTACGCTTACATATTTATGAGTGGCACCCCCCCTCCCCAAGAAACTCCTATAGATAAGTGACTATGAAAATATATATTGATTGCATGTGCTATATAGGATTTTCATATAGAAAAAATTTCCAAGCTATGTTAATATCCTACCACTATGAACGGTCTTGTCCATATGCCACAACCATGACAAAAACCAGTCAGCATTGATCTCTCTCTCTCTCTCTCTCTCTCTCTCTGTCTAAAGTCTTTTAATCACATCCTTAATCTATCTTCCAAACCTAATCTTAACCGTATTATATCCCTAATCCTAATGTAGCCCTAACTCTTAACCATATTATATCCCTAATCTTGACCATATTATATCCCTAATCCTAATGTAGTCCTAATTCTTATCAAGTCTTGATCTAATCTAACATAAACCTTTCTTTAATTTAGTCTAGTTCTAACCATAACCCTAACCTTTGTCCTCTCATAGTCTCTCTCTCTCTCTCTCTCTCTCTCTCTCTCTCTCTCTCTCTCTCTCTCTCTCTCTCTCTAGTCAACAATTTTATAGGTACTAATATATACAACATTGCTATAAGAGGTGAAGTGATAAAGCAACTAAAAGAAATATTTTATGTGCTGCCTAAAAGTGTTTCTACAAATAATATTATTAGCACTAAATTATAGCAATTGTAAGAATGCATGTGAAAATATATACTCTTACAAAAAAAATGACCATTTGAAACCAAATTTCCAGCAAAGAATAAATTTCAAGAACCTCGGCACTCATTAGCATATCTATCGTGATCGACAATATTTGACATGATTGGAAAAACCCATGGTGAGAAATAAAAAAATATGCACGCACATTTATAAAAATGATATCAATTCCAGGTACAATCATTAAATAACATTCCTCAAAAATAAAAAAAGAAATGACATATACAAAAGTAGATATAACAATAATAAGGTAGTAAAGTGCATTTTGTTTCATTAAAGAATTTCATATATATGATACTGTTAAAACAAGTCAACACTAGTCATTATGCTACATTTATAGATCAAATTGCTAGTTGCCTAAAATAGTAAATGGTGCTTGGCACGGGTCGCAATCAATTATTAAAAGGTCTATAAGGATTCATATGTTTGACCATAAAATTTGGTAAAGATTGCATCACTTACTAAAATAAAAGTTTTTAAAAATATTAAGATGATTTATGGTCAACTCCATTTAGATATTGAGCTTAACTAATGAAGATATAGATGACACACCAAGATAATAGCTCCATACTTACTCCATTAGCATGGTTGGTGAGATTATAGTTGATATGTTGTCGATGATTTATAGGCTAGTGTATTACAACCACTTTGGTTTATTAGAGTTATGACATAGTTATAATGTTTCAGCTCATATGGTCGAGCTCACACTATGGACTGACCTTGTATACTTTGATATAATTAAGAGTATGTTCCCTTATGTAATTTATCTTTCTATTATGTTTGTAGTCAATTAAGAAGATAGAAGAAAGCAGGATGGCCAAGTGAAGTACCTTGTAGATGTACTTCATGTTCCGAAACATAACAAAGAATCTGGTTTCAGTTGGCCAGATGATTGAGTAACAGGGGTTGCAGGTTCGGTTTAACCCTGATGGTTGTTATGTTGAGGACTTTAAAGACAAGTGCAGGTTGGTTGCAAAAGGCAATAGAGTAGGGAGAATGTTTACATTGAATGTAAACATGCCTGAAGTGAGTGCTGCGATGTTTGCAAATGGTTCAGGAATTGTTGCAGACACAGACATTTGGCATACAAGAATTGGACATGTGAATGTGCAGAGAATGAAGTCTTTGCAGACTAAAGGAATTGTGACAGGGCTGCCAAAGTTTAAAGTTGAAGGTATGCAAAAAATATGTGAAGCATGCCAATTTAGAAAGCAAACAAAGCATGTATTTCCACACATAACAGATATGTGAGCAGAAATGCACTAGATGTTGTGCATTCATATGTATGGGGTCCTACGAAAACCATGTCTATGGGGGAGACTGCAGGTATTATGTGATATTTATTGATGACCACACAAGGAAAGTGTGGGTATACTTCATGAAGGAGAAGGGTGAGGTGTTCACTCACTTTCAGAATTTCAGAGTTATGGTTGAAAAGAAAAGAGGGAAATATGTAAAGTGCCTAAGGTCAGATGGAGGGGGACAGTACTTCTCCAATGAGTTCTCTGAATTTTTTAAGAAAAATGGTATTCGGAGACAATTTACATGCAGATACACTCCGCAACAAAATGGAGTTGGTGAGCGGAAAAATAGACACATTGCTGAGATTGCGCGAGCATTGATGGAAGAGAAGAATATGCTATATATCTATTGGGCTGAGGCTGTTTCTACAGCAGTTTACATCATGAACAGGACTCCAACTGCAGCCATACATGATGTAACACCCCAGAGGAGAGGTTTACTGGCAGAAAACCTGATTTGTCTCATCTAAAAGTTTTTGGATGCATTGCATATGTGCATGTGCCAGATGAGCTGAGAACTAAGCTGGATCCAAAAGCTGAAAAATGTGTGTTTATTGCATATTCCCTTGAGTAGCAAAAGGGATATAGGTGTTATAACCCTGCTACACGTGAGTTGAGGGCGTGAGTTGAGGGTCAATAGGGATGTTGTTGTTCATACCTACCCTAACCCCCCTTCTTTTTGAAAGGGACAAGTGTAATTATTAGTACTAAAAGCCTAGTCCCCCTCCCTATAGCCTAGTCTCCCTCCCTATAATCAAAATGTGCATAATCCTCTATTCCTATTGGTCCATTGCTAATTACTTTCATTAGCAAAAGGCCCAAAATATGTTCAAATGTCCCCCTAATGGGGTAAGGGAAAGTTGGTAAGGGTCCACTGAAGAAAAATCAACAAAAATAGTATGCTAGCATCCATGGGTAAGGAAAAATACAGGTGTTTGCAAAGGAGGTTGGAGAGAGGATATAATGTAAGTTGGAGAGAGAACTTAGGCTAGATGCTAGGGAGAAAACTGAAAAGATGCAAGGGAGAAGAGAGCTTGAGCTCTTGCGAGCACACACACACTCACAAAATCCTAAAAGAGAACACACACAGTGAGAGACTAAAAATCTTCTTCTTCTTCACACAACACTCAACACAACATATACAAAGATAAGAGTACACACCTATGAAAAGGTACTCAACCAAATACATACTAGGGTTCTCTATAGTGTGAACCCAACTAAATGAGCTAGTGCTATAACTATGCAATGGCTGTCACACAGCCTGTCATCCCACCGGTCGCATATCACCCATGATCTCACCAACCATGCCAGTGGTGTAAGTGTGGGGCCTATCCCCAAAGCAGGTCATCAGTGTCCACCGCCTCACTAGATGAGCTCGATATCTCAACACTCCCCCTCGAGCTCAACTCCATCTCATGTACACCAAACGAAGCCCTGAATCTGCAGAGCTTCTCTGTACCCAATGCTTTGGTGAAGATGTCAGCTACTTGATCCTGTGTGCTGACGTAAACAAGGTCAACGTCTCCTGCCAAGATCTTCTCTCTGACAAAATGGTAGTGGACCTCTATATGCTTCGTGGTGCAAGCATGAAAATTTGGGTTCCTGGCCAACTGTATACTGCTAATGTTGTCACAGAAAATGACAACTTGTCTATCCACCAATGATAGACCCAAATCTACAAAGTAGCTTTCTCAACCAAGCTACCTCACATGATGCCATAGCAGCACCTCTGTACTCGGCCTTTGTACTGGATAGAGCAACCATAGGTTGCTTCTTGCTGCTCCAAGTCACAGCAGCACTCCCCAAAGAAAACATGAAGCCACTAGTAGATCTTCTATCTGAGATACTACCAGTCCAATCAGCATCTGTGTATCCATGTACACATATCTCTGTCCCAGTTTCATAAAATAGTCCACAATGCAAAGTAGACCTCACATACCTCAGTATGCGTCTCAATGCATCCAAATGCAGCTTTCAAGGAACCTGCATAAACTAACTCACCAACCCAATAGCATAGCTCAAATCTGGCCTGGTGATCATCATGTAGATCAAGCTTCCTACTATGCGCCTATACATAGTAGGATCCTCCAAAATCTCTCCTGAATCTGGCCTGGTGATCATCATGTAGATCAAGCTTCCTACTATGCGCCTATACATAGTAGGATCCTCCAAAATCTCTCCTGAATCTGCACTCAACTTGCCATTCTAATCCAATGGCACTGAGATAGGCTTAGAGCCTATCATACCATACTTAGACAACATGTCCAAGCCATACTGTCTCTGCAGTAATCCAATACCATGTGGTGACCTAATCACCTCAATGCCTAAGAAATATCTGAGCTCCCCCAGATCCTTCATCTCAAACTTCTGTCTAAGAAAGATCTTTACATCAAAGATCTCTACATCATGGTCCCCCGTAATAATCAAGTCATCTACATAGATGACAACAAGCACAACCCCTCTATCATCATGTCTCACATACAGAAAGAAATCTGCATTGGCTACATGAAAGCCAATAGTGACAAGATATTCAGAAATCTTGTTAGACCATGCTCTTGGTGCTTGTTTTAAGCCATATAAGGCTTTCTTCAACCTGCACACATGCTCGGGGTGACTCACATCCTCATAACCAGGTGGCTGCAACATATACACCTCTTCCTGTAAATCCCCATGCACAAGAAGGCATTCTTTACATCCATCTGATGTAAATACCATTTCTTTGACGCAGCCACTGCTATCACAACTCTCACTGTTGCCATCTTGACAACTGGGCTGAAAGTTTCCTCATAATCAATGCCATATGTCTGTGCATATCCTTTGGCTACCAATCTAGCCTTGTACCTGCTTATGCTTCCATCACTGTTATGTTTTACTTTGTACACCCACTTGCATCTAATGGCTTTCTTGCCTTCAGGCAATTGCTCTAAATCCCAAGTCTCATTTTCATATAAAACTCATCTCAAATTTCATTGTAGTCAAAAATTTCATTTTCAAGTCCGCTTTCCCTCTTGAACATCCAAATTAAACTCTCGTTAACCTTCCTCCCTTCCTCTTCCATATCTTCAATATCCATCAAGCCCGAAACCCTAATCTGTATAGCATCTTCACGTTTTCTTTCTTTATCTCATTCGCCCAACCCTAATCTCACTACTATAGCTTCACAATTGATATGGCTGCACACCACAAAGAAGACGAAAATATAAGATTGAGGAGATCTCACTACACAACAAGAGGGACGATGATGGTGCTTGGGTTTTCTTACAGCCTAGTGCTATTGGTCCGCACCGAGTTCAACGACGAGATGTGATGGAGCTTCATTGGAAGGGTCATTTAGAGGGATTCAAAAAATCAAGCAATGGAGACTTGGTAGCCATTGTACAACATGTGTACACAGAACGAGACATACATCTTCATAAACAAACTCGATTCCCATGCAGCTGCAAGTATCATAGGGAAGGAAGGAGGCACGTGATATTACGATAGCTACATCTTTCATGATTAATGATCTTATTTTTGGGTTGTAGATATTTTTCTTTCTAACTTGGCAGAGGAGCAACCATTACGAATCTTTACCAGAACATTTCAAGCACTCCATGCAGTCATTGGTGGTGAGGCACTGTTTTCTTGTAAAACCAGTGCAAACCTTCTTAAGGAAAAGATCTTCTTTTACCGGAACTCCTATGTGGTGTCAATGCATGACTGTGGGTTTGGAGAGATCATTACATCTCCTCTCCTCTCTTTTGTTGAATGGTCGACTCCTGATGCTTAGATGGTTATGGTCATGAAATTAAAGATGCTTTGTGACATACAAGGATCTTTGAAGTTTGCAAAGCCATCTCGTTCTATGGGTCTCAGTTGGGTATGCCCAATTCATCTTTTTTTTAAGATGTTCAATAAATTTACTTTCTCACAAACACTTACCATGTTTTTGTGCAAGAAAGTACTAGGTGATGACATGGTTGCCTTACTTGGAGAGCAGTGGAACATTGTACAGGGGTAGCGTAAGGATGATACATTCAAGTGCAAAATAGTAGAGTCCAGTGTTACATTTTGATATCTTAAAGCTTGTGCTACCTTATACATTCACTTTTATTTACGAATGGTGGATTGAAAGATCCCTGTCCCCTCTGCGCAACGAATTCTGGGATGCTAGGAGCGGAAGTAGCACTTCTTGCGCAGGACAGGGTCCCTCACTCGGGGCCTCGCCCACATATATCCGGACAAGAGACTAATCCCTCGGTTCTTCCAAAACCAAACCCGGAAAAACTTCTCTCGCCCGGAAAGCACAGGCGATTCCTCCAGGATATTTTTACTTTAACGTAGTCATGAGCCTTAACTAACTGAACTAATCTGACCAAACCCGTAAGTCCCATAGTCAAATCAAGGAAAAGACTTGCACTTGGATCATAGAGACCAACGCTTTTTTCCTCATTGAGAGGCATAGCCGTTGATTCTTTTCCATAGAATAATTTTTATCCGGGATTTACTTCATCTACCGTATCATAATAGAATTGAGTCTCATTTTAGGGATCCATCAGTCCAGCCTAACCCCATCAGTCCCGTGGGTTAGCCAATCGCCCAACCACTGTAGTGATGGGATCCATTTAAGAATTTGGTTAGGTTTTATCTCGGGTACCAGGGAAAAGAGTTCCTAGACCCCCTAGCCGGATATTCATGCAAACTTAAGACTAGTCACACCACTTACACACCCAATATGAAATTGCCTTTTTCACAGATTCAGCTATCTTTAAAATAAATTTTTAATGAAACTATAGTATCACTGATCATAATCCTCCAACATATCCAGTTGAATCCTCCAAAATATCCGATTGAATCCTAATTTTCAATTTTTCCTTCATTGGTGTACCTATGGCATCATTGGCAGCCAGAACGCTCACCATCTGTCCACTCAGGGGCCTTTTCGATAGTTCCTAGCTCATAGTACCCAGCAATATATTCACTTATAAAAATCAAAATGGACTCTCCATTGAAGATCAGCAAGATCAACTAAGCAGATCCATATAAAAGAGCCATGGACTCATCCGTTGAGGATGAGCAAGGTTAATCAACTAGATCCATGCCCAAATTCAAAAAACAACTCTTACTCCTTGTTCCAATATCTTCCACGATGCACGTGTGGGTATCTTCGGCGACCCAGAGCCCGAGCACCGTATGGTCAGCACCCTCTCTAGGATCCTTCGTAGGTCACCTAGCGCTTCGCTCATAGGCTGCTTCTTTAGTCCCTCATCCACCGTACCGTAAGCTCACCATTTAAATCGAACCGAGGCTGATCAAGACCTCAGCTGACCTTGGTACGCGAGACGTCCTCCATTGACTCTCCATCAGCTGTTGCAACTTTATCAGTTAGGTCTCCACCACGACCTCATTCACAACACGGTCAAACTGCTTCCCCAGCATTCTTGACATAAAATAGTCATTTAAAAACAGGTCATAAATACAATTTCTATAATGAACTCTCGTCTTTCCACATTGTTCCACATCAATCCACATTATTTAATCCACATCAATTTCATATGTATTCCCATTCTCATCCAATCACATCATTTTCATCTCATCCAATCACATCATTTTCATCTCATCGAATCTTTCCTCATTTATCCTCATCATCAGATCTCATCCACTCGCATCTACCCATATCCACATCTCATCACATCATATTCATTCACATCTCATGCTTAATTCTTACTTATTGTGAATTTTAAATCTATGGTTTTCTTAAATTTTATGCTTTGAAAATGTTTGAATTAAAATCTGATGCTATGCCTTGATGGAAAGGCCCACCCCTTCTCTTCTTTACAATTCAGCCCTTCTTAATCCTAGAAAGTTTAATTAAATGATTGTTTATTGTTTACTCTCTTAATTTTTAGAAAATGGAGTAGATTAGAGATATTAGAATTCAAATTGGATTAATTCAAGTCATAAATTGAATGTTAAAATTGAGAAATGGTCAGCCATACAAAGGAGGTTATGGCAAAATTTTCTTAAATTTTATGGAACTAAAGTTTATCATTAGGTTATTCTAAAAGAGTAATTCCTTCCGTTTGTGCATTCTAAAAGATTTATTTTTATTTCAAAAGTGTCATTCCCATTAAAATTGAATTTATGCATAAAAGAATGCATAAAAGAATTATTTTTATTTCAAAAGTATTATTCCCATTAAAATTAAATTTATGCATAGAAAGATGCATAAAAGAATTATTTTTATTTCAAAAGTGTTATTCCCATTAAAATTGATTTTATGCATAGAAAGATGCATAAAGGAATTTATTTTTATTTCAAAAGAGTTATTCTTATTAATTTTGATTTTATGTACAGAAAGATGCATAAAGAAATTTATTTTTATTTCAAAAGGGTTATTCTCATTAATTCTGATTTTATGCATAGAAAGATGCATAAAGGAATTTATTTTTATTTCAAAAGGGTTATTCTCATTAATTCTGATTTTATGCATAGAAAGATGCATAAAGGAATTTATTTTTATTTCGAAAGGGTTATTCTCATTAATTTTGATTTTATGCATAGAAAGATGCATAAAGGAATTTATTTTTATATCAAAAGTTTTATTCTCATTAAAATTGAATTTATGCATAGAAAGATGCATAAAAGATTTATTTTTATTCCAAAAGTATTAATTTCATTAAAATTGATTTTATGCTTAAAAAGATGCATAAAGGATTTGTTTTTATTTTAAAAGTGTTATTTTCCTTAAAATTGAATTTATGCATAAATAGATGCATAAAAGGATTTTGTTAAAAGTGTTATTCCCACTGAAGTTGATTTTATGCACAAATAGATGCGTAAAGAATCTTTATATCAAAAATTAGAATTCTCTTAAATTCTATGTTTAAACAAATGTGATGAGATATGATGAGAATCAGATAGATGTGAATGAATGGATGGATTGATGTGATATGAATGAATGGATGGATGTGATATGAATAGAAGTGATGTGGATAGATGTGATATGAATAGAAGTGATGTGGATAGATGTGATGAGAATGTGATGTGGATAGATGTGATGAGAATGTGATGAGAATGTGATGTGGATAGATGTGATGAGAATGTGATGTGAATAGAAGTGATGAGAATGTGATGTGGATAGATGTGATGAGATGTGATATGAATCAGATAGATGGGAATGAATGGATGGATGGATGTGGTGATAGAGGTGATGAGAATGTGAGGTGGATAGATGTGATGAGATGGGATGTGGATCAGATAAATGTGAATGAATGGATGAGATGTGATGTCATGTGAATCAGAATGTAAATGAATGATATGGGATGTGAGTGAATGTATGTGATGATAATGAATGTGAATGTGTAAGTGAGAAATGGATGTGAATGCCAGTATGTGAAAGAATGCATAAGGATGTGTATGAGAAGAATGAATGTGAATGTGTATGTGAATGAGTATGTGGAAGAATGGATGTGCCTTATCTAACAAAACTGATCTAACCGAACCCATAAGTCCCATAGTTAGATCAGGGAAAAGATTGCACTTGGATCATAAAGACCAACGCCTTTTTCCTCATTTAGAGGCACAACCGTTGATTCTTTTCCATAGAATATTTTTTTTTCGGGATTTACTTCATCTATCGTACCATAACAGAATTGAGTCTCAATTTAGGGATCCATCAGTCCAGCCCAGTCCCATGGGTTAGCCAACCGCCCAACCACTGTAGTGATGGGATCCAATTAGGAATTTGGTCAGGTTTTGTCTCGGGTACCACGGAAAAGAGTTCCTAGGCCCCCTAACCAGATATTCATGCAAACTTAAAACTAGTCACACCACTTACACACCCAATATGAAATTGCCTTTTTCATACAAACAGCTATCTTTAAAAACAATCATTTAATGAAACCATTGAGTCACTGATCCTAATCCTCAAAATCTCCAGTTAAATTCTCAAAATCTCCAGTTAAATCCCTAGTTCTAATCATTTCTTCATTGGTGTACCTATGGCATCATTGGCAACAACTAGAACGCTCACCATCTGTCCACTCAGGGGCCTTTTTGATAGTTTTTAGCTCATAGTAACCGGCAATATATTCACATATCAAAATGGAAACTATGTTGAAGATCAGCAAGATCAACCAACGGATCCATATAAAAGGGCCATAGACTCAACTGTTGAGGACCAGCAAGGTCAATCAACCAGATCCATGACTGAATTCAGAAAACAACTCTTACTCCTTATTCCAATATCTTCCACGATGCACGTGTGGGTATCATCGGTGACCCAGAGCCCGAGCACCGTATGGTCAGCACCCTCTAGGATCCTTCGCAGGTGACCTAGCGCTTCACTCATAGGCCGCTTCCTTGGTCCCTCATCCACCGTATCAGAAGCTCACCATTTTAATCAAACCGAGACTGGTCGTCAAGACCTCGACCGACCTTGCTACGCGAGACATCCTCCATTGATTCTCCGACCGTAGCTATTACAACTTATTAGATTAGGTTTCCACAACCTCATTCACAAGACGGTCAAAATGCTTCCCCGACATTCTTGACATAAAACATTCATTAAAAAATAGGTCATAAATATAGTTTCTATAACAAACTCTCGTCTTTCCACATTGTTCCACATTAACCACATTATTTAATTCCACAATCATTTCACAAGTATTCCTATTCTCATCCAATCACAAGTATTCCTATTCTCATCCAATCAAATCATTTTCATCTCATCACATCTTTCCTCAATTTATCCTCATCAGATCTCATCCACTCGCATCTACCTATATCCACATCTCATCACATCACATTCATTCACATCTCATCCACTCGCATCTACCCATATCCACATCTCGTCACATCACATTGATTCACATCTCATCCACTCGCATCTACCCATATCCACATCTCATCACATCACATTCATTCACATCTCATCCATTCAGACCACATCACATTCACTCATAACTCATCCATTCATTTTACCTCACATCTCATTCATTCACATCTATCCCGATTCACATCCCATCACATTCACATTCATTCATATCCATCACATTCACATTCATTCATAGCCATCACATTCATTCTCATCACCATTATATCATATCACTTCTATCCAGTGCATCATATCTCATTCATACACATCTCATCTCTTTCATCCACATCCATCCAATCGTTCACATATACGACTACTCATATCACATCACTTCTATCCACATCATATCTCATTCATACACATCTCATCTCTTCTATCCACATCATATCTCATTCATCCACATCCATCCAATCGTTCACATGTACGACTACTCATATCTATCCATATATTCATATCTATCACTTCACATCCACATATATTCATGTCACATCACATCACATTCTTTCACATACACATCTATTAGCACCCCTGAATTCGTTGCGCAGTGGGAGACATGGATCTTACACTTCCTCTGTTATGCTAGCTATGCTCGTGGTGCTGGACTAGAAGATGTAAATGCACTTAAGGATTATAGTTGCGAAGTTTTTACGTTATAGAGGAAAAATGTCTAGTGAAGAGGAGAGCAAGAACATAAGAGACTCAAGAGTAATTAATTATCTGGTCATTGTTGTAAATATTTTGTTATATCTTTTATCTAATGAAATGATATGATTAAGTTTTAATTACAAGTCTATATTAAGCAAAAATGTTTACAACACTTCAAAATGTTATAAATTTAGTATACAAAATTTCGTTACACTAAATCCAAATTCTTCCTTCTCATCTTCTTAATGATATCCATGCCGCATGACATGTTGGTCCTATGCCAGCTTTCCACTTCAGTGATCTCCTCATTTTGGTTTGATTTCATGCTGCCTTTGCTAAATCACTTGTACACTAGCCTTTTCCATTGATATTTTTAGCCCAATAGTATATCTATAGAACCAATTGAACATTTCTTTGAGATAATTTGTACGAGTCTTTCCTCCTCCATGTTGGGTGTTTTTGAAATATACTCCTCTAGCTCAGTAGTGAGATTTTTCCATTCCTTGGGTGCTCCACATGTCAAGAGAACCATATTCATTCATGAAGTATGCACCATCTGCATACAAAATGTGCAGCAAAAGAAAACAGGACCAATTCAGAAGCTATACTTCATAATCATTTCAAATTGATGAGTAGAAAGAAACTCATGTTTACTATGTAATGCGTAATGTTGGTATCACCCCATGTATCGACCATGGCTTTTGTAAAATTTTGAAGATCTTCTTGAAATTTTTGGCACTCCTCTACACTCGTCTTGCTTTTGCTCATTAATTTAACTATCTTATTGAAGTCTAACCAAACCTTCTCATGTAGAACTACAAGGCTTGGATTGGTGCACTTAAACATTGTACATTTACACAAATCCTTCCACAAGTCCCAGGACTTTGAGTTCTTGACACCTTGTGGGCCACTTCATGATTTATGCCAGAGGTCTTCTTGTTAACAGTAATCTGCACATTGCCGCCATGGCACCCAATTGAGTTGAGTAGTTCCTCTACTTTTTGAAGAGCTTCATGTTATCTTTCTTTGCATTGGATAGTAAATGCATAATCAACGTGACACTTGAGCAGATGATCAAACACATACATGAATGCATGCAAAGTACAAATGTGGGTATTCTTGAGTTCGAATGGAATTACAGGATTCCATTCGGGGTCATCCACTGTGTCATTCTCATCATCTTGATTCTCTAGCTTCCTCTTTCTTCCTGCCTTCTTCTATTTCCTTTCTCTCACCATTCTCATGCACCATGGACAAGGATTTGGGGTGATAGCACCTTGTGGACACCCAAGAAGGCACTTTATTATCTTCAAGTCACCTCCTAAATGCCAGTCTATTGTATAAGTGCCCTTACCCTCCACTTATAATTTTTTCCCCTGAATCCGTGCTTTAATGACATTGGTAATCTATGGTATCCTATCAAACATCCAAGCCAACACTTCATGTGTCTCCTTCGGTACTTCAAACGCCCAAGCCACCATATCTCTCTCTTAGATTGGACACTAAAAGAGGGAAAACTTAACTTGCAAACCCTCTCCCTATTGCTCGTCTGATTGTCTAGGTAACTCAGCCTTCTCAGTCATGTTGATCTCACTCTTTGCATATGCCATTGCCTCATCCATAAGTGTGATACTCATTCGTTATAACCTCGTTTCATTAGAACCTTCCAAAGGTAACTCAGTCTTCTCAGTCATGTTAATCTCACTCTTTGCATATGCCATTGCTTCATCCATAATAAGTGTGATACTCATTCGTTCTAACCTCGTGCCTTTCACAATCTGACACTCATCCACTTTCAACACAAAACTTACCTTGTCACCTTGCATGACAAACAAAAGTAGATAAGTTTTAGTACTTAAAAGATTTTTCTATTAGCTCGCAAAGAATGTAAAAAATTACTTACATTGTTTAGGCAGTACATAGAATAATATCATAGCTCTCTGAAGACATTGTATATCAACAAATATATTGTTGAACTCATTGTAGGGATACATAATCTTACCATTTGTGCCTCGCTTTTTTCCCCAAGCTTCAATGGTTAATGTATCAATGATGCAATAGTATTCTCCAATTTTGCGTTACACATCATCATTGCATGTCCTCTTTGCTAATGTTATCTTTTTGGGAATAGGAAAAATATTCCTTTGTGATGCCTTGTTTGCGGAGTGTATCTTTTAGTAATTGATGGAGAGCTTGATATCTTTTTGTGCTAATACCCACCTCATCACATGCATTCTGAACCTCGTCAATGCTTAGAAGATTGGTAATGTCATCCATTATCTCATTTTCTAGTACCTGACGTATCTTCTTGTGGCGTGGGTCTCAAATGATGCAGAATGTCATGCCTCGTCACACAACTACATAATATTTCTCATTTTCTAGTACTACCTAACGTATCTTCTTGTGGCGTGGGTCTCGAATGATGCAAAGAATGTCATGCCTCGTCACACAACTACATAATATTTCTCCAAAATCTTGAGGACCATTATCATCGCATGCTTCTTTAAAAAGTTCCTATCACAAACCAATAAAGATTCCTAAAAACACCTTAATCTATTTCTTACAACCACAATAACCAAAAATACCTTAATCAAAATTTTTTGCAACAATAATAGCCAAAGAACAAAAATTAAACCTTGCTGCATGGATTCTTTGCTTGTGAGTATCACCACCAACTACGAGTTTTTGAATGTTATTGATTGTCCTCTTTCACTCTCTTGCTCCCACGGGGGAACAAAAATTAAACCTTGCTGCATGGATTCTTTGCTTGCGAGCACCACCACCAACTACAAGTTTTTAAATGTTATAGATTGTCCTCTTTCACTCTCTTGCTCCCACGGGGGTGCTCTTCATGTATGCGAGAGATTGTGTCTTGTAGCTTCATAATGCGAGCCTCTTTCTCTTTTTCTCTTTTCTCTAGCTCTATAATATTATTTTGTGCATCTTTTAGTGCATGTTGCGCACTACTCAAAGTGCTTTGTAAGATTTGTGTTTATGAGTGGAGGAATTGGACTCTTCATACATCGCTCATGCTTAACCTTCTACAATACCCAAGCAGCCCATTCTCACCCTCTCCAACAAACTGAATAAATGAAGGAAGATTAGTGAAGGGTAGAGGATAATGCGAAGAAGGATCATTAGGATATAAATATCCATCAACCCAAAGATCCACATTAGTCCAACCCTATTGTCTTCTTGCATGCTTCTCATGTGCATTTAGACCTTCTTTCTTGATTGGTGCATATTCATTCAATGCGAATATGCAAGTCCACCTTCCATACTCTTGTTGAATCTGCAATTTCTGCCATTCAAAAAATGGAAGAGACTATTCTGAAGTGACTCAAGGCTGTCCTACTGTATTCACAATAGGGCTATTCTATTGTGAAGAGGGAGAGAGATAGAGAAAGAGAGAGCGAGAGAGAGGGAGATAGACTCAGGGTTGTCCTATTATATTCGCAATAGGAGAAGAGAGCTTGGGAGAGAGAGAGAGAGAGAGAGAGAGAGAGAGAGAGAGAGAGAATCTTATTCCAGAGGTTGGTAGGACATGTGATGAATAATAGTAATGATTGAAAGAAACAGAATGTGGGGGGAATTTTAAATATGACTACTATTAAAGTGGAGTAAATAAGATTGAAAGTGTAGATATCAATGATCCTAGTAGGGGGTTTAATAGCTAGAAAGAGAATCCTAGTTCAAAAATTAGAGAGATCCCTTACTTTTAGGCCCCAAAGTAGGCATCATTATTTATGAGCTTTGTCTCCTTAAGCCTCAATAAAATTAGTCTTAATTAATTAAAATTAGGGATCCTTACAGGGCCCTTTTTATGCTCAAATGCCCCCTAATGCTAAGTTCTCTCTCCAAGTTGCATTATATCCTCTCTCCAACCTCCTTCGGAAACACCTGTATTTTCCCTTACCCATGGATGCTAGCAAACTATTTTTGTTGATTTTTCTTCAGCAAACCCTCATAGATGGAGGATTCATAGGAGATGTTCTAGAAGATGCCATGGCCTCTACGGCTGATTCCACTTCAGAGTAGATTCAAGATATCCTCGACTCTTTGTGCTAGCAGAGACCAATCACCAAGAAAAAGGAGGTGATTTTGCTATTCTCGAGATCCACCCTGAGGCACCACCAACACTACAAGAGATGAGGCTAATAATGTTGCACATACCGATGATTTAGACTTAGATTTTTTTGCCAAAATTCAAGGGTATGTACATCAGAGCATTGACATAAATACCAACACTAGTTATTATCAAAGCATCGGTATAGACAATATATAATAGATCTTCACAATTTATACATATATTTTTAAGTATACTACAGAAAGAAAGATATGAAAGCTTACGATGTATAAAAAGTGCCCAATGCCAAGGTGAGAATTCTTTGAATGTTCAAGGCATGCTTTAGCATCCTCATATTGTTGCTTATATTTGGAGAGTTTGATGGTGGACTTGGGCCTTAGCCTTTCTCTAGTCATTAATGGCAAGACTCTTTCCTTCCTTTATTCCATATCTCACATTTCAGACCTTCGATGCCTCATTAGGTATCCCATTCTCTTGAGCATCCACTTGTTATTAAATTTCTCTTTTAGGGTTGGCACATAGGGAACTTTCTCTGGATTTTCTCAAGAATGTAATTTATTTTTCATCGAGTTGCCCGTGCCACACTTCGTGAGGATATCATGGACAAACTGTACTAACATATACCTGTCATCAGTACCATCCAACCTAGCTCATCCTCACATCATAGCATCTATAGAAAAACATGGATCCTAGGAGGGTGAGGAGTAATGAGAGTGTGAGCATAAGGAGTGCCTTTTAGAGTGAAATGCAGAGTGGCTCTAGGAGTGAAATCCATAGTAGCATGTGGATTACTCTCAATAGAATGTGTAGGAGGATGATGTGGTGAAGTAGTAGCATCAGTACCTCCACCTCCATATATATCAGTGCCACAACCACCACCACCACCACCACCACCACCACCACCACCACCACCACTACCACTACCACTACCACTACCACTACGACTATATCGCTATTACCATTACCACCACTACCACTACCACTGCCACTGCTGCTACCACTATATCTCTACTACCATTACCACAACCACCACTGCTGAGATATGTGGTGCCAAAGAGCACAAGGAAGAGGTAGGGAGTGAGTCACATGAACAAGAGAAGAAGCATGCACATTAGATAAAGGAATAGACTAAGGGTCAAATATCAAAGGTTGATTTGTATTGCCACTTGTAAAAGGTGAAGGGTCATCAAAAGGTGACATATGGAAAGCACAAGATTGCATATGTAGTGTGAGCATTAATGAACACATTGTTTGCACTAGGGTGCACAAAAAGCATGGATTGGAGTCCTTCCGAAGACTATAAATATGGGTGTATGGAACTTGATTATGGCAATGAGATTATTTGTTTGCTTTGAGTCTATTGCCTTGATTAGTAGTGTCCTAAAATTAAAAGATTAATTGTCATATTCTTAATGATGATTTCTATCACTTGCTTTGAGCCTCCTTAGATCCACATTTGTAACATGGTATTAGAGCTTAGGTGTTAGGAGGTAATCAGGAGATATTCTTAGAATTTAATTGGAAGTCTTTATTAACTAAGTAATAATGGTTAGCACCTTCATTAGGAAGATATCTAGTTTTTCTTCTAGAGTTTTGGTTTTCCTTATTTTCATTAGGATTGAGGGGGGACCAGCAGGGTCCGGTGTTGCAAGGCTTCTCTCTGCATGTGGAGGTAGCTAGATACGACCAAGTAAGTGGGACAAAGGAGCAAACCTCCATATAGTAAACAAGCCAACCATAACAATAATAAAGAAGTGGTGGCACCTACAGTAGCATACGACAGCTCAAGCAACAATAAGTTGTGAAGAAAGGAAGCACGCGGTTGCCGTTCAAGGAACAGAGCGAAGACTTTTGGCAGAAGGAGTTGTGTCCAAAATTGCATCAAGCGCAAGCAGCATGTTTGCTTTTCAGGAGCAAGACTATAGCTAGGCTAGGAAGTAGACAGAGGCAAAGGCTTGTGACCTGATTGCTGCTACCCATTACAAGTCCAGAAAGCTTGAACAAGCAGGGTTGGAACAAACACGCTCTTGAACCAAACTAGGGGGGAGATAATCCACACCCTTTTTTGAAGCTTGACTCCTGAGCCCCAATGCACATCCTGAGCCCAACACACACGAGAAGAGAGAGAGAGAGCAGAGTGTGAGCTATCTGCTTAAGGAAACTCGAGATTTGTGGAAACTGACCACAGCAGTGCACCACAAGAAGAAGAGAGGCATCGAAAAATAGCAGCAACAATAGAGGCTTATGAGCTCATGCTCTTGAGTCCAAAAAGTGCGAGGTGAAGGGGGGAGAGAAAGCAAGCAGCATTATATGAACACAGCATTATCAGAGAGAAGAAGATCAGCATGTAGCAGCTTGATAACCTCACTACACAAGGCGATAGATCCTCAGCAAGGTGGTGTCTTCTTCAGCACAGCAGATTTGTCAACACAGCGTGCTCTGCAGAAAAGCAAAAAAGAAAGAGGAACCCTTGCATCGTGTTTTGCGGGAGTGTTACTCCTCCTACGTTGGCCTACCCAACTCAATAGCACCTGTAACACCCTATCAGTTGCACGCACTTAAAAGATAAGGCTTTTTAAAAAAAAAGAAAAATAATAAAAATTTAAGTACTATGGTTCTTTTCAGGAAAACATTAGTGTAAAAGAACTTAAAGAAGAGTGTGTTCATATGATGGCCCACCAAATCACATTTGTGTGCACATGCATAGACGCATTGTGTTTTCCTCATCAAGAAGGTTGGCATCAACAAATATCACATCATCATCGACAAAATGCCTTCATAAAAAATTAGTATTTATACATGCTGCCAATGAGCAGGCAATTTCATGACCAAGAATTGAAAAATAATGTAACCCTTGATAAAATGCGGCCAAATGAGCACGCAAAAAATCTCTCACTACCCAAGCCAACATTGTAATGGCCACCAAATGAGTAAGCCAAAAATCAATTGAAATGTTGTAACACTCAACCACCTGTCTGAGAGTAGCCAAATATGCACCCAGGGGGAGTGGAAAACAAACCACCTCCAAGTAACCTCTGAGGTAGAGAGTGTCCAAGAAAAACAAGAGCCTCTGAGTCACCCAGCCAAGTTAGAATTAAGGAGGGGGGGTGGGAAATGAAATTTGTATACCTCACATCGAACCACCTTAATTAGCCCAAAGATTTGGCACCAAGGGGGGTTGTTGAGATATGTGGTGCCAAAGAGCATAAGGAAGAGGTAGGGAGTGAGTCACATTAACAAGAGAAGAAGCATGCACATTAGATAAAGGAATAGACTAAGGGTCTAATATCAAAGGTTGGTTTGTATTGTCACTTGTAAAAGGCAAAGTCAATGGTCAAAAGGTGACACATGGAAAGCACAAGTTTGCACATGTAGTGTGAGAATTAATCAACACATGGTTGGCATTAGGGTGCACAAAAAGCATGGATTGGAGTCCTTCCCTCCCAAGACTATAAATATGGGTGTATGGAACTTGATTATGGCAATGAGATTATTTGTTTGCTTTGAGTCTATTGCCTTGATTAGTAGTGTCCTTAATTAAAAGATTAACTTTCGTATTCTTAATGATGATTTCTATGACTTGCTTTGAGCCTCCTCAGATCCACATTTGTAACAACCACCACTAATACTACATTGGTGGCTACCCCCACCCCCACCACTGCTACATCAGTGTGGCTACTACCATTACCACCACCACCACCACCACCACCACTACTACTACATCGGTGGCTACCACCACCTCAACCTTCCCCACCACCACCAGCACTACCACACCACCACTATGTCGACGAACAGAGCCACTATGGCTACTATGAGACTTGTGTCATGAACTCTGTGTAGCATCACTAGCGTCAATCCAAGTGCTGGAGGTGATGGGACTCGACTAAGATAGGAATGGGTGAAGTGAGCTCTAGCCTAGCTATCTCACACTATTCAAGGGAGAATATTTGGAATAAATTTTGGATCTCATCGGATCCTATGTGTAGTCTTGTGGATTACTAGACGACAAGGCTGCTTTAAAATAAAACATACATTAGGGCTGAAAACAAAACATACTCATGGCTTACATACTCTACACATGCACTCTTTATACATGAATAGAGCTTGTATACTCTATGCATGCTCTCTTTATACATGAATAGAGCTTGTATACTCTATGCATGCTCTCTTTATATATGCATAGAGCTTGCATACTCTATGTATGCAAACATAGACCATGCATAGAGTATGCATATACTCTATGTATGCATCAAGAGATCATACTCTATGCATAGAGTATGTATTCATAGAGAATAGAGCATATAGCATAGAGAACATGATTTATGCATAGAGCTTGTATACTCTATGTATGCTCTCTTTATATTCCTGCATAGAGTATGTATAGTTCTTTCATAATCTATGCATGCTCTTGTTATGCATGCATAGAGTATGCATATAGTGCTTGCATGCTCTCTTTATATACTTGCATTCTCATAGATAAAATAAATTTATCTAAATTTCATCTTTGAATTTAATTAAAATACTCATTAATTCCAATATACTAGGAATTTCTCTTTTCCCATCTCAATGACGGAATTCCAAATGTCATAGGAATTCCTCTTTTAACATAAAAATATTTTTCATAGATTAAAAAATAATTATCTAAATTTTATCTTTGCATTTAATTAAAATACTCATTAATTCCAATATACTAGGAATTTCTCTTTTCCCATCTCAATGATGGAATTCCAAATGTCATAGGAATTTCTCTTTTAACATAAAAATATTTCTCATAGATAAAATAAATTTATCTAAAATTTATCTTTGAATTTAAATAAAATACCCAAATCCTAGAATATGGTAGGAAGTCCTCTTTTCATATTATGGAATGAAAATGATTTATGTGTTAATTTTTCAAAAATCTTACTGTAGCTTCGCTGTGCTATTACTGATAATTCTCAATAATTTGAAAGCATAAAGTTTAGTAATATCCCTATGATTAGAATAACCATTAATTGGATCAATATCCGGATGTGGACTTGATTCTTAATTTTTCCATAAATTAAATAGCATAAAAGCATTAAAAAGCCACTTATTTGGCCTCTAAATTAAATAGCATAAAAGCATTAAAAAGCCACTTATTTGGCCTCTAATTTGACAAGCATAGAAATTACTTTTATATTAGAGAATTGCTTCATGAGAAGCTTCATTTGAATATAGAATAGGTCATAGGAATGGGGGGGAGAGAGACATGGTTAAAAAAACATTTAATTTAAGCATAAATAGAAATTTATGTATTTTATCACCACAATTCATTAAAGAACTTCAATTGTATTGAAAAGCCATTCAATTGAATGCTTCCCAAGCTTGAGAGGGATTGAGAAGAGAGAAACATTTGGAGATTAAAGAAAAAAGACCATAAACCACAATTAACCTCCTAGATTGCTTGATTCTTTGATCAAAGTAGAGGCCCCCAACCAATCAATTGGTTTGGTATGTTGATGAAGACTCCAAGGAAGATTGAAGAGAGAGAAAAGCTCCAATCTCTTCAATTTGTAGAGGATTTTTAGAGGATAATAGAAAATATCATTATTTCAGTATAATACTGGCATAGTATAGTTCTCATATATTTTTACAAAGGGCTAAGGATCTATTTATAGGTGAGGGAGGCCTCTAACTAAGTCCAACTAGTTTCTAGAATTTTCCAGGTTCAGTTTGGCTGAATTTGGATAAGATTTGGACCTAGTTTGTGGCTCCCTTTTGATTTGGTTTGATCGAGGAGAGAGGAGAGATAAAAATATCACAATATTTTTTAGTTTAAAACTCCACCACACATGTGAAATAGGCGCCTCCTTGAAGAGCCCTCCTTCTCCTTACCAAGGTGTCAAGATTGAATCATTATATCCAAAATATCTCATTTTTTAGTGAATACTCATAGTTTTTTACTAATAAACCTTATCCTTAGTCAACTCTTCATCTTATGTGAGCATTTACTCATTTTTGGGGGTTTTTCTTTTATAATTTGATTTATCTCCTCCCCACCCTTGGATTGATCCTATTGGCCCATAGGAACCTTAATTGGAGCATAATTCAAAAATTTCTAAAATCTGGACCCTTAGGCTAAGGTCTTTTTACCTATTTTCAATTAATTCCAATTGCACATTGGAAAGTTCTTTTTGAATTTCTGTTTCAGGGGAAACCATTTTAGACACTAGGAGGATTTTTATATCTAAAAATATCTCAATTTTGGATTATCTCTCTCTAGATATTTTCTCTCTCTAGGTCAAAACAGGATAAAACAGAATCTTTCTTTTATTTCAAAGAGGGGAATAATTACAAGATCAGAAGGGGAGGTTCTTACACCTGTACACCTCAAAAGCTGGAGGACGAATCTTACATCCTACCCCACTTAAAAAAACACGAGATGTCCTCATCTCGTAGGTAGAGTATGATCTCTTTCATCTTCTTCTTCTTCTTCTTCATCACTTCTTCCAGCGTTACTGCCTTGGAAGTGGACGGCCAATTTGGGAACATCTCTCTTTGACTTCCCCTATTTTGAGGTGGAGGTCTTGAATTACTTTGGATTGAAACTGCGGGTTGGTTAGAGGGGCTACCTCTGGGATTTCTCGGATTTTGGCAGAAAGAAACTTGATTATTCTGGAAGGAAGGAGTTGGAGTCTGGAATCTTGATCCCTTATTTTTCCATCCTGAAAGCCTTGTTCCAAAAGGAGTTGGGCAATCTATACTACCGCGATGTCCAAATCCTTGACAGTTATAGCATTTCACTCCCTTGTTCACTCCCTTGTTCAAGGGTGGATCTTTTGAAGTTGAATTCCAAGGGATTGAGTTCCGAGAAAAGGAAATTTCTTCCATTCTGGAACTTCCCATATCCTGGGCTTGACCCTTATATCTCTTAGATGGTGGAAGGTTGGAATCACCTTCTGGAGCTAAAAATCTTTTGAAAGGTGATAGTGCTGGCTTCGGTGGGACCTTGACATCAAAGGCCTTGGCGAAATCCTTCGCCATCCGCACTGCTTTGGACATGGAAACTGGCTTGGCATTCTTCACTAGGATATTCAAAGGTTTGTTCCTGAATGAACCTGGCCACCATCAGCTGTTCTTCATCTAGCGGTGTGGCGAGTATTTGAGGAGGATATACTTCAATAGTTCTGCTCCCCTGGGTTAACTCTAAGAATTCGTTCATCTTTGTTTCCAAAAAGCCGAGAGGACTGAATCTCTTCCTTAAGTAAATTTTGAGACCATTCCATGTCTGAGTGTTTCGATCCACATAGTTTGTCTCGCAATGGTTTCTCCATGCTACTCTAGCTGTTTCTACTATCTTCGGCCTTGCAAGAGCCATTTTGCTCTTCTCGTTGTACCCAGTGACATTGAAGTACTCTTCCATTGAACACAATAATGGTCCATCATACCAAAAATTCCATCTGAACATTTCTCTATGGAAGTTTCAGTTATGTAGGTTTTTAATTTGTCATCCCTTAACTGGATCCACTAGGTCCAGTTAAGGGATTAATTTGTTATCCCTTAACTGGATCCACTAGGTCCAGTGTTAACAGTAGCAATCTTGTCAGCACAATCCACTAATCTCGTAGTGATTTGCTGAAGTCATTATTGTCATTCCAGTTACGAACATCATCACAGGGACTTGTCCCATTCATCCTTATTGTGGCTTTGCTCAGCTTATTACATTTCAACCAAAATTTAGGAATCATCATTTTTCAATGAGAATCCATATCAACTCATCAGTTCTCATCCAGAATTCTTAAATCATATCAACCAGTATTCGAATTCATCATCTGAATAGCATTTTTACTTATAATTTCAAGGTCTTAGATTTACTCGTATATACTGCCAGTAAAGAGCTGTAGTTATACCCTCGGTATATACGGGTAGTCACAGTCCTTGGAATTATAAGGTAAATACCATCATGACTAGGCCTCAAGCAAGTCAGGAATTTCCATACAATTGCGGTACTTCATCTGAAGACCCACTTTCAATTTTATGAATCTTCATTCTGAATATCAATTTGTATGAATTTTATCACACAATTACAATCTTTTACTGTTACTTCATAAATTTTTGACATTTTTGGCTTTTCAGTTGATCCACTTTAGCCAATTCGCTCTGATACCACAGCTAAAAGATCCATGCCCCCTCCACGCAACGCGGATTCAGGGGGTGCTAGCAGCGGAAGTACCACTTCTTGCACGGGGCAGGATCCCTCACTCGGGGCCTCACCCATGGATATCCGGTCAAGAGACTAATCCCTTGGTTCTTCAAAAACCGAACCCGAAAAAACCCCCCTACCGGAAAGCACAGGCGATTCCTTGAGGATATTTGTACTCTAACGTAGTCAAGGTCAAATTGATCTGATCGAACTTGCGAGTCACTTAGTCAGATCAAGGAAGAAACTTCCACTTAGATCATAGAAACCAACGCTTTTTTCCCCATCGAGAGGCATAGCCGTTGATTGTTTTTCCATAGAACAATTACTATCTGGGATTTACTTCATCTATCATACTATAACAAAATTGAGTCTCATTTTACAAATCATCAGTCCCCAGCCTAACCCCACCCAGTCTCCCATGGGTTAGCCAACCACCCACCAACCACCGTAGTGATGAAATCCAGCTATCTTTAAAAACAATCATTTAATGAAACCATTGAGTCACTGATCCTAATCCTCAAAATCTCCAGTTAAATCCCTATTTCTAATCATTCCTTCATCGGTGTACCTATGGCATCATTGGCAACAACCAGAATGCTCACTACCTGTCCACTCAGGGGCCTTTTCGATCGTTTCTAGCTCATAGTAACCGGCAATATATTCACATATCAAAATGGAAACTCCGTTGAAGATCAGCAAGATCAACCAACGGATCCATATAAAAGGGCCATGGACTCGACCGTTGAGGACCAGCAAGGTCAATCAACTAGATCCATGACCAAATGCAGAAAACAACTCTTACTCCTTGTTCCAATATTTTCCACGATGCACGTGTGGGTATCTTTGGCGCCCAGAGCCCGAGCACCGTATAGTCAGCACCCTCTAGGATCCTTCACAGGTGACCTAGTGCTTCACTCATAGGCCGCTTCCTTGGTCCCTCATCTACCGTATTGGAAGCTCACCATTTAAATAGAACCGAGGCAGGTCAAGACCTCGGCTGACCTTGCGTCCTCCATTGACTCTCCGTCTCAGCTGTTGCAACTTTATCAGTTAGGTCACCACGACCTCATTCACAAGACGGTCAAAAATGCTTCCCCAGCATTTTTGACATAAAACAGTCATTTAAAAATAGGTCATAAATACAGTTCCTATAATGAACTCTCGTCTTTCACATTGTTCCACATCCATCCACATTACTTAATCCATATCCAATTCATATGTATACCCATTCTCATCCAATCACATCATTTTTCATCTCATCCAATTCATATGTATACCCATTCTCATCCAATCACATCATTTTCCAATCACATGTATACCCATTCTCATCCAATTCATATGTATACCCATTCTCATCCAATCACATCATTTTTCAATCACATGTATACCCATTCTCATCCAATCACATGTATACCCATTCTCATTTTCCAATCACATGTATATCCATTCTCATCCAATCACATCCAATCTCATCCAATCACATCCAATCTCATCCAATCACATCATTTTCCATCTCATCACATATTTCCTCATTTATTCTCATCACATCTCATCCACTCGCATCAACCGATATTCACATCCCATCACACCTCATTCATTTCACATCCTTCTCAATTTACATCACATCTCATTCATTCACATCCCGATTCACATCACATCACATCTCATTCATTCACTCACTCACATCGATATCACATTCTTTCACATATACATCCACATCCATTCTTCCACATACACAACCACATCCATTCTTCCACATACACATCCTCATTCATTCTTCCACATACACATCCACATCCATTCTTTCACATCCACATCCATTCTTCCACACACACATCCACATTCATTCTCATTACATTACATCTTATCACATCCTATTTTCATCTTATCACATCCTATCACATCCCCTACACATCTTATCACATCCATTCACACGCTATTCCCATTTAATAGCTTTTTTGAGGTTGATATAATGGGACTTTTTCTAAATTTTTGCCAATTGGTTGGCCTAATTAAAGGTTCTTTTTCTCGACGACTATTTCCATATTCATTCTCAATTTCTCAAATGAATTATATTCAATATTCCTCTTTTGAATAAAAGGATTCATGGGATTCACAGAAATCAATTCTACCCATATTTTCACTTTTGTTAAATAATCATAAATTGAATTATACTAAAAATTTCTCTTCTTCTCATTTAATTTCTTGGATCTCAAATACCATGGGAATTCCTCTTTTGGGTTGTTGCAAGATCAGGGTGTCCAGTTTTATCCAGTTTATGCTAGATTGGGACAATGCTTGGAGAGCAACTTTGGGGGGGCAAGGTACTTCAAATGAGATCAAGCAACTATAGAAAATACACATGCACTTAAATTAACCCAATATAACTTAAATTAATGTAAATTAGTCTAATTAATAAAAATTACTAAAAAAATATGATGAAATGATTAAAAATGATCTTTCCATAATTAGAGTGATCCAATTTGTTTGTCATAGATGCACTATTATAAGTACAATATTACCTATAGGTTTTATATGATTTACATCAAAAATATAGTTTTACTAATTAGATTATTAATATTTACAGGTTTAGAAAAGAGATCATTAAAAATCCAACCATTGTATTTGCAATTTTGACTAACCACCACATTCTACCAATATCCCACTATCTACTACTCTTTTGATCTACAAGATTGAGCATTTTGAGTGGTAGTTATTGTGGGTGCAAAAAGTGGTAGTTATTGTGGGTGCAAAAAGTGGCATATATTATAACACTTTAAAGACCTTGAAATATTTAAGGAAAAATAGACAAATAGCTTAAAATCTTCTCAAAAAATCAAGTTAAGCTCTACACTATGTGAGTATCTAAGGTCGAAAGTGGGAATCTCATATGAGTTTAGATGTAAAAGATATTAGCATTTTATGGAATTAGTCCAAATTTGGGACAAGGTGTATACATTGACTTTGTATCTAAGGAAATGAGGACTTTCAACTATCTAATGCTTAATCAGATTATGCAACTATATTCCCAATTTTACATGTGATGTTTCAACAAAAGAACTTGAAAGAAAATTTCTTCGTTAGCTAGGAGAGATTGGCCACACTAAAGGTAAACAAATTCCTATTTTTACACTATTTACAGGGTGCCTAAGTGGACAAAACTAGGTACCCTGATCTTGCAACCACACTTTTTGCATTTAATTAATTACATTCTAATGTCATGGGTATTCCTCTTTTATCATCAAATATTTCTCATAAAGTAATTTTATCTAAAATAAATTACCCATTAATTCAATATGCTAGGAATTTCTCTTTTCCCAGCTAAATGGTGGAATTCTAAATGTCATAGGAATTCCTCTTTTAACATTTATTTATGCATAAATACTAAAAATTAGTTTGCCATGAATTTGATGAAAAACATTCTTTTAGAATAGGGTGTCCAATCCTAGAATATGGTAGGAAGTCCTCTTTTCACATTATGCATAAAAATGAGTTATGTAAAAAATTTTACCATAGCTTCGCTGCTATTACTAATAATTTTTAATATTTCTAGAAAGAATAAGACTTTGTAATACAATTATGATAGAATACTATCCTTATACTTAAATCTAGTTTATGGAATTAAATCATAAGTTTACCATAATTTTATTAGCATAAAAGCAAAAAAAGGTATTTTCTTAACCTCTAGCTTAACAAGTTTAGAGATTGATTTTGAATTAAGAATTTATCTATGAGAAGGATTCATTTTCTAGAGAATTATTCATAGGAATGACTATTCTTTTGGGGAGAGAGAGATATACATAAAAAGCATCCTAATTAAGAATAAAAACTAACTTTTTTGTGATTAATCATTAGAATTCTTATTGAAAGCTTGATTTGCATTGAAAATAATTAATTTGAAACTTCTCAAGCTTGAGATGGGTTGAGAAGTGAAATCTTTTGACAATATTAATGAAAACCATGAAATTACTTCTTACCTCTTGATTTGGCTTGCTTCTTTATCTTAAAAAGGAAGCCCCCAACCAATCAATTGGTTTAGTATGTTGAGAATCAAGCTCCAAGGATTGTTGAAGAGAGAGATAAGCTCCAATCTCTCCAAAAGTAGAGGATTTTTAAGGGGATAATAGAAAATATCATTATTTTAATGTAATATTGGCATGGTATAGTTCACAGAGTTTTTTTTACAAAAGACTAAGGATAGGTGAAGGAGGCCACTAACCAAGTCCAACTAGGTTCTAGAATTTTCCAAGTTCAGTTTGACTCAATTCGGACAAGATTTGGACCAGCTTGGCTCCCTTTTTTATTTGGTTTGATCCAAGAGAGAGGAGAGATAAAAATATCACAATTTTTTTGAATTAAAAACTCATCCACATGTGTGAATTAGGCACCTACCTCAAGAGTCTCCCTCTCCTTATTACCAAGGTGTCAAAAATGCATCATTATTCCAAAATCTCTTCAACAACTCTTGGAGCTCTCTTCTCCACTTGCTAAACCAATTTATTGGTTGGGGGCTTCACTTCTAGAAAAAGAAGCAAGCTAATCCTTGAAGTAAGAATGAATTTTATGGTTTTTTGTTAATATTCTCAAATGACTCCTCTTCTCAACCCCTCTCAAGATTGAAAAGTTTCTAATTGATTGTTTTAAATTCAAATCAAGCTTTCTCGAAGAATTTTAATGTGTAATCAAGAAAAAGTTAATCTTTATGCTTAATTAGAATGCTTTCTTATGTATATCTCTCTCTCCAAAAAGAATAGTCATTCTTATGGCTAATTCTTTAGTAAAAGAATGCTTCTCATTGATAAATTCTTATTTCAAAACCAAACTCTAAGCTTGTTAAGCTAGAGGATAAGAAAATGGTATTTTTATGCTTTTATGTTAACACAATAATGGTAAATTCTTTTAGAATATTTATAAGTAGTTAAAAAATACTTTTATTGATTCTAAATGGGAAAGTGATAATCCTATTAAATTGAAAAAAGAGGAATAATGGAAATAGCTTAATTTAGTAGAATAATCATAATTAAGTTTATGATTATGGTTAAAATTATGATTTAAATTCATAGTTTATATTTAAGCTTAAGAATAGATCTTCTATCATAATTGCATTACAATGTTTTATTCTTTCAAGAAAAAATTAAAAACTCTCAATAATAGCAGCGAAGCTATGGTAAAAATTTTAGAAAATAATACATATCTTATTTTTATGCATAATGCTAAAAGAGGACTTCCTACCATATTCTAGGATTAGACATCCTATGCAAAAAGAATGATTTTCATTATATTCATGTGAAATAAAATTTTAGTATTTATGCATAAATATTTAATTAAAAGAAAAGAGAAAATTTTGATAAATTTATTTTATGCATAAGAAATTTTTAAATGATAAAAGAGAAATTTCCATGACATTTGGAATTCAATCATTTAAATACAAAAAGAGAAATTTTTGGCATATCTGAAATAATGGATATTTTTATTTAATTTTTTAAAAAAGAGAAATTTTAGATAAATTTATTTTATGATAGAAGAGAAATTTCCATGACATTTGGAATTCAATCATTTAAACGCAAAAAGAGGAGTTTTAAGCATATTAAAAAAATGGATATTTGTATTCAATTCAAAGAAGAATTTTTATGGTATTTTAAGTAGAGAAAGGTTTAAATTAAATTTTGGTGACAAAAGAGGAATTTTCACCATAATTACACCTAAAAAATCAAGGTTGATAATTAAATTGGTAGAAAGAATATTCTTGGATATTTTATGTGGATAAATCACCAAATTGATATTTACCTAAAATTAGATTAATGGAAGAAGAGTATTTTTATAAAATTTTGATATTCTCATATAGAACCATTTCTTAATCTAGTATGGTTTTAGGAAGGAATGAAATTCATAAAGTTGGAATTTTCCTTACAGTTAGAAGTTCAGTAGACTTTTATCTGTAGAAAATCCTTGGAATGAAAGTTAGAAGTAAACCGAATAATTTTGGTTAGACCAGGACTGTAAGAATGGTAACCAGTAAATTACTTGCCCATCTCTCGATCTGAATCAAGCAAAAACTTCGTGGTGACCAATTCCAATTCTTGACATAAAGAATACACTACCGTTGAATTAGCATAGTTTTCCCTTAACCGAAATCACCAAGAATCTAGTTGGAAATTCAGTCAAATGATGGGTAGATTACCCTGATGAGAGATCAATGATTCTCATTAAGAAAATCTGGATTAAGGAAAAAAGGTTTTGTGAAATCAATCTTGAACTGGGAATTCTACTTGCATAGAACCTGTGTTTTCTTTTAAAGGACTGTTTTACGCCAGAATGCTAGAGGAAGCATTTGGTATGTGTTTAACTAAGGATAGATTCATTGCAACAGCAGCTGGCAGGGAGTCATCAAGGGACGTCGCTCGCGGCAAAACCTACCGAGGTCTTGAGACCAGCCTCGGTATGGTTAAAATGGTGCGCTTCCAGTACGATGGGTGAGGACTGACGAAGCGATCCCTGAGTAAAGTGCTAGGACACCTAAGTAGGATCCTAGATGGTTCTGACCAGGTGATGCACGAGCTCGCGGTTGCTAGGACACCCATGTGTAAGTCGAGGAAGATACGAATGAACTGAAAGAATAACTTTTGTGAATGGAATTTTGATATTGGATCTCGTTTGGTTGACCAGCTGGTCTTCAACGAAGAGTTCGGATGATATATTTTGTAAAACAATGGACTCAATATTTTTGAGGACTATGATCAGTAATACTATGATTTTATTGAAGGATTGTTTCAAAGACAGCCGAATCTGTTATAATGGCAATATCATATTGGGTGTGTAAGTGGTATGCCTACCTTAAATTTTTCTTGAAGCGCCGGCTAGGGGGCTTGGGAACTCTTTTCCTCAGTACCCGGGCAAAACATAACCAATTTGTTTATAAAGGAATCCCACCAATATAGTGGTTGTGGGCATTTGGCTAACCCATGGGCCGGTTGGGGTTTTAGGATGGATCGGGGGATTCGTGCGATACAAATAGTTACGATTAAGTTATGTTAGTTAGAATAAGTCCTAGGAAGACCCTTGTTCTATGGGAGAGGGAATCAGCGGCGGCGGCTGTGCCACACTAAAGGAGGAAAAAAGCGGTGATTCTATGGACCAAGTGCAAGTCTCTTCCTTGATCTGACCATGTGACTTTTGGGTTCGGTTGGATTAGTTTAGTTAGTTAAGACTTTGACTCGTTAGATCAATTCTCTCGTTAGATGATTTTCCTGGTGGAATCACCCGTGCCTTTCGGGTGAGGGAAGTTTTTTCGGGTTCGATTTCGGAGGAACCGTCTGGCTAGTCTCTTGTCCGGATATCCGTGGTGGTGGGTGAGGCCCCGAGTGTGGATCCCTGCCCCGCGTGAGAGGCTGACGCTGCTTGCACTGCGAGCGCCCTCGCAAGGGGCATCAGGGAGGGGGCGAGGGTCTCATAGCTGGTATCATAGCTTTGTTGAAAGCTAATAAGGAAAAATGAATTCTTATCAAAAATTTATAATAAAAACTTAGAAAGAGCATTTACGTATTTTATTTTCCTTCCTTAAGCTTCATTAATAACAATTTTTAATCAAAGGATTTGGTTTTATAGATGGAAGTTCCACACTTATCTGGTATTACAAATCTCACCCACTCACAAGATATGAATGCTTTCGCCGTCGAGCATCTCATCTCTTCTGCTACTACAACTCAAACGAGCTGAGCCAGACTCGCAAGCCACTCTAAGGATTTATATTTCCTAGACCCAGCGGAGAGACGGGCAGCACCAATGGTTTGCAGGAGGGCAGTACGTCCACGCCTCTTGCGAGACCAGCGCATTTGACGCTGAGGGAAAATATCTCGTTGGCCATGATTCTGATGAGGCTAAAAGTGATTCATGGTGTCATTTTATATCACCCTACGCCTCGAGATTTCAGACTTTCCTGCCATATCTACAGACTTCTTAGCCGCTTTATTCCAAAAAGGAGAAGATAGTAGCTCCCTTGGCAGTAAGGGAACGTTTGTATCGGGGCGTGTCTGTAGCCCAATATCGTCGTCTTATGCATTTTCCGAGGAGGTTTTGACTTTCTGGAGCCGAGATGCTCTATGTACATATTGCAACCTTTATATAAATAAAGAAATGTTTTGTGGAAAAAATCCCTATTGTATAAGTGATTGTTTATTATATGAGGAATTGATGAAGCAAAATCTACTACTCGGACATATGTCATAGATCTCCAATAAGATCTTTTATCTTGTTTAAGAAATTATTTTTTGAACCTCTTAAGTCTTAGGATCTCATTGATGAAATCAAAATAAAAATTTAATAATGTATCATTTTTGGCAGAATTATGAGGCGAGGGAACCGTGGCCCACAGCTAGATCCTCTCACTGATGAGGAAGAGCTTGACCCCGACGTTCGCAAGGCTCTTAACAAAACTCAGCCAGGACCCTTCAAAGGTGAAGGGGAGAACTTGGGTGAGGCTAAGGAGAAGTGGGTTAAGACCATGGAGGAATATTTTGATGTCACCGGATACAACAACGAGAGGAGAAAAATGGCTCGCCCTAGGCTGAAGATTGTGGAAACAGCTAGGGTGTGGCATGGAGAAACCATTGTGACACCAACCATCTCGATAGGAATACCCAGTCCTGGAATGATCTCAAAGCCTATGTAAGGAAGAGACTTTGTCCCCCTGGATTTTTAGAAACCAAGATGAATGAATTCTTAGAGCTAAACTAGGGGAGCAAAACTATTGAAGAATATCACCAGGCATTTGCTCTTCTCCTCAAGTACTCACCACCACTAAACGAAGAGCAACTTATGGCCAAGTTCATTCGGGGAATGAACGAACCTTTAGACACCCTAGTCAAGAATGCCAAGCCAATTTCCATGGATGAAGCTGTAAGAATAGCAAAGGACTTTGCCAAAGGCTTCATCCTTAAAGTGCCGCCAAAGCCAGCTCCCTCATCCTTCAAAAGATTCCAGACACCAGGAAGTTCTTCCAACCTTCCACCTCCAAAGAGACACCAAGGTCCCAACCAAAATCTAGAGTCAAGAAGTTTCAAGAATGAAGGAAGACCTTTTCCTCAAAGCTCATTCTTAGAAACTCCAATTCTTTCGAGAATGCAAAGGAAAGAGCTTCGAAGTGAGAACAGGTGCTTCGGATGTTAGGGGTTTGGGCACCAACTCAAGGATTGCCCATCTCCTTTTGTGGGACACGGAAGCCAGGGTCCCAGAGTTCTGAGACAGATTCCTTCATATCAGTCCAATCACCCCCTGCGCCAAAATTAAGGCAACCCCAGAAGAGTGCCAGCTCATCCTGCAGCCTCCATGCAAAGCAGTCTCCGAACTCCCTCCCAAAATTGGGGAAACCAAAGAGAGAGAGTTCCACCTTAGACTGAAGCAGCTAGAGCCGTCACTATAGCTGAGGAAGTGGAGGAAGAAAAAGGACAGATCTATGCCGCAATTGAGCATCAGGGGAATAATCATCAATTTTCAGTCCTCCAGACTCTAGCAGAGTACCAAGGTAAGCAATTCAAGCTTTTGATTGATTCACGTAGTACTCATTCTTTTTATTTCCCCAGGATGTCTGCGTAAGTTAGTCCTAAATCAAAAATCAAGAAAACCTATGCAAGTGGAATTGTCCAGTGGAAAGATTCTTTTCACACAACTTGAGACAAACCTTATTCAGTTTAGTCTAGATGGGAACATAACAGAGTGCCAGTTCAGAGTCCTACCCTTAGGAATCTATGATGGAATCCTTGCAATGGATTGGCTCTATAAGAATCAGGCTGACATTCATTGTCACAATGGAACCATCTCTTTCCTTGACCTTCACAAGAATAAAGTTCAAGGAACTGGAATTTCTGGATCCCCAGTGGTGCAATTAGTCAAGGCTTCTAAATTATAAAAAGGGCTCAAAAAGAGGCAAGCTATTTATGTCGTTAAGATGAATATGGTAGATATAAAATGCAAGGCTAAAGAACCAGAGTGGTAAAGTGAGTATGCAGATGTGTTCCCACCAGAAGAGCTTACTGAGATGCCTTCGTCTCGCAAAGTAGATCATGAGATCAAGTTAACCCCCAGAGCTCACCTAGTAGCCCAATGTGTATATAAAATGCCAGTCCCTGAAGCCATAGAACTTAAGGAGCAGTTAAGACAACTTTTAGAGTAGGGATTCGTCAGACCCAGTGTCTCACCTTGGGGTGTGCCCGTTCTCTTTTTAAAGAAGAAAGATGGAACATTAAGACTCTATATTGACTACAGAGGATTGAATCAATTGACAATGAAAAATAAGTATCCTATCCCTAGGATTGATGAACTTTTGGATCAGTTAAGTGGGACCCAAAAGATCACAAAGATAGATCTCAAATCTGGGTACTACCAGATCAAAATCAAGGAATAGGACATCCTCAAAGATAGCATCATTCAATACTCGCTATGGGAATTATGAGTTCACAGTCATGCCATTTGGATTGACTAATGCCCTGACGACGTTTAATCATCTTATGCAGGATATTCTGAGAGAATACTTGGATGATTTTGTTCTTGTCTTCTTTGATGATATCTTAGTATACTCAAAGAATGTTGCAGATCATGAAGATCATGTGCGCAAGGTCCTGGAAATCCTAAGGAAGCACCAACTCTTTGCAAAAAGAGCAAGTGTTCTTTCTTTGTTGACCAAGTAGAATACTTGGATTCATAGTATCTAAAGATGGGATTTCTCCTGACCCCGCACCCCGCAAAGATGCAAGCAGTCGTAGATTGGCCGGAACCCAAGACAGTAAAGGAAGTTAGAGGATTCCTAGGATTAACTGGATGGTATAGGATCTTTATACCCAGGTATGCTGAGATAGCATCCCCTTTAACTAACCTTCTCAAGAAGAGTACCCTATTTCAGTGGTCTGCTATGTGTCAGAGTGCCTTTGATAAGCTGAAGACAGCCTTAGTAACCAATCCTATCCTTAAATTTCTAGATTTTACCAAACCTTTTGAGGTAGTTTTATTGATGCCAGTGGGTTTGCCTTAGGTGGTGCTCTTATGCAGGAAGGTCATGCAGTGGCCTATGAATCTAGAAAGCTCAGAACACATGAGAGAAATTATGATGTCCATGACTTGGAGTTACTTTTAGTAGTTTATGCTTTGAAGTTGTGGAGACATTATCTTTTGGGACAAAGGTTCACCTTGATGACAGATCATCGAAGTTTGAAGTGGATCTTTACCCAAAGGGATCTCAACATGCATTAAGGAGATGGAT
The DNA here is from genome assembly GCF_041138505.1 of Cibotium barometz. Classification (NCBI taxonomy): domain Eukaryota; kingdom Viridiplantae; phylum Streptophyta; class Polypodiopsida; order Cyatheales; family Cibotiaceae; genus Cibotium; species Cibotium barometz. The sequence continues at coordinate 24,698,309 of NC_141075.1, read as the reverse complement.
GCAGACCCTGCACAAATTCAATTTTGAAATTAAGTATCGGCCAGGGAAAGAAAATGTGGTGGCAGATGCGCTCAGCAAAAAAGCCTCCTTACTTGCAATTTCAGTGGTGTAAAATCCATTAATCATTGAAGCAAGGGAGAGAATCATGCAGGACAAATTCTTTGCCCCTATTGCTACCCTTCTGATGCAAGAAAGCAAGACTCCTCAGGAAATGAGTCAAGTTTTTGGGTACAAATTGGATGAAGGATGCATGTATTATAATAATCGGCTATGAATTCCCAATGATGAGGAAATAAAGGGAAGGATTCTGAGAGAAGCCTATTATACCCTGATAGCTGGACATCGAGGGTTTATAAAAACCTATATATTTGTGAAGAAAAGCTTCTTCTGGCCAGGGCTCAAAAAGGATGTACTTGATCATATGCAGCAATGCTTAATGTGTCAAAGAATCAAGGCACAGAGAGTCAAGATGCCAGGGAAACTGTAGCCTCTAGACATTCCACAAATGAAGTGGGAATGTATCAGTATGGACTTTGTCATTGGATTACCTTCAATGCAATCAAGTTACAATTCCATTTTTGTGGTAGTTGACAGACTAACCAAAGTTTCCCATTTGATTCTAGTGAAAGAAACATACACTGCAGTGGATGTTGCTAGAGTTTTCCTTAAAGAGATCTTAAGATTGCATGGCTTACCCAGGAGGATAGTAAGTGACAGAGATCCCAAGTTCACGTCGAAATTCTGGACTACATTCTTCGAAGTAATAGGAACTTTCTTGGATCTCAGTACAGCCCCCGAAACACATGGCCAGACTGAAAGAGTGAAATAGGTAATAGAAGATATCCTTCAATCATGCTGCAGGGAACCCAAGAAACTGGTTAAGCCATTTGCATCTAGTTGAGTTTGCTTACAATGCTTCTTATCATCGAAGCATTGGGATGAGCCCTTTCAAAGCTCTGTATGGACAAGATTGCCTTACACCATTGACTTGGTCCAACCCATTAATCAGAGTCGAAATATCTAAACAAATGCTTGATGACATGGACCAGCAAATGCAATCAATGCGTAAAGATATGAAGGCAGCCCAAGATAGGCAAAAGCAGTATGTAAATAAAAAGAGATCAGAGAGAGAGTTTGAAGAATCAGATATGGTCTTCATTTTAGTACGACCAAAAAGAAGTTCCTTATCTTTATAGGGAAGTACAAGAAGCTCTTTCCCAGATACTGTGGACCATATGCTGTTATAAAGAAAGTAGGCGATCTAGCTTATAAACTTCTTTTGCATCCCCATCTCAAGGTACATAATGTATTCCACATCAGTTTGCTTAAGAAATATATACCCAGCCCGAGTCACGTGCTTGATGATAAACAATTGATTTCTCGGACTCAAGGCTAGATGGTACTCCAACCTAAAGAAATCCTTGACGTTCAGGAAAAGGTTCTTAGGAGCGGAGTCCTCAGAGAGTTTTTAGTCAAGTGGAAGTTCTTCCCTCTAGAAGACGCCATCTGGGAGAAAGAAGAAGAGTTGGCAAAAGATTACCCCCACTTTGCGAGATGAGGACATCTCGCGTTTTTCAAGTGGGAGAGGATGTAAGATTCCTCCTTAGCCTAAATAGTGAATAAGCTTTTACCTCAATCCCCTATAATCATTCCCTATTTTAGAATACAAGAAAATATTATTTTTCCTTGTTTTTTCCTAGAGAGAAGAAAATTTCTAGAGAGAGATAATTCAATATTGAGATATTTTTAGATATACAAATTCTCCTAATATCAAAAATATATTTCCCTGAAACAGAATTTCAAAATAAATTCTCTAAGGTGCATTAGGAATCAATTAAAAATGATATAAGGGACCTTAGCCTAAGGATCTAGATTTTTTGAAATTTCTAGATTATGGTCCAATTAAGGTTGCTATGGGCCAATAGGATTAATCCAATTGTTGGGATGAGATAAATCCAAAGAATAAAATAAAATATCAAAAAATGAGTAAATGCTCACATAAGATGAAGAGTTGATTGAGTACAAGGTTTATTAGTTAAAAATTAAGAGATATTACTAAAACAATAATATATTTTAGAGATATGATGAATTTTTGACACCTTCGTAATAAGGAAGGGGGAAACTTTAAGGTAGGCACATCCTTCACATGTGTGGGAAGGTTTTTTAATTCAAAAAAATTGTGATATTTTTATCTCTCCTCTCTCCTGGATCAAACTGGATCAAAAGGGGAGCCAAACTGGTCCAAATCTTGTCCAAATGCGGTCCTTGAGTGAAGTGCTAGGAAACCTAAGTAGGATCCTAGAGGGTTTTGACCAGGTGATGCACGGGCTCGTGGTTACTAGGACACCCATGCATACATCAAGGAAGATACGGATGAACCGAAAGAATGACTTTTTTGAATAGAATTTCGATATTGGATCTCGTTGGTTGACCAGCTGGTCTTCAACGGAGAGTCTGGATGATATATTTTGTAAAACAATGGACTCAATATTTTGGAGGATTGTAAGATTCCTCCCTCCAGCTTTTGAGGTGTAAAGGTATAAGAACCTCCCCTTCTGTTCTTGAAATTATTCCCCTTTCTGAAATAGAAGAAAGATCCTGTTTTACCCTGTTTTGGCCTGGAGAGAGAAAATGTCTAGAGAGGGTAGTCCAAAATTGAGATATTTTTGGATATAAAAATCCTCCTAGTGTCTAAAATGGTTTCCCCTAAAACAAAAATTCAAAAAGAACTTTCCAATGTGCAATTGGAATTAATTGAAAATGTGTATAAAGGACCTTATCGGATTTTCCATCTGAACATTCCTCCACAGGAATTTTAGTTATGGAAGTTCTCAATTTGTCATTCCTTAATTAGATCCACTTGGTCAAAGGTCAAACAGCAACAATCTGTCAGCACAATCCACAGGAATTTTAGTTATGGAAGTTCTCAATTTGTCATTCCTTAATTAGATCCACTTGGTCAAAGGTCAAACAGCAACAATCTGTCAGCACAATCCACTAATCTCATAGTGATCTGTTGAAGTCATAATCGTCTTTTAGTTACTAATATCATCACTGGGATTCTCCCCATTCATCCTCATTGTGGCTTTATTCAACTTATCTTCTTTCAACCAGAATTCAGAAATCATCATCTTTCAATCAGAATCCAAATCATCTCATCAATTCTCAAACAGAATTCTAAAATCATATCAACCAGCATTCGAATTCATCATCTAGATAGTATTTTTGCTTATAATTTCAAGATCTTGGATTTACTCGTATATATTGCCAGTAAAGAGTGCAGTTATACCCACGATATATATGAGTAATTACGGTCCTTGGAACTATAAGGTAAATACCATCATATATTAAGGCCTCAAGCAAGTCAAGGATTCCACACAATTGCGGTGCTTCCATCTGAAGACCCAATTTCCAAAGATATCTCAATTTTGGATTACCTCTCTCTACACATTTTCTCTCTGTAACTAGGCTAAAGGATAAAACAAGATCTTTCTTCCATTTGAGAGAGGGGGATGATTATAAGAATAGAAGGGGAGGTTCTTACACCTTTACACCTCAAAAGCTCGAGAGAAGAATCTTACAAGTGTAGTGGAGATCTTTTAATTGTTATCATAAATTGGTGGAATAATAATGTTTTGCATGGTATTGTACATAAACTAGAGGGTATACATGTACAAAAGTATTCGTCAAAAGGTGTGTTGTAGGCAACTTTGTAATGTAATTGAATTTCTTCTAAAGTGAGATGCTTGGACAAGGTGGGGAGGGTTATCAACTAGAAGACAAGTTGTGAAGTGTTTTGGAAAAATGAGGAACTTGAAATAGAGAGTGCTCATTGGAGTGTGCACATAGGACCATAGGTCATTTTCACACGTGTGTGCTCGTGAGACTCGGGTGAAAGGAAAGGCGGCGTGGAGCTAATATATGACAATTAAAGCACGTGAGTGTGCACTTGGAAACTAGGTCTTTGCCACCCAGGCTCCAGCGACGGTTTATTCTCCTTTAATAAAATATCACAAAACGAGCTCGAAAGTTTTCAGTCTCTCTCACGCACGCAAGGACACGCGCACGCACACACACAGTCTCTCTCACACACGCAAGCGCACACGCGCGCGCGCGCACACACACAGATACAGACGGACGTACAGAGATACCGATCACAGCTCCAGAGTCCCAAGTCCCCACTTGGCAGATCTCTCTCTCTCTCCCGCGTCCTAATAATTAATTTTCAATGGCATCATCCTCCCTAATATTTACATCATGAGCACCTCTTTGATTACCCTCAAAAGCATTAGGGACATTATCACCTTCTTCCATTTCTTCCTCAATGTCTCTATCTTCAAATCTTTGTATGACTTAGCACCATTTCGATTTTGACAAAGCTTGTTGGAAGATTACCTACTCTATATTATAAGATCTATTGTGTTTTTTCCATTCTATAACAACAAAAAGCTAATATATAAAAGAAAAACAATACACATTTTCTTAAAAATAATTGCTGGCTCACAATGTTGTGGTAGTACAACTGTACCATGACTATTTGTCTATAACTTTGTTAAGTCGATAGTAAAGAATCCACTTTTATCTCTTTTGACTGATGTATTTGGACCATTGTAGAGACCACCACTTTAAACCATTGAATGCCAAGGATGAATATGTTAAATTTCATAGATCTTACATTTATGATATTTTTATGGTTCCACAATAATCAAGATTAGAAGTGAGAAGAATTGTATTGCTAGACTCTCTTGGAGAAAGTTAGACACTACTCTAGAATCAAAGGTTGTTCTTCTCTTATCTATGCGATCCACACAAAAGTCACAAGATCATGGGACCATAATGCTCCAAATTTATAATACTACAATAAACATCTAAGAAAAAACTATCAATGGATGTAAGAAAAATAAATAGGGTTATGTATGTGCTTCAACTAACTTACATGCCAGTCACATCCTCTTGTAAACTGCATCTCTTGCTCACTCATCCTTTCACCATTATTCATTGCTTGCCTAAGAGTATTATATAGCCATTTATAAGTGACATATCTATGGGGAGAAGTGTCAGATCAAATGGGTATGGAAGATATCTATGTATTCTAATCTCTTGAATAGTCTTCTAGCATTTGTTCTTTCCACATGTGCCTCTTTACACCTATTAATCCACTGTTGCATTTCTAGAGAATTTAAAATATAAAATTTATTGATTTTATGGCATAAGGATTCATCCGTCTTACGAGTGATACCATTTTCTTGTGGTATGATCACCATCTTTGTTGTCCTAAAGTCAAGCCATACACAGATCTATTTGACTAAGAAACTCTAAGATATATACAAGTGATTCTTAAACTGGCCAACCTTTTGACATGCTCCCTTCAGGCCTTGCACTTTGTCTCACAAAACCCTTTAAGGTCTTCATAAATATTTCCAAAAAGACCATCCATCGACAGTACCTACCTATTGTAACCTCATAGATATTATGTGTATCAATAAGTGCATTTGGATAGTGAATAGATGTTGTGGAAAATTCTTCTCAATCAAGAACCTTGCCTCTATCGAGTTGATTGTTGCCTACTCAATCGATTTTGTAAGTTGGTCTCATTTGAATTCCTTTGAAGAAATCCATCTTACTAATCCAGTGATCTTATAAATGGCAATCCCAATGTCTTTAGTTACGTAGTCTTTGATTGCAATAGAAAGTATAAAGTGCAAAGTAACACTGTTCATAAACATACATTAGTGAGTTTAAAAGACACTTTCACCAGTGATGATTAAGGAAGTCTCAAATAAAAGGGCTAAGAACTTATGCCAAATCATAAGACTTCAAGCCACTCAACTTTAATTTTTTGTGAAGGCACCCTTAAGGTAATACATATGATATGTTAGTGTACAAAAGGATGTAATCACATTCTTCACTTTTGTCTCCTCCCTCTTGGGATAAAATCCAAGGTTCACTTGGTAGGAATACTTTTCCGCCTAGAGATTGTGGCCATAGACCTTCCATCTTCTCAACTTCTCTCAAATCATCTCGTGCACCCTTATTATCTCACCCACCACTAATCAAGTGCTCCCAAAGTGTGTCTTTGCACATTTTTGAATATATGCATGGGATCAAAGAGATGATTAATTAGAAAAAAAATTAAGTAAGAGAGCTGATGAAAGATAGAGTCTCTTCATCCCAAGAGTTAGCACATTTTCATTCCCTCTGCATGATTCTAACTAGTCACTAATCTTTATCCTTGGATTTGACCAAGATTTCCTTCTCCTTGTGGATGGTCATTTAGAAGGTATCTTATGTGGCCTTGATGTATCATCTTGTAAAACATTACATGTCCAATGTAATTAGTATAATTAGTAGGCATCTAAGCTAGGTCCAGAAATATGACATGCATGATACCCACTTGTAGCAAGGCTTGCTTTTAAAACATTACATGTCCAATGTAGTTAGTGTAATAAGTAGCTAAGGCATCACCTTTTCAAAAAAATTATATATACATATATTATATTTGTTTTGTATGGTAAATTTACTTGAGCACTCACCATAGCCTAGAAAGTTGTGTACTCACCATAACTTGGAAAGTTGTGCATTATCCACATCAATATTCCCTTTATATTAGCTAACCTACAATTAGAGTGTTTATCCCATAATGTTTTAAGCTCATCTATTAATGATGATAAATGCACATCCATGTTTTTCACTTTGTATTTTCTAGGTTCTAGTACTAAACCAAGCAAGAGATGCCCCTTCTTAATGGCCAACCATGGTGGGATGTGGTAATTTACCAATACCACTAGCCATGTTCTCCAAGATGTGGAACGCAAGCCAAATGGATTAATATCACTAGCCATGTGCTCCATCATGTGGAGCAATGCAAGCCAAATGGATGAATGCCATCCATTACTAGACAAAGATGTATGTATCAAGGCTCCTCCTTAAATTCATGCCATATCTCCTTGATGTGTCTCCATGGAATCCTTAAGATACCATTTGTGGATTTATTTTTAGTATGCCATGTCATTAGCTATGTTATGGATTTACACTCAAATATGTGCTTCATCCGTGGGACTATTGTAAAATACCATAAAATCTTGGGAGGAATGGCTCCACCTTGATGTTGGGTATGTTGGAGCTTGTACTATGTGCGTAATCGTCTGTGTGTACATTTTGGTGTACAACCCCTAAAAATACTATGTGTGTTAGTGACATATGTGTGCCCATTAGTGTATGCTATTTATGTGAGTCAAAAGATAAGGCTTTCAAGCCTACAAAAGCATGTACTCTTTGTATGTTTACACCACAATAAAATAAATCAACCTTTGAGCCATAAAATTCAGCTGCAATGTGTACTTCTCTCTCTCTCTCTCTCTCTCTCTCTCTCTCTCTCTCTCTCTCTCTCTCTCTCTCTCTCTCTCTACATCATGGTTGTAGTCGTGTACTTTCACTCGCCATAATTATTGTTGGAAAACCCTAGCTTTGGTTGCTCCATCAAAGTTGCCGGGTTCTATCTCCTTTTACTGCATGTTCATAGTATCCTTCCTTGCCATTTGAAACTCTTCCCACATGTGCTACCTTCTTCAAATGTGCTCATACTTTTTACCGTTCAAAAACAAGGACGTGCACTTCTCTTCCATGTCATTGTGGTGGCAATTACTCTCTACACACCATTCTAAGGCTTATCTAAGCCTTAATAAAGGCCTTTGACAAATCATCGTTATACTTATGTTCTTCACGTGCTGCCCCACAACGTCAAATATTTGGAGCTTTTCTAAAATTTAGTGAAAAATCATCAAATTACAACCCCTGCATTCTTAAAAAATTGGGGCTTTTGTTAAAAAAGAGAGATATTACATTGAAATTGAAAGGCCTAGCTTGCTCATCTTTTGGGGATTTCTCAAAAATTGGCATCCCATGGCCAAATTGAAAAAGCCTACATCTCACCTACATCAATCGACTTCATCTCCATGTGTACCAAGAACAAACCGGTTGCATTGCCCTAATAGCACTAGAACTTGTGGGTTTCCCCAAGAGTTGACAGGCTAGAAATTCCATTGTAAACAACATCTTCACTGATATAATTAATTTACATTTCTATGTGTGTTGAGTCGTGGGTCCTCTGCTCAGGTAGTCCCCCAAATTGAGATGTAATAAATTTATGTTTATGTGTTTCTTCACCTTGCTTTATAAAAGGTTTCACTTCCTCATCGATCCTTGTTTAGGTTGAGGGGGGATTTATCTTGTTAAGCATATGTAGGTTGTCACTTCTGGGATTTCCTCTCCTCTAATTTATAAACCAAATAGTCCAAATTTGGAGTGAGGTCTTGCGACAGGGATACAGTGCCAGGGGGGGAATATGTAAGATAGCATGTGAGTTCAATAGAAGGGTAATTTTCTCTTGTGCAGAGTTACAAAAACATTACATACATAAGGGGAATTTTAATTGAATGGTAAAAGTTTTGGTACATAAGGGGCACTTTTACTATAAAAAGTGTTACACAAAGGGTGTTTTTAAAGTTTTAAAATCCTTAAGTAGCGGGTTTTTTAAATACTCATTGAACACACGTGCTACATAGGGGGTTAACAAAGTGGTCCCCATACTGAGATAGTGCCTAGGAGATGATACTACTAATGTAACTGGGGTTGGTATAGGGTTAGGGTATAGGAGTTGGTACATGTGTGATCAAGTTGTGTAGCTTCCCATGGTACTACTATGCTAAGGATGAGGGTCATTAAATTGAGGGAGAGATCAAGTTATGTGTGACCTTTTAAAGGTTTTATCAAAAATCTCCACCTTTTATGACAACAAAATGAGGGTGTAATAGTGAAAATAGCATCGCTTTTATAACTAGAATAGTAGGGAGATGTCGAACCCATTTTAGTGCTAAAAAAGCTTCTGTTCTCATTCACTATGAGATTGCTACTGAGCATAAAAATTACTTCATGATAAAAAAAAGTTGAGGCAAACTCGGGAGTCTACACAGGACTCCCTAATCTTCCCTAGCTCTATTTTAAAATTAAAACAGAGTCACAATTTTGTGATATAAACATAAACATGAGAAATACATAGGTTGCAAATAAGCACCCAAAATGTATCATATTTTTCGAATTGTCCAGCCTTTGGCCATATATATATAATATATATCAAAGAAGAGGTGGCTAATCAGAATCCTCATCAGATTTTGAGTGCTCATCATCATCATATTCTTCCTCCTCTTCACTTCCTTCTACCACTTCATGCTCGTAATTTGGATCTTCCTCTCTTCCTCTTCCCCTTCATCCTACATACATGCCATCAAGTACAAGGTAAGTGTAATATAATAAAATACAATTAGATATAGATAAGATAAGGGATGTTTCACTACTCACCTCATCTGCTTGAGTCCCCAAAAGGACTCATCCAAGTGTACGCCTCGTGTACGTATCCACACTCACAATTGTGGATGGGGGGCTTTATAGCCATAGTCGTAATCCTCCTATGTTGGGTCATGCCCAAAAACCTCCCTCTACAAAAAATAATTAAGAAAATATAAAATTAGTTAAAGAAAACAATATAGTACAAAGCAAAATGAAAGAGGAGAAGGAAATGATTTAGTAAAATAGGTAGTTTACAAAACGAGCCAATGGAGGACTTTCCTCCTGAGCCGAAGTGTGAAGTCCCTTGCTTCTGTAGTTTGGGAAGCACTTGCTGCTGCTTGTTGTTGAAAAGCACAGGGTGCTTTCTCACGATGCTTTGTGCGTGCCTCCACTCCTCCTACATGCAAATGTTGGGCTTTTCTAAATTGTTCTTTGCCACTCTCTTGATGTTTTCTCTCCTATTAGAAAGAAAAAGTTTTATTCTTCTCTTCATCCACTCCTCCGAGAAGCAAAGGCCTGCACGTGGAATGGGGAACTCTGCCTTGAGAACATCAATGACATATTGCTTAGAGAGTTCATCTTGTTCTTTCCACTTTTGAAGGAGTTCATGAACTCCAAGTTAGCAACAAGTACATGCATGTGGTTCATGACTTGCTTCCCTCGTGCACCCATTAATTAGCACCATTGCCATCCATGTTGTATGGTAGGGTGTGTGGATCAAATCATGGAATCGATCCCCTGGAGGCTAGCTGATTAATGAGAAGATAAAGAGCCCCTTGCTAGGGAGATGCATCGGGAGACCTAGTGCTGCTTTTGCCAAAGAAAAAGCAACATGCTCCCCCCTGCTAACACATCTACTAGCCCCCCCAGACTCCCTACTATGTCGTCATCATGGTGGTGAAGATGGACATGAGGAAGCAGGGGTGGGTTTAGTCCAGGTAGGTGGTGTAGGCTCATCACAGCCATACCGTGATGGGCCTATGCCAATCGAACCCAGACCTATCAAAGACGTGGACTGCCTTGATGACTAGCCATGTGGGGTAGATATCCTCCATGGTGTCGAGACTGGCCTGCTGGTAAGCCTGCCTGCATATAAGTTTTAAATGATATGACTTATAGAACCATACTGTGTATATTGTGAAATTTTTGTGTTATACCATACTTGTGTCTAAGTGAACTGTGATCAAGCATACTACTTGCGGATACAATGAGCTTTTTTGCTATTTTGGTGAGCTTTTCTAAAGGTATTGTCTCATTCACATTGTGTGGTGTCTGGGTGATGGCCTCTACTACACTATCTATAGGCACACAAGAAGAGAACACAATGGGATCACAACTCGAGGACACTAAAATCCTAGCTCCAAGGGCACCAAAATCAGACCTGCACTACCCTCTTACCTCCAATTGTCTGTGTTGGACACTTCAACACCCTCCCAACCTCCCTATCTAGTCCATCTACCTCCTTCAATTTAGTTAGTACTGACTCAAGAAACACTTCCACAGTCATCAGACTAACTCTTACAGGATCTCATTTCCTCAAACTCTATCAAATCCACACATCCACAGTCATCAGACACTCGAAGGAAGAATCTAAGCATTTCTGTGTCAGAGTTAAACAGACAGAGTTAAACATCAAAACTATCTGTGGGTATAGAGGGATTTCCCTGATCTATTGGAGTGGGTGTGAAGTGCTTATGAGTTTGGTCTGATAGTCTAGGGGCTGTCAGCAAAATCAAGAGTTGGAAGGGTTGTCTTGATGGTGAGCCATGAGTCAGTTGTTGTTAGCTTAGTGCTTATAAGGTTGGATCCTTGTGTGGTGAGAGTGTTTTGAGCATCTAGAGGAGGCACCTGACACAGAGGAAGAAAGTTTGCTTCAACTGTGTCAGTTTAGTTAGTTGGTCAGGGATAGTCAGTTGGGAGGCAGCTTTGTGTGCAGTTTTAGCAAGGTGCTTGTAATGTGAGATTCCTTCAAGTTTAGAGGCTCCTGAGGGCATGTGGGTGTCATAGGACATTTGGAGTGGTTTCTTTGTCAGATAGAGGTTCTGATTCAACTAGGTTTGGGTCAGATTGCAAAGGTAGAACTCAGCTAGTTCAATTAAAGGAGGGTCAGAAGAGGGTCGGCAGAGTGTCCAGAGAGCTCCTGGGGTTGTGGATATAAGGTTAGTTATCACAAGAGGACATTCTAGAGGTCTGGAGGAGGATAGGATTTTGACTGGGGACAAGTGAAGCCATTCAAAGTGGATTTGGTCAGCTAGTTGTGCAGAAGGGGATTTTAAGTGAGTGATTAGAGCTTTGGAGGTGAGAGAGATGTCCTGAGAGGATAGTTGGAGGCAACATCTGTATTAGATAGGGAGGTTAGGAGGGTGTTGAAGTGTCCCATTAAGTCAATTGGTGGAGGGCTGGAGATAGTTGCCAGGTTGATTGGCACAAATGGTATCACTTTACTTGACTATATTGACAAAAAATATATAATTGTGTCCAAAGTGAATTGCTTGCCCAAAGTTTAGAAATATGATTTCAATCAAAACAGGTAACATTTTACTCCCTCAAACTAGCACACATGGGATCACTTCTCAAAATTATAAGCAAAAACAAAAACAGAACTATGACTTATGATGACATAATTTCCATAAGTTTAGTAACGTGGTTTCACTCAAAGTTAGCACTACAAGAAATTTGGATAAGCTAGATTCACAATGAAAACTCTCATGAAAGCACTAAATCTCCTAATGAAGTAAGTCCTACAATTTGTGATTCCTAATTAGCGCAGCGAGATATCTCTCTCTAGTATTCTAGGCTATTGCGTAAATGTACTTGCAAGATATGATTTCTTTCCATGCACTCTTCACTGAGAATTAGGGCAATTGCATATTCAGGTTTTGTTTTGATTGTCACCTCGTACTCCCTTCCACTCTTTTCTAATGCAAAAGAAAGTACTTTTAATGTTGATTGTGGGATCCCATTCTTTGTCTCTGCTATCATTTCGAACTTCTGTGTAGCCGCATATTGAATCTTTGCAAAGCTACCTATGATATCCCATGTCTCCACTTTGCTTTTTTCCCACTTGTGGTTATGCCTTCCTTATCTTTTTCAATGTTGCATGCTGCTGGTGATGTGCCATGTGGCTAAGTGGCCTTTTCTAGCCTAAAAGTTGTCGATTCTAGCTTACAATTTTTTTCAAGGGTCAAATGTGTCCCTTTGTGTACTGGCCAAATAAAAGGAACTGGTGGAGTAGGTCTCAATATGTTGTGGTTCAATTTCCATGCATGGTCTAGGTTGTCATTACAGAGCCACATCCACTGATCACATACACCACTTGCACTTGGATGCTTCCTCTAGCCTCAGAAATATGGTGCTGGCACACCATTACTACAAGCAGGTAAGAACTTCTTGCACTTTGTCCTTGGACCAAACATGCCCATACATGTTAATCTGCAACACTGACACAGGTCCTCCTTATTGCTCAAGCTTCCTTTGGCACATCACACTCAAGTATTATGGTGTCATGTGCTCCCACATTGGTAATTCTTTTTGTAGTGGATGATACTCTCTCCATTGTTCCCTGGTTTGAATCTATAGTTGTACCATGGTGGTGGTTGATAGGTGTATAAAAATTCAGCTTATGGGGTCTCCCTTGTTGCTTCCTCTGCCTATTAACCCCATCACATAGCTTGGTTGATGAGACTCAGTGCTGTCTAGGTCAATGACAGTGGGGCTGATTTCTTATGCTTCTTTCTTTGTATTGTTTCTCAATCCCCATGTAGAGGTCCAGGAGCCCCATAAAGTGGAGTATTGGACACTGCCTCTCCAAATATACAAACCACATTAGCCGAAGATGGTGTTACCTTCTTTGTTATCCTATCACCCAATGTCTCCAACTGACCTAACATGCTGACCCAATTTCATAGCATGTTCTTTCAGGCTTTGCAATATTGCATTGGCCATGTCAGAGACACATGCATCATACAAGGAAATTTTAGACTTGTACCCACCATGGACGCTAGTAGCCAGGTTTGTACGGGGCATCATGGTCTCTAGCTCTTTGCTTCTAATCACCTATGTAGAAATACCAAATCATAAGTGAACTATTGCCTTATGGTATGACTATGGAAATTTTTTAGTGTTGGCTTACCAGACTTATAAAGTTTCCCCAATGGGAAATTCGTCCCTCCCACCATGCAAGCCAAGAGTCTAATGCTGGAATATGCTCTTGGACAAGTGGCACCATTGCATCATATACACCAGCCAGCTCCTTATCACCCACCATGTCAAAGTTCTTTACATCCTCGTCTCTTAAGAGTACCTACAGAAGTCACTCTTTTGCAATTAACACTGGTTTGCGGACAAAATAGGTAATATTTCTTGAAAATGAGAAACATTTGACATCTTTCAAACATTCCATTAAAAAATTTCAAACTTTTACCTCTTTTTAAAAAGTGGTCTATGCATGCGTAAAACACTACCAAAAAATGATAATATTTTGGGCACTTTACATGTTTCTTACAAAAATTAACATTGAAAAAAAGACTTTGTTTTGCTTACTTTTTGAGATTATAATTGAAAATCTAACAATAAGTTTTCAAAAAAAATACCAAAATAGAGACAATGTTTATTATTTCCATCCTCAATCCAGAAAAAAAATGTTACAACTGTAAAAAGAAGCTATTTTCTAAGCATATAGCTTATAGCATAGTTATGGTTTCTCATAATCATTGCTATCTATACCAGCACCATCACTAGTTGATGTGCCTTTGCTTGAGAAGGTAGACAAGGCATCCTCTTCTTCACTATCCACAAATACATTTTTTCTTCTATGTGTACACTTAGCTTAGACTCCTTGGGTCATTTGCCATGTAAACATGATTGAGTATGTGCTACAGAGTGCAACTATAAAAAACTATTTATATGATTATATTACAAAATCGTTATCTTGATACAGTTATTATCTTAATTATAAAACCCTATTTTGGCTCTTAATGAGAGTAGTATTAAGATCCATTTCAATGCTCTGGAGTATCATAATTTTTTAATTGATTATATATACTTTTTTTTAAAGAGTTTGTTATGTACAGGTAAATTTTAAAATATCATGAATAAGCTATTTAAAAGTTATCTAATTTTAAAAAATAATTACACTCATTTTTAAAGAAGATGTGTCCTTAATGTGACAAAAAGGATTAAAATGATAATTTTAGTTATTAAATGAGTTTAGAAAGCATGAAAAAGCTCTCTTTAAGAAACAAAATTTTATACTTTTCAAAATACTTTTTTGTAAAATATTAGGCTGGGACTTGGGTTTGAATCCTACTCATTACTACACATGGTAAGGATATTTTAGCTACAACATTTGCGGCGGCCAACTTAATGCTGAGTAAGAACTTCTCAGGTAAGAGTTGATGCTTTTCATCAACTTGATACAAAACATCAACTTTTATGAAAATTTGATATTTTGCATCAAGTTGATGTAATACATCAACTTAATATGCAAAACATTAACTTTCTACGCAAAAGATCAACTTAATATGTAAAACATTAACTTTTTACACAAAAGATCAACTTTTTTTACAAAACTTGATGTTTTGCATCAATGTTATGCAAAACATCAACTTTCCCACAAAACTTGATGTTTTGCATCAAAGTTGATGCAAAACATCAACTCTACCATAAAACTTAATGTTTTGCATCAAGTTTCATATGCTCCGAAGAAGAAAGTCGGAGGATCAAAGGTCGATTTTCACAAATAGCCTGTTTTATCAATTCTATCCTCACTAGTATGCTCAG
The DNA here is from genome assembly GCF_041138505.1 of Cibotium barometz. Taxonomy (NCBI): domain Eukaryota; kingdom Viridiplantae; phylum Streptophyta; class Polypodiopsida; order Cyatheales; family Cibotiaceae; genus Cibotium; species Cibotium barometz. Next base: position 24,683,183 of record NC_141075.1, on the reverse strand, counting down.
ACAGCCTATTCCACAAATTTTGAGTACCATAGGATAAGGTGATATAGGTAAAACATAGGTTTAGGGCTAAAGACCTGAAAAACACACATGGTCACAACCTTTGACTACAAATTTGAGAGGAGGTCATAAAAAAAATGCTTGTCTATGTATCCATGTAACCTTTGTATCATAGATAATATTGCTACATAGTAAATGCCAAAAAATTCATGATAGTAGAAGAGCTAGATGAGATAATCCATGATGACCTGTAATCCATTGGTTTTGATCTAGATGTGGAAGGCTCCATTGATTTGGAAAACCATGAGTTGATTGATTCACCAATCTTGATTTTTGTTTTGTAATTCAATTTTAAAGTTGAAGAACTATAAGCAAATACACATGGTGGGACCATCTATGTCAGGGGAGGGGGATGCATGTGAGCTTGGACTTTGTCATGCCTAGTATGCTCTCTAGCATAGGGGACCTTGAATCTACCGCTGTCATTGTGAAAGCTCCAAGCTCCTCTCCATGACCATTCAAGAAGCCCTAAGCTCCTCTCTTTTCTCTTTGTACAAAAAGACAATGTTGCAGAAAAAGATTGCATCTCTCAGCATCCTTCGCTTGTCCTCCAAATAATTATAACCAAGCTCATTCTACACTACCCTTAGACATACTATCTCTCAACGTCCTTCACATGTTATACTCAAAATAATTGTAACTAGAGCTCATTCCTACACTACTCATAGATATATCATCACCTACATTCATAATAATGGCTATCTGGATCAAACATCAACATAAGCATACTATGAATTTTCGCCACCACCACATATGTCAATGATATAGGCTACAATTTCTTCCTACCACCCTTATCCATGTTGCATAACAAGAATTTACTTCATTAAAACAAATGCCTATGTGGGTCGAGATTTACACCCATAGGCTATATAATGTCCACCTCTAAAATTGTCCTGTTGAAAAAATATTTCAATTTTTTACTCTTTTAACATGCTTAGGCTTACTCAGAGCCTCCATAGTTATTTTCTTCTACATGTATATATGAATAGAAGTCTACCTTTGCACACCTATAAGTTTACCTCTTGAACTCTTAGCATATTTATGTATTCTAATATTTTTTGAGTGTAGTTACCTATTTTTCTCGCAATAGTGTTAATTGTCATTTGGATCTTCTTGGGACTTGGCTGCCTATCCATTCTAACAACATCATATACCAATTTCTCTATCATCCAATGAAGACTTAAGCAGACTTGGCTAAATAGGATGCTTATGCTCTTCAGCATGCACCATCAACCTTGTATATGATCAATAGTATACAAAGCAATCACGTGTCTGTACAATAGACTTTTTATTTGCAATGGGTAAATGTAATCTTATTGTTTCCTTCTATTGCTCTAGTACCACGATCAACTCTTTAGTCAAAAATCCTTTGAAGAAAGTGTTATTGTATATTCCATGGTTCAAGTAATAAGAACAGACCAACATTTAAGGCATCCAATGCAATGGCTTATTCTCACCTTGATGTTTGGTAGATCCATATGAGTAGTATGTGGCTTTGTCCAAACATGCCCATCATACTTGTGTTGCATTGCATACATTTTATTGTCTACTCTCTCATCAGGAGGGGGAAACTCAAAAACCAAATTTCCATCAAAAAACCTAGAAAACTTGGTTATGTACTGCCTAAGTAGGGTAACTGCTGAACCCTTTAACTTGTAGGAAACTAAAGACCGTATTAGGTAATTTGGGAAAATCCCAATTCCTAGAATGGTAGTGTTTAGGGATTTTATGATCAATTTTCCTCAAAATATAGGTTTTATGGCATAAATAACTACATGTTTGGACATTAAATCATGCAAATTAGTTAATTTGTGATGTAAAACCTAATTAAATTCTCCCAATATTAAGAAAGAAAGCTACATGCACACACATTACTGTACTCCTCCCATGGGGAATGAAGATATTATACTTGAGTCATTGAGATTTATAGTCCCAAAATGACACCATTGGCATTTATCAAGGGACTAAAAAATAAAATGTTTTTTTACAACTATTTTTTAAATTAAGGGAGAATGGCAGTGGTGCCATTCTTTCTCAATTTTAGTAAAGGACTTAGAAAATAAAAAATGGTTTCTAGCAGTTGTTCTTGAACTTATGTACAATCCTTATTAGAAAATTGGTTTAGGTACACCCACTATGAAATGCAATTTTTGGTAACATGAGCCGTCACATCATCTTAAGAGTCTTTGTGGTGTTCATAAACACTATCAAAATATTAGATCTAAGAAGTGTTGTTCTACAATTATCACATTCAAATAGTTTAAGAAATGGTCATGATGTTGTTCTCCTAATTGGATGACATTATTGTTGTTAATAACGTTATATAAAACATACAAATTTAAAATGTATAGACTGGTCTGTCCATTGTCTTACGAGGGAATACTGATAGGGTGTTGTTCTCCCATCCTTAACTTAGTTTTGAGAGAGATTGTCATTCTCCACTTTTCCACTAGAATGGAAGGGTTTAGGACCCTCTATCATTAATGTGGTGCAATTCTCCAATTTTCTTGGAAATTTTGATTTTAGTGGTCGATGATGGATTTGGTACCATTCTCACCTCATTAAGGGAAATGGTGGCCCCATTACTTAGGGAAAAATGGCACTATGTCGTTCTCTCCTTGAAAATTTAGGTTTGAGATGAGAAAATTAAAGGGAGAATGCCCGTGCTACCATTATCCCCTCCTCCCTAATATAATCCAAATTTGATGGGAGAATTGCACCACTGCAATTCTCCCTCTTGTATAAAATGGAGGAAGAATGGCAATGGTGCCATCCTCCTTTAATAATTAAACTTTCCAAGGGAGAATGACAATTCCTCCATTCTCCCTACTCTGATTACAAATTACAATGATTACAATTCCTCCATTGTCCCTACTCTGATTACAATGAAAGCATGGTTTTGTTTAGTTGGATGCATTGTCATTTTGGCAAGAATAGTATTGTGTTGACATTCTACCCCCAATCACAATGTCATCTTAGCTACACTTTTCCAAACTCATTCCCCATTGAATATTTTCTTTTAGATAAGAAAGGCAATGGTGCCATTCTCCCTCTTATTAGATTTGGCGTGGTTTGGTGCATTATCATTGGGGAGAATGGCAGTGGTGCCATTCTCCCCCGAAACAAAATGCCAAACCACTACCATCCCCTTCTTAGAAAATTAGATGTAGAAGATGGTAATGGAGGAGGAAAGAGTGGTACTATTTAAGAATGACAATGGGGAGGAATGATTCAATATCACATTCATATAGATTTTCCTATCCATTGGTAAAACGTTGGTAAAACGTTGTTAAAATAATCATATTTTTTGCAAATACACAAATAAAAAGGAAATCAAGTAGAAACAAACTAGATATTTCTTGGCATATTACTTACATATCTCAATTTGAAAAAGACATTTATGAATGGAGTCTTGTTTTTATTACTTCACTGTCTTAAATTAAGCATAATAAAGATCCACATGTCTTCAATTGTAACATTAAAAGACATCAAAGGATTTATGAATGTGCAAAATTCAAAGTTGTATTAACAAAAAATATAATCCATAACTTCTAAATTACAACTTGAAGGATAAAAAATGAACTAATGATTCAATGAACAAATTATTTCTCACACAATCAAACATTTTGTTGAAAAGACACAAAAGCATTTATATTCAAAGTGTAAGATTGCAGTGGCACACAACGCACAAAAAATGACATCTGGTAATGAATGAAAAAGTATTCATAGTGTTATCTAATTAATCAAACTCATAGTCTACAAATAGCTCATCACCTATACAAATACCATCTAACATCACCAACAATGTACACCATCTCCTTCTTTTCGATGAGACTTTAGGGTCTTCTAAGATGGAATACTTCTTTATCGTTAGATTGACTTTACACACCTTTTTCCAATATTTATATGAGTATTCATCCCCTCCATAATGAAGGATAATTGTCCCTCTCTTGATAAGTCCAGCACCTATTATGGTTGACTCTCGGACCTCAAAATTGACGCTCCGAATTTGAAACACTTAGATGAGTGGAATAGGAAATGTTGTTATTCTCGAAGTGGATCGCGTGCCAATATATATCTTCTCAAACACATTGATCTCCAACCCTTTACCTCTGTATCATCCCAAAAGTAACACCAAGAATAAGATATCATATTCATCATCAAATAAACATATGAGATACAAATAGATAAAAAGAATATAATATTTATACCATGTAAAATCCTTAAGGACTTTATGTAATCCTTAGCAGTGTTTGTCTTGATAAATTTTCCTTTGAATCCTAGTTGCTCAACCAGATGAATAGCTTAGGTATCTTTCATCTTGGATACTTGAGGTCAATCCCTTAAAAGTCTTAGATGTGATGAATTAAGTGGAGGACCAAACATTGCACCACCTAAATCTCTCTTATTGGTTAGAGGCTTTCTTAGTTAGGATGCAATAGGAAGGATTCATGTTCCATACTTCGATGTTGACCATTGATGATTATGCTCAACCCATTCCTCAACAAATTCTTTGACACTAAAATGGCCTTCAGACACAGGTAATTGTCCATACTAGTTAGTCTCTATCACATTGCGCACATCACTAGCTTCATTAAGATGTAGCAAGTAAGGTAGCAACTCCCCTAGAAGTAGGGTATCATACATATATTTAACATTAAAAATACGGGGAAATATGAAACTTGATGGTGGACAAAGACAAGCCTTGTAAGGAGTCATCAATAAGTATGGTCCTTCTAGCATCACATCCAAATACTTTTAAGATTTTTGCCATGCTTATCAGGTTGGATGATTCTCTTCTTACTGTACATGTAGCAACCTTCTTGACTCCATATCACAAAGAATGGGAGAATCTCCTTTGCATAGAGTTGGAAGTTTTCTATCATCTCAAGAACATTGTGTTCTTCTGCTGTTGACCAATACCGACATTAAATCTTTCAAGCAATTTTTTAAGAAATTCAATGCATCTAGGCCGAAGAGTCATATATCTTCTATTGCGACACATTATGGAGGGGTGTATTTGTGACTTAAACCAACAACGTGCCAATAGTAAGCTGTGTAGGTTCAATATTACTGTGAGACCCATCTGCCCCCTCTGCTCACCAAATTCCCATTTGCTAGCAGCGAAAGTAGCTTCCGCTTGCATGGGGCAGGGTTTCCCACTCGGGGCCTCGCCCTCGAATGTCCAAACACGAGACTAATCTAGTGGTCATTCTGAAACCAAAACTGGGAAAATTTCTCTTGCCCGAAAAATGGGGACGATTCCACCTTTTGATTTTCTTAATGAATTTTCTAACGGAGTTCGACTTCTTTCTCCCAGGTGGCGTCTTCAAAAGGATAGAACTTCCATTTGACTAATAATTCTCTCAAAATTTTGTTCCTAAGTTCCTTCTCTCAAACATCAAGGATTTCTTCAAGTTGGAGTTCCATTTGCCCTTGGGTTAAGAAGTTAAGAGTTCATCTCATTAAAAGCACATGATTCGGGCTCGGTACATACTCCTTAAGTAGGCTGACATGAAATACATTATGTACTTTGAGATGAGGAGGCAGAAGAAGTTCATAGGCTAAGTCACCTACTTTCTTTGTAATCAGATATGGCCCAGAGTATCTGGGGGATAACTTCTTATACTTCCAAAGAGATAGAGAACTTCTTTTGGGGCGTACTCGAATGAAGACCATACTTGTTTCTTCGAATTTTTTGTCACACCTCTTCTTATCTGCATACTGCTTCTGCCTATCCTAGGCAGCTTTTATATCCTTACAGATTGACTGCATCTGCTGCTCCATGTCGTCAAGCATCTATCTGGACATCTCGACCCTAATCAATGGGTCGGACCAAGTTAATGGTGTTTGGCAGTCTTGTCCATACAGAGCTTTGAAAGGGCTCATCCCGGTACTTCGGTGATAAGAAGCATTGTAGGCAAATTCAACTAGGTGCAGATAGCTTAGCCACTTCTTGGGTTTCGCCACAGCATGACCAAAGTATATCTTCGATTACTTGGTTCACCCTTTCTGTTTGGCCATCAGTCTCGGGGTGATAAGATGTTTGCTGAGATCCAAGAAAGTTTCGAGTGCTTTAAAGAATGCAGTCCAGAATCTTGATGTGAATTTGGGATCTCGATCTTACTATTCTCTTAGGTAGGCCATGCAATCTAAAGATTTTCTTGAGGAACACTCTGGCCACATCCACTGCAATGTAGGTTTCTTTCACTAGAATCAAATGGGCAACTTTGGTTAGTCAACTACCATGAAGATGGAGTTGTAACCTGATTGCACTGAAGGTAGACCAGTAATAAAATCCATACTGATACATTCCCACTTCATCTGGGGGATGTCTAATGGATGTAACTTCCCAGGCATTTTTACTCTCTCGGCTTTGACTTTAAAGTTCTTTTTGAATTTCTGTTTCAGGGGAACTTATTTTAATAAGATGAGATAATTTTTCTATCTAAAATATTCAAAATCTGAATATTCTCTCTCTAGAATATTTTCTCTCTCTAAGTCAAAACAGGTAGAGACGAGATCTCTTATATTTCTGAAGAGGGAATTGATTATAGGGGAAGATACTAGACATCAAAAAGGGGTTGGGGGAGGAATCTTACATTCTACCCTACTGAAAAAACGCGAGATGTCCTCATCTCATAGGTGGAGTATGATCTCTTTCATCTTCTTCTTCTTCTTCAATCACTTCCAACGTTACGCCTTGGAAGTGGACGGTCGATTTTTCCCTGGTATTCTACTGGATTATGGATGATTTGAGAACTGTCGGTTAAGCCCTTGGTTTTCAGTTGCAGTATAGATCTACCCTTTTTTCCTCTTCTACTTCTTCTGAAATTGTGACTGCTTTGGCTGCTGCAGTTTGAGGTGGAATTCTTTCTCTTTGGTTGCCCCTGTTCTGGAAAGGAGTTCTGAGGTTACTCTGGACAGAGGCAGATTGTTGAGTTAGAGTTCTTCTGGGGTTATCCTGGCTTGGGCGAGATGGACCCTGATTAGACTGGTATGAAGGGATTGGTCTCTGCATTCAGGGTCCTAGACTTCCCTATCCCCTTGACATGGCAGGAGTTGGGCAGTCTTTTAACTGATGACCAAAACCTTGGCATCCAAAACACCGGTTCTCACTTCTGAGCTTATCGTTCTGAATCCTTAAAATAGGTGGCCCTCCTGAGAAAGTATTTTGGGGGAAGGGTCTTCCTTCCCCTCCTGAGAAAGTATTTTGGGGGAAGGGTCTTCCTTCACTTTGGAATCTTCCTGAGAAAGTATTTTGGGGGAAGGGTCTTCCTTCCCCTCCTGAGAAAGTATTTTGGGGGAAGGGTCTTCCTTCCCCTCCTGAGAAAGTATTTTGGGGGAAGGGTCTTCCTTCACTTTGGAATCTTCTTGCATCCTGATTCTGAATCGGCCCTTGCTGCCTCTTTGGGGGTGGAAAGTTTGAAGTACTTTCCTGGGCTTGGAATCTTTTAAAGTTAGAGGGTGCAGGCTTTGGCGGGATCTTTACTACAAAGGCTTTGGCAAAATCCTTTGCCATTTTTACTGCTTCAGCCATGGACACTGGTTTGGCATTTTTGACCAGTGTGTCCAAGGGTTCGTTCATTGCCCGAATGAACCTGGCCATGAGCTGTTCTTCATCTAGAGATGGTGAGTATTTGAGTAGAATAGCAAAGGCCTGGTGATATTCTTCAATGGTTTTGTTCTCCTGCTTTAGCTCTAAAAATTCGTTCATTTTGGTTTTCAAAAATCCAGGGGGACAAAATCTCTTTCTCAAATAGGTTTTTAGGTCATTCCAAGATTGAGTATTTCTGCTCAGACGGTTGGTGTCACAATGGTTCCTCCATGCCACCCTGGCTGTTTCCACTATTTTCAACCGGCCGAGAGCCATTTTGCTCAGCTCATTATAACCTGTGAGGTCAAAATACTCTTCCATGGCTTCCACCCATTTCTCCACAGCCTCACCCAGGTTCTCCCCTTCTCCTTTGAAGGGTCCTGGCTGAGTCCTATGAAGAGCTTTGCAAACATCAGGGTTAAGTTCGTCATCTTCAGAGACAGGTTCTGGCTGCTGACGGCCACGGTTTCCTCGTCTCATAATTCTGTCAAAAATTTATATATTAGAGAGACAATAGTTATAAGATCAAAAAGGAGATTCTTACTCCTGTATACCTCGAAGACTGGGGGAGGAATCTTACATTCTACCCCACTTAAAAAAGGTGCGAGATGCCCTCATCTCGCAAGGTAGAGGACAACTCTTTTTCTTAAGATCCAATTTTATTCTGGGGTTCGTTATATTCTGGTCAACCCAACAGAATACTGGGATAAATATCCCTTATATAGAACTCATCATTAAATAACAATTCATTCAGATCATATCATTCATATCTTTAACATGATAATGGTCCATTAGACCGAAAAATTTCCTTCTGAACATTCCTCCACGGGAATTTCAGTCAAGTAAGTTCTCAATTTGTCATCCCTTAACTTGATCTATCGGTCAAGTGTTAACAGTAGCAATCTGGCAGCACAATCCACTAATCTCATAGTGATTTGCTGAATTCATTATCATCATTCCAGTTATGAATATCATCACAGGGACTCGTCCCATTCATCCTCATTGTGGTTTCGCTCAGGTTATTATATTTCAACTAAATTTCAAAAATCATCATTTTTCAATCAGAATCCAATTCAATTCATCAATTCTCAAACAGAATTAAAAATCATATCAACCACATTCGAAATCATCATCTGGATAGCATTAACACTTATAATTTCAAGTCTTAGATTTACTCGTATATACTGTCAGTAAAGAGCTGTAGTTATACTCTCGGTATATACGGGTAGTCACGGCCCTTGGAATTATAAGGTAAAAACCATTATGTCTAGGCCTCAAGCAAGTCAGGGATTCTATATAATTGCGTTACTTCCATCTGAAGACCCAATTACCAAATTACGAATTTCAGTTTGAATATCAAATTGTATGACTTATATCACACAATTACAACCTTTTTGTGTTTCTTGATAAATTTTTGACATATTTGTCTTCTCAGTTGATCTTTATTAGCCAATTGGCTCTGATACCAACTGTGAGATCCCTATTCCCACCGAGCAACAGATTCGGGGTACTAGCAGCGGAAGTAGCACATCTCGCGCGGGGCAGGGGTCCCACATTCGGGGCCTCGTCCACAGATATCCGGACAAGAGACTAATCCGTCGGTTTTTCCAAAACCGGACTTGAAAAAACTTTCCTTACCCGAAAAGCACGGGCGATTCCACTAGGATAACTTTTTACTCTAACGTAGTCAAGACCATTACTGATCAAGCTGATCCGATTGCACCTATAAAGATACTCGGTCAGATCAAGGAAGAAACTTGCACTTGGATCATTGGGATCAACGCTTTTTTCCCCATCAAGGAGGCACAGTCGTTAATTCCTATCCATAGAACAATTACTATCTGGGATTTACTTTATCTATCGTAATAACGGAAATTGAGTCTCGATTTACGGATCCATCAGTCCAGCCTAACCCCATCCGATCCCATGGCATTAGGGGAAGGTTGAGGTTTATAGGGGCCCTTTAAGATGCCATGTGATTAAAAGGTTATTAAGGAAAAGAGCCAATCGTGTGATGCCATGTATACAAAAATGTTGGGTGATTAAAGGTGGTCAAAAGATTCTCTAGAAGATGCCTTTTTGTACTTTTCATTTCCAAAAAGTGGGGGGAAAAGTTTTTGAAATTTCGGACGTCCATAACTTCTACATATGAGCTCAAAATTTGTCGGAGATTACAGATCCAGAATCTACTCGTCGAGCTCTTTCCATAGATATGTCACATGATATAGTTTTGCTCGCTCAATTTCAAATTCAATTTTGGCGGGAAACTTTGAAATTCAAACTTCTAGCCGTTTGAAGAATAAGAAGGTATTTAAAGTCAAAGAAACTTAACGTTTTAACAAAAAGTCATTAAAATCATAATATGGCAGCTTAAAGGGCCCCTATAGACCTCAACCTTCCCCTAATGGTTAGCCAACCGCCCAACCACTGTAGTGATGGGATCCAATTTGGAATTCTGTTAGGTTTTGTCCCGGGTACCAAGAAAAAGAGTTCCAAGGCCCCCTAGCTGGAAGTTCATGCAAACATAAAACTAGCCACACCACTTACACACCCAATATGAAATTGCCTTTTTCTTAGCATCAACTAACTTTAAAACAATCCTTTAATGAAACCATAGTATCACTGATCACAATCTTCCAAATTATCCGGTTGATTCTTAATTTCCCCTCATTCCTTCATCAGAGTATTTATGGCATCATTGGCAACCAGAACGCTCACCACCTGTCCACTCAGGGGCCTTTTCAATAGTTCCTAGCCCATAATACTCGGTAAATCATCACTTATAAAAATCAAGATGGACTCTCGTTGAAGATCAACAAGATCAACCAACAGATCCATAAAAAGAGCCATGGACTCATCCATTGAAGACCAGCAAGGTCAATCAACCAGATCAATGACCGGTTTCACAAAACAACTCTTACTCCTTGTTCCAATATCTTCCTCGACGCACGCGTGGGTATCCTAGGTGACCCAGAGCCCGAGCACCGTATGGTCAGCACCCTCTAGGATCCTTCGCAGGTGACCTAGCACTTCACTCATAGGCCGCTTCCTTGGTCCCTCATCCACGGTACCGGAAGCTCACCATTTTAATCAAACCGAGGCTGGTCAAGACCTCGGTCGACCTTACTACGCGAGACGTCCTCCATTGACTCTCCGTCATCAACAGTTGCAACTTTATCAGTTAGATCTCCACACCCTTAATCACAAGATGGTCAAAATGCTTCCCCAGCATTCTTGACATAAAACAGCCATTTACAAATAGCATTTACAAACAGTTTACAAATACAGTTTCTATATTAACTCTCATTTTTCCACATTATCCCTCATCAATCCACATTACTTATTCCACATTCCATTTATATGTGTACGCATCCCATCACATCATTTTCCATCTCCTCACTTCAGATTCCTTCACATCACATATCATATATTCACATCCATACATATATCCACATCCACATCCACATTCACATCCATACATCCACATCTACATCCATGCATCTATTTTCACTTCCACATCTACATGCACATTCATGCATCCTCATCCATACATGCACATCTACATGCACATTCACATCCATACATCCACATCTATATGTATACATCCACATCTATATGCATACATTTATATCTACATGCATACATCCACATCTCCATGCATACATCCACATCCACATTCACATTCACATCCATACATCTACATCTACATGCATACATCCACATCCTCATTCACATCCATACATCCACATTCACATTCACATCTACATGCATGCATCCATACATACACATCCACATTTACATCCATGCATCCACATCCACATCCTCATTCACATCCATACATCCACCCTATCACAACCCATATACATCTTATCCCATCACATACACTTCTTACCTCACCCCATACACATCCTGTCACTTCTTAACTCATCTTATCACATTCTAACTCATCTCATATGCATCTTATCATATCTTATCACTTCCCATATCTTTTATGCATACCTCTATGCATGAAATTCAATTATGCTAAAAGTAACACTTTTATAATAAAATAATCATCTTTTATGCATACCTCTATGCATTCAATTATGCTAAAAGTAACACTTTTATAATAAAATATTCATCTCTTATGCATACCTCTATGCATGAAATTCAATTATGCTAAAAGTAACTCTTTTATAAAAAAATATTCATCTCTTATGCATACCTCTATGCATGAAATTCAATTTAACTAAAAGTAACTCTTTTATAATAAAATATTCATCTCTTATGCCTACCTCTATGCATGAAATTCAAATATGCTAAAAGTAACTCTTTTATAATAAAATATTCATCTCTTATGCATACCTCTATGCATGAAATTCAATTATGCTAAAAGTAACACTTTTATAATAAAATATTCATCTCTTATGCATACCTCTATGCATGAAATTTAATTATGGTAAAAGTAACTCTTTTATAATAAAATATTCATCTCTTATGCATACCTCTATGCATGAAATTCAATTATGCTAAAAGTAACTCTTTTATAATAAAATATTCATCTTTTATGCATACCTCTATGCATGAAATTCAATTATGCTAGAATAAGTAACACTTTTATAATAAAATATTCATCTTTTATGCATACCTCTATGCATGAAATTCGATTATGCTAAAAGTAAATCTTTTATAATTTGAAAAAAAGATGAATTTTCTTTTACTAATTTCTAAAAATTTTGCCATAACCTCCTTTGTATGGCTGACCATTTTTCAATTTTCTACATCTTTAAAACTAATTAAAAGTACACCAATATTGAAATTATCCTAAATTTAATATTTTTTTTCACTTAATTGAGATAAACATTATAAAAATTTGACATTAATCACTTAACCATTCACCTAGGATAAAGAATGGTTGGTTTTGTTAGAGAAGAGAGGGAAATGCCTTTTGTAATGAGGCCTAACATTATAGAGAAGACATAAAGCATAAAAACCATTTTAAAACCATAAAAATCCATAAAATAATTGAAAGAAAGAAGAATCACCAACTTACTAATGACTTTGATAGCTTTCCTTTGGCTTGATGGTTTGAGGGTTCAACTCTTGTTTGGAGACAAGAGTGGCCACCAATCTTTGGAAGAGGGAAATGCCAAAAACTAATGAATTATTAACAAATTCATAGTTCTTGGCTTGGGTGGAGTAGAGTAACAATGCATTAAACATTGTTAATTTTCAACAAGGAGGAGGCTTCTATTTATAGGAAAAATTGAGCTCCTAACCAAACAAACTAATTCTAGAATTTTCCAAATCAGTTTGGTTTAATTTGGACTAAATTTAGACCTAGTTTGGTTCCTTTTTGATTCGGTTTGGTTCCCTTTTGATTTGGTTTGGTTCAAGAGAGAGGAGAGATAAAAATATCACATTATTTTTTAGTTTAAAACTCATTCAAGCATGTGAAATATGCACCTCCTTTAATGGGCTCCCCTTTCTTACATATGTGTCAAAATGGAATGATTATACCCAAAATATCTCATATTTTTAATATTGCTCATAGTTTTTTTACTAATAAACCTTGTACATTTTCAACTCTTCATCTTATGTGAGCATTTACTCAATTTTGGATACCCAAAATATCTCATATTTTTAATATTGCTCATAGTTTTTTACTTATAAACCTTGTACATTTTCAACTCTTCATCTTATGTGAGCATTTACTCATTTTTGGATACTCAATTTATCTCATTTTTTTGATATTACTCATAGTTTTTTACTAATAAACCTTGTACATATTTAACTCTTCATCTTATGTGAGCATTTACTCATTTTTGGATACTCAATTTATCTCATTTTTTTGATATTACTCATAGTTTTTTACTAATAAACCTTGTACATATTCAACTCTTCATCTTATGTGAGCATTTACTCATTTTTGGGTATCTTCTTTTACAAATTGGATTTATCTCCTCCCTACACATGGATTAATGCTATTGGCCCATAGGAACCTTAATTGGACCATAATTCAAAAATTTCTGAAAATCTAGACCCTTAGGTTAAGGTCCTTTATACCCATTTCCAATTAATTCCAATTGCACATTAGAAAGTTCTTTTTGAATTTCTGTTTCAGGGGAACTTATTTTAATAAGATGAGATAATTTTTCTATCTAAAATATTCAAAATCTGAATATTCTCTCTCTAGAATATTTTCTCTCTCTAAGTCAAAACAGGTAGAGACGAGATCTCTTATATTTCTGAAGAGGGAATTGATTATAGCGGAAGATACTAGACATCAAAAAGGGGTGGGGGAGGAATCTTACAGTGTCCACCGCCTCACTAGACGAGCTCGATATCTCAACACTCCCCCTCGAGCTCAACTCCATCTCATGTACACCAAGCAAAGCCCTGAATCTGCGGAGCTTCTCTGTACCCAATGCTTTGGTGAAGATGTCAGCTACCTGATCCTCTGTGCTGACATAAACAAGGTCAAGGTCTCCTGCCAAGACCTTCTCTCTGAGACGAAGTGGTAGTGGACCTCTATATGCTTCGTACGAGCATGAAAAACTGGGTTCCTGGCCAACTGTATACTGCTAATGTTGTCACAGAAAATGACAACTTGTCTATCCACTGATAGACCCAAATCTGCAGGTAACTTTCTCAACCAAGCTACCTCACATGCTGTCATAGTAGCAGCTCCTCTGTACTCGGCCTCTGTACTGGATAGAGCAACCGTAGGCTGCTTCTTGCTGCTCCAAGTCACAGCACCACTCCCCAAAGAAAACATGAAACCACTGGTAGATCTTATATCTGAGATACTACCAACCCAATCAACATCTGTGTACCCAACCATGTACACATATCTCTGTCCCAGTCTCATAGAATAGTCCACAATGCAAAGTAGACTTCACATACCTCAGTATGCATCTCAATGCATCCAAATGCGGTTTCCGTGGAACTTGCATAAACTGACTCACCAACCCAACAGCATAGCTCAAATCTAGTCTGGTGATCGTCATGTAGATCAATCTTCCTACTATGCGCCTATACATAGTAGGATCCTCCAAGATCTCTCCTGAATCTGCACTCAACTTGCCATTCTAATCCAATGGCACGGAAATAGGCTTACAACCTGTCATACCATACTTGGACAACATGTCCAAGCCATACTGTCTCTGTAGTAATCCAATACCATGTGGTGACCTAATCACCTCAATGCCCAAGAAATATCTGAGCTCCCCCAGATCCTTCATCTCAAACTTCTGTCTAAGCAAGATCTTTACATCAAAGATCTCTGCATCATGGTTCCCCGTAATGATCAAGTCATCTACATAGATGACAACAAGCACAACCCCTCTATTACCATGTCTCACGTATAGCGAGAAATCTGCATTGGCTATATGAAAGCCAATAGTGACAAGATATTTAGAAATATTATCAGACCATGCTCTTGGTGCTTGCTTTAAGCCATACAAGGCTTTCTTTAACCTGCAAACATGCTCGGGGTGACCCACATCCTCATAGCCAGGTGGCTGCAACATATACACCTCTTCTTGCAAATCCCCATACAAGAATGCATTCTTTACATCCATCTGATGTAAAGACCATTGCTTTGACGACGCAGCCACTGCTATCACAACTCTCACTATTGCCATCTTGGCAACTGAGCTGAAAGTTTCCTCATAATGAATGCCATATGTCTGCGCATATCCTTTGGCTACCAACCTAGCCTTATACCTGTTTATGCTTCCATCACTGTTATGTTTTACTTTGTACACCCACTTGCATCCAATGGCTTTCTTGCCTTTAGGCAATTTCACTAAGTCCCAATTTTCATTTCCATATAGTGCATCCATCTCCTCATCCATAGCTTTCTCCCAACACACATTTCCAACGGCCTCATCAATGCATGTGGTCTCAACAACCTACACAACCTTTGCCATATATGCATAGTGATGTGCCACATAACCATCATAGGTAAATCTCTGCACAGGATTTTTCACTCTCCTAGATCTTCATAGGATTTCATTCATGGCTTCCATAGCCTTCTTTACACCAGGTGTTCTCATAGCTGGGATCCCAAGCTCCTCATCAAGGCTCATCTCTGAGCCACTAGACTCTCCATCAACATGAGAATGCCCTGCAGAAATGTCAGGCATACCAAGGGGCTCAACCACTTTCTCTTTTCCTTTACGTGATATACTGATCACATTTGCAGGACTGGTATTATGACACAGCGTGCCACTCCATGGTCTATCAACAGACCCACTAGATGAGGACTCTCCTGGTCCACTAGATGAGGACTCTCCTGGTCCACTCAAAGACTGTGATTGCTGACCTGCATTCTGTGCAACCACACTTCCACTCACATCAGCCCCAACAGCTTCTTTTTCAGCAGTATACCAGCTGCTCATCTCATCAAAGACAACATCCCTGCTTACCCTCAATTCACGTGTAGCAGGATTATAACACCTGTATCCCTTTTGCTCAAGGGAGTATCCAATGAACACACATTTTTCAGCTTTTGGATCTAGCTTAGTTCTCAGCTCATCTGGCACATGCACATATGCAATGCATCCAAAGACTTTCAGATGAGACAAATCAAGTTTTCTGCCAGTAAACCTCTCCTCTAGAGTTACATCATCATGTATGGCTGCAGAGTTGGAGTCCTATTCATGATGTATACTGCTGTAGAAACAGCCTCAGCCCAATAGCTATGCGGCATATTCTTCTCTTCCATCAATGCTCGCGCAATCTCAGCAATGTGCCTGTTTTTTCGCTCAGCAACTCCATTTCGCTTCTGCGGAGTGTATCTGCATGTAAACTGTCTCCAAATACCATTCTTCTTCAAAAATTCAGAGAACTCATTGGAGAAGTACTCTCCCCCTCCATCTGATCTTAGGCACTTTACATATTTCCCTATTTGCTTTTCAACCAAAACTCTAAAACTGTGAAAGTGAGTAAACACCTCACTCTTCTCCTTCATGAAATATACCCACACTTTCCTTGTGTGGTCATCAATGAATGTCACATAATACCTGCAGGCTCCCATAGACATGGTCTTCGTAGGACCCCATACATCTGAATGCACAACATCTAGTGCATTTCTACTCACATATCTGTTGCGTGGAAATACATGCTTTGTTTGCTTTCCAAATTGGCATGCTTCACATATTCTCTGCATACCTTCCACTTTAAACTTTGGTAGCCCTGTCACAATTCCTTTAGTCTGCATAGACTTCATTCTCTGCACATTCACATGTCCAATTCTTTTATGCTAAATGTCTGTGTCTGCAACAATTCCTGAACCATTTGCAAACATCGTAGCACTCATTTCAGGCATGTCTACATTCAACGTAAACATTCTGCCCACTCTGTTGCCTTTTGCAAGTCTTTAAAGTCTTCAACATAACAACCATCAGGGTGAACCTGCAAACCCTGCTCAATCATCTGGCCAACTAAAACCAAATTCTTTGTTATGTTTGGAACATGAAGTACATCTGCAAGGTACTTCACTTTGCCATCCTGCATAGACAATGGCACATCTCCAACATGGGCAATTGGATAAACAGTGTCATCCCCTGTTTCCACAAAACCTGGTCTTTTCGGGTTTTTCATCTCCTTGAACCACTCCCCATGACTTGTTATGTGGTTCGAAGCACCTGAATCCACATACCATACATCATCTTTTTGTGCTGCTTCAACATTTTCAGACATGGCGTTCACGACATGCTGCATAACAAACAACCTTTCATTTTCAGACATGCTGCATAACAAACAACCTTTCATTTTCAGACATGCTGCATAACAATCAACCTTTCATTATCCTCATTGTTTCTGCTTGAGGATGCATAGTTGTTCTGCTGCACTTTTCCATTTTGCATGTCAACCTGCTTCTTATAACATTCTGCCTGCACATGTCCAGGCTTACCACAATAAAAGCATTCACGTGCATCATTATATTGCCTTTGCCAATTTCCATGTCCTCTTTGACTCCCCCTACCTCTGAATTTGCCTCTTCCACCTGTGTCTTGTTGTTGTTGTTGTGAATTCTGGGACTGTTGTTATTGCTGTTGTCTGCTGGCCATAATTCTGATTACCTTTTCGGCCACCTCCTTGACTGCATCCACGGCCTCCTCTACCTTGTCCTCTTCCTGAACTTGTGTAGAAGGCCTGTTGCTCTGAACTATTTTTGTTTTGTGAAGACTGTCAGTCGTCACCCAAGCTCTTCTCTTCTATAATCAGCATAGACACCAAATCTGTAAAGTTGGGAATGTTTTCCCGAGTCTGAATAGACGTCTTGAATGCCTTGTATTGTGGCCTGAGACCACGTAGACAGACCTCCACCTTATCATCATCATTTACTGACACACCAATAGATGCAAGGGATTCCACAATACCCTTTATCTTCAATGCATAGTCATTCACAGACATGCTCTTTTTCTCCACAGTATGAAGTTCATTCTTCAAATGTATCTTACGTGCCTTGGTATTTGTTTCATAGAGCTTTACCAAGGTGTCCCACGCCTCCTTGGGGGACTTGGCATCCTGAATGTGCCCAATCATGGTGTCCTGTATACTAATGGAGAGCCAATACATAACTTTCCTGGCTCCTTGGTTCTAGTCTTTAAACTCTTTCACATCTACAGTAGTCGTCGGTATCTCCGGAGCCTCTTCATGCTCACCTTCTATGTAGTCCCAATAGCCCTTTCCCATCAGGAAATTCGTCAACCTGAACCTCCAAGCATGGAAGTTATTCTTATCAAGCTTCTCATCCACAATCTGAGTTATTCCATCATTTGACATCTTGCCAAACACACAATTTTACCAGAAACAGCACTCTGGTTTGTCCTGCACAAACTGCTATATTTCTGCAGAGCAGTACTGTAGTACTCTCAAATGTCACAACCAGTGACCTCAATGTGCATACATACACCCAATGGCAACTGTTGACCTCTTTGCAGTACCCACAGTGTCTGCACAGTCAATCTGTCTTCCTGCAGTTCTTAAAACAGAGTTCTGCAGAGAATCGATGACTTACCCGCAGTGCTCAAAATCGCCTGCTTTCTGAAAAACGGAGGTCCAGACACGCCCGAAACGCGTTTTCGGCCTGAAAATATTGTCTGATAGGTCCGATAGGACAGTATTGTTTCCCTATAGCTTTACTCCCACGAAGAAATCTCCTCAATCAGAGATCGTTTGCCGGTGCCTCCCGTAGAGCTCCCGACAAGGGTGTAGTCACCAACACAAATAGGGTGCAGTCACCAACACAAATAGGGAAGAGTAGTTGAAGCTCTTACCCTCGTACCGCTTCCTGTGTGGTTCTCTTGCTTGCAGCTCAGCCCTTAGCACGAACTAGGCTCTGATACCATGAAAAGATGCAGGGGGGAAGAGAACTTGAGCTCTTGCAAGCACACACACACTCACAAAACCTAATAGAAAACACACAAGGTGAGAGGCTGAAAATCTTCTTCTTCTCTACTCAACACTCAACACACCATATACAAGATAAGAGTACTCATAATATGAAAGGTACTCAACCAATACATACACGGGTTCTCTATAGTGTGAACCCAACTAAATGAGCTCGCGCTATAACTATGCCAGTCTCTAGAATGGCTGTCACACAGCCTGTCATTCCACTGGCCGCATATCACCCATGATCTCACCAACCATGCCAGTGGTGTAAGTGTGGGGCCTATCCCCCAGGCGGGTCATCAGTGTCCACCACCTCACTAGACGAGCTCAATATCTCAACATCGCAATGGTTCCTCCATGTGCGACCCTGGCCATTTCCACAATTTTCAATCTGGCGAGAGCCATCTTGCTCCTCTTGTTATAACCGGTTACATCAAAATACTCTTCCATTGCCTCGATCCATTTTTCCACTAATTCTCCTAACTGTTCCCCTTCACCCTTGAAGGGACCAGGTTGGGATCGGTGCAGGGTTTTACGAACATCCAGATCTAACTCTTCATCATCGGTCGGTAAGAGGATTCGGCTGCCTAGCACGGACCGCGCGCCTCATGATTCTTACAAAACAAGAAATTTGTCAACTTAACTTTGTCATCAGATTTATGACTATTTAATTTTTTAGATTTATTTCTTCAACAAATAAATATTCCATCATAATTCTTGAAAACACGATTCACTTTGATAATTTTATTAACCAATATTCACAACCACGAAAACCATTTGGAATCTTTTGCAACAAAACATCATTTATTATCAAAAGTTTTTGATATATACATAGAGCGTCTCAGCTCCAAAAGTCACCGTCTTAATCGCGTACGCATAAAAAAGGTGATACTGCGATGGAGACATGCTATGATATACACAGTTCATCCAGCAAACAATTTTCCTCCTCAGTTCTGGTAGCACATTCGCTTGAAGACAGCAAAGGCACTAAGTCCTTAGCTTAGAAAAACGTATACCAAATGCTCCCTCCAGCATTCTGGCGTAAGACGGTCCTTTAAGAAAATAGGGCTTTTATGCAAGTTTTCAGTTTGATTTTCTTTTGAATAATACAAGGAGTATTTCTTGAATCAGTATCCCCAAAACTTCTTGATCAGAATTCTGAATTTCATACCAGAATTCCTCGAATTCTAGAACCTTGATCCACAGATCAATTTGAAGCGTCTCAAACTTAGTTTCAGATTTGCAGGAGTTTTGAGTGTAGTTTTCTAAACTGGTCACACCTTCTTTCCTTGAAAGTGACGAAAGAGTTTGGTCTTGGTCATAGTCTGATTCAAGGTTTGAGTCCAATAAGATTTTTCCTGAACCATCTTTCTCGAAAAGGTTCGTCGATAATTCAATTACTATTTTAGTGAATTTCTTTTTTGAATATTCACTTAACTGATTTCTAAATTAGTTACGAATTCCAATGAGGAATAAATTAATCATTTATCTGAATATTTTGATCTCGACATATTTCTTGAATTTTCTTTTTACAATCCGTGTGAATATAAAACGATAAAAATTTCTCTCTTAGAGTATTTATTTATTCTTTTATCAAATACTCATAGAATTCTAATTTTGATATAAAAATTATTTATGCATCTATTTATGCATAAAAATCAACTTCAATGGGAATAACACTTTTGTAAAAAAAAATCCTTTTATGCATTTATGTATGCATAAAATTAATTTTAATAGAAATAACACTTTTGTAATTAAAGAAATCTTATATGCATCTTTTGATGCATAAAAGTCAATTTTAATAAGAATAACACTTTTATAATAAAAAAATTTCTTTATGCATAAAATCAAATTTAATAGGAATGACACTTTTAAAATAAAAAGAATTTCTTTATGCATCTATTTATGCATAAAAATTAATTTTTTTAAGAATAACGCTTTTATAATTTAAAAAATCCTTTATGCATCTTTCTATGCATAAAAATCAAATTTAATAAGAATAACACTTTTATAATTAAAAAAATTTTCTTTATACATCTATTTATGCATAAAATCAAATTTAATAAGAATAACACTTTTAAAATAAAAAGAATTTCTTTATGCATCTATTTATGCATAAAAATATATTTTTATATGAATAACGCTTTTATAATAAAAAATACTTTATGCATCTTTCTATGCATAAAAATCAAATTTAATAAGAATAACACTTTTATAATAAAAAATTCCATTATGCATCTATTTATGCATAAAATCAAATTTAATAGGAATAACACTTTTAAAATAAAAATAATTTCTTTATGCATCTATTTATGCATAAAAAATAATTTTTATAAGAATAATGTTTTTATAATAAAAAATCCTTTATGTATCTTTCTATGCATAAAAATCAAATTTAATAAGAATAACACTTTTGTAATAAAAAAAATTCCATTATGCGTCTTTCTATGCATAGAAATCAATTTTAATAATTAATATCAGTGATATCCATGCATAATCATAGGTGAACATGTACATGGAGTAATTAGAATATTTCTTTTAGATGCAAAAATGGTGGGAATTACTCTTTTGGAATAACATAAAAATAAACTTTCTTTTCCACAAAATTCTGGAAAATTTTGCCATAACCTCCTTTGTATGGCTGACCATTTCTCGTTTTTATCATTCTTTATTTAACTTAAATTAACAAAAATTATATTTATAGAACTCTAATCTACATAATTTTCTAAATTCAAGAGAGTAAACAATTAGAAGAGTTTATTTAATCCCTTAGTTAATCTTTCTAGGATTAAGAAAGACTGGAATGTAAAGAAGAGAAGTCGTGACCTTTTTATCAAAGGCATAACATTTGAATTTAATTCAAACATTTGCAAAACATAAAATTTAGGGAGAGCTTACAAGCTCCATAGATTTTTCATTATAATTCGTAAAAACAAAGTAAGAAATTAGCTTACATGGAGCTTGTAAGCTCTCCTTTGGCTTGAAGGATTGAGGGTTCTACTCTTGTTTGAAGCAAGAGTGGCCACCAATTCACTTTGGAGAGGATTAGGCCAAAAACAATTGAATTATTAAAAAATTCAATGTAGATGGCTCAGGGTAGGAGTAGAGTAACAGTGCAAAAACACCATTAAGCTTTTACAAAGGGGGAGGCTTCTATTTATAGGAAAAAGTGGGCCTCTAACCAAGCAAACTGATTCTAGAAATTTCCAGATCAGCTTGGTCAATTTTTGACCATTTTTGGGTCAGTTCAGCTTACTTTTTGGATCTAGTTTTGAAATAGGAGAGAGGAGAGATGAAAATATCTCATTTTATTGATTTAAAATTTGGGATAATGATGAGAAAAAGGCACCTACTTCATGAGGGGAGATCCCCACTCTGAGGTGTCAAAATTCAGTTTTTTAATTGTTTTCTTTGGTCCTTAGTCCACTCTTCATAGTATGTGAGCATTTACTCATTCTTTTGGGGGTTTTTCTTTTATTCTTCAATTTATCTCCTCCCTACATTTGGATTAATCTTATTGGTCCATAGGAACCTTAATCGGACCATAATCCAAAATTTTCAAAAAATCTTGACCCTTAGGCTAAGGTCTTTTGTGCACATTATAATTTATTTCTAATACACCTTAGGAATTTCTTTTTAAACTTTTATTTTGAGGGAATTTATTTTAATAAGAAGGGATATTTTTCCATCCAAAGATATCTAAAAATTAAATTATCTCTCTCTAGAATATTTTCTCTCTCTAGGCCAAAATAGGTAGAAACAAGATCTTTTATTATTCTGAAAAGGGGATTGATTACACGGAAAGAAACTGGACATCTTGAGGGGCTCGGGAGGAATCTTACAATTACAAACATCCTTATCGTATTAAAATGCAATGGAATTGGAGGTGGATCTTGATTGTCATCAAAATTGCTATCTCTCGACTCCTCCCAAAGATCTTTCTTCGTCTATCCTTATAGTGGCAGTGTTCTCCAAATTACATGCATCATGTAAGCCCCTTGCTCTGGTACATCATCTCCTATACTTGTAGCGGCCATTCCATCTTTGTTTATTATATCAATAGCATTCCTCATGTCCTTCATTTCGAATATGAAAAATAGTTAGTTAAATACACTCATAAAAATACTCACCAACTTTCTATTATCATAATTATCTACACTAAATTTTTGTTTAATGGAAGTATAGCACCACTTCATTATCTACCTTGACTTTCATCGATTTGGTCCACTATCATAGGAGAGAATGGCGGGGTGTTGTTCTCCCATCCTTAACTTGGTTTTGAGAGAGATCATCATTCTCCACTTTTCTCCACCCACTAGAATGGAAGTGTTTAGGATCCTCTATCATTGTGGGGAATAAAAAAGGTGCTATTCTCCAATCCTATTGGAAAATTTAATTTTAGGGGTCAATGATGGATTTGGTACCATTCTCATCTCATTAAGGGAGATGGTAGCACCATTACTTAGGGAAAAATGGCATTGTGTCATTATCTCCTTGAAAATTTTGGTTTGAGATAAGAAAATTATAAGGAGAATGGCAGTACTGCCATTCTCCCCCTCCCTCCAAAAAACAAAAATTGATGGGAAAATTCCACCATTACTATTCTCCTTCTTGTACAAAACCAAGGAAGAATGGAAATGGTGCCATCCTCAGGGAGAATTGTAGATCTACCATTCTCTCTACTCTATTTATAATGAAAGCATGAAGCATGGCTCTGTTTCGTTTGGTGCATTATCATTTTGGGGAGAATGCTAGTGGTGACATTATATCCCCAATCACAATGTCATCTTATTAAAGGACCCATTCCCTATTGCATATTTTGTTTGCGATGAGAAAGGAAGTGGTTGTATTATCATTGGGGGGATGGCAGTGGTGCCATTCTCCCCCGAACCAAAATGCCAAACCACTACCATCCCCTTCTTGGAAAATTAGTTGTAGTATATGGTAATGTAGGAGGAAAGAGTGGTACTAAGACAATGGGGAGGGATGATACATTATCACGTTCATATAGATTTTCTATCATAAAATAATCATGTCTTTTGCAATACACAAATAAAAAGGAACACAAAGTAGAAACAAAGTAGATATTTCTTGCATTTTTTTACTTACATATCTCAACTTAAAAAAGACATTTATGAATGGAGTCTTGTTATAAACACCATATTGGGGAATATGGGAATTTCTCAGTAGTTTGGGACACGTGGTCAAATCTTTGGATTAATCATAACTTGAACACCGTTACTCCAAATTGAGCGCTCTATAGCTCACTAGATTCCATTTTCCAAGCGCTTTCCAACAATAGGTCACATGATATGGTTTTGAGAAACTTATAGGCATGTTATCCAGGTCCCACCTTTTTAGTATTCAAAAAATAGGAGTTGGGAAATTCCCAAACTCACGAATATAGTGTTTATAGTACTCCACTATCTCAAATTAAGCATAACAAAGACTCACATGTATTCTATTGTAACATTAAAAGACATAAAATGATTCATACAAAGATACGAATGTGCTATAGTGAAAGTTGTATTATTAAAAAAAACATAATCCAATACTTCTAAATTGCAACTTGAAGGATAAACAATCAACTATTCATGAGCACCTTCAATGTCTGCAATGTTTGTGAATTGAGAAACTTCAGCAAGCTACTCTTTCGCCAAAGGCCCTAAGGATCTTGGGTGGTGGAGATTCTTGGTCATAATCTTCATTTGCCTCTTCTACCACAACCTTAGGTGAATCAACTGTTAACCCATGACGGACATCGAGACGTACTACGTTTTACGTCATTAATTTAAATATTCTGAGTCATGGGCAGGGCTTGTTGGCACCATATGTTAAGGATAAAGGGATTGGGTGATCGCCGATGAGAGGCGCACCTTGAATATCAGCAGGGTAAGGGTTAGAATCGGCCGGCCATATATGAGCGTCCATGTGTGAACGGCCAAGTCACTATTACGAGTCAAATGTAACCCTAAAACCCTCATTCTCATGTGTTGTGAATACAAGAGTGCTCTTGCCTTATCTCCTTGGTTTCCTTCTCCTGCGTGTGAGAGAGAGAGAGAGAGAGTGTGTGAGAGAGCGATCGAGCACTGTGCAGCGGCATGGCGCCGGAGAGGCGGTAGAGCGGCGACGGCGGCTCCTTCTTCACTGCGACGCGGGAATCCTTCAAGGCGGCAGTTGAGCGGTGAGTGACACACCCTTTGCATTTTGTTTGAGCTTCCTTCCCTGGTTGTATGCTTGCAGCCATTCGTGGCTCGCATACGGTGTCCGGCAAGTCCCCAGCTACGACGACCTGTGCGACAAAAGCGCACTTTTTTGGCGCCGCTACCGGGGAGTTGCCCTGCACCAACACCAAGCTCCATTTTGCAGCTCGAACTGCTGCGTGAAGTTTAATTCACACTGTAGGAAAGGCGTCTGTGTGTTTGTTGTTGAGGTGTTTCTGTGTTTTGCAATCTGTTTCTGCAATTTGTCTTCTGTATTTCTGTTTCTTTTTCTTTTGTTATTTCTCCGCTCCGCGTGCGGGCGTACGTTCTGTTCTCTGGTTTCCTACGTGTAAGGGGGATTTCTGAATCCGCAGACCTATGCTGTGTGCGAGCTGCGCCGTGGCAAAGTCTGAACCCTAGAAAGAAACCCTAGAAAACTTATCCCAAAAAAAATTTTTTTGAAAAAGAAAATAAAAAAATAAAAATAAAAAATTATTTTTTTTAAAAGAAAAAACCCAAATGTGTGGAGAGGAAAGATTTTTTAATTGGAGAAAAAATTTTGAAAAGAAAAACCCCCATTGACCTCGACCCCGGCCCCGGTCTTTTGATATATATATATATAGGAGAGTGAGCCTCCATAGCTTTCTTTCAAGTGAGAGCTTATGGAAAGTTGTGCCCTATATGTAGCCCACTCCCCAAGGAGTAAAGTGAGCATGTGGGATAAAGCCCTCACCCTTTCCTCCACAAGCAAATAGGTTTTTGCCCCTTCCCCCCAAGGGAAACGGACTGTTTTGAGGACCACAGGAGCTCTGGATAGGCAAACACGGTGCTGTAAAGCACGCTAGGACCCTTTGAACGACACGCTCTTTTCGAGCTATCACACGCCCTAGTCCAGGTTTGACCATAAGTAAGGGGGTAAAAAACGAGTTAAAAACAATACAAAAACAAGTAAAAACGGGGTGCGAAACACCTAAGAAACCACTTGTGTGAGTTTCAAGGATAGTTACCAACGCACGTAGGGTACCCACATCACATGCATCTACGTTCTGGTCGGGTGCTAGAGTCTGAGCCACTAGAAAGCGTTTCAGTCTACGCAGGCTCACACCATCCCTCCACGTTAGCATCTTGGCCTTCGGCAAGGGAGTGCAACCCAAGATCCACGAATAGTGGATAGTGACTCGTCCTCTGACTCAGAAGCCATGGAAGGGCACCCTACCAAGAACCCTGAGGAGACAAGCCAAAACATGCCAGTGTGGGCCCCACAACCCGGATCTAGCATGTTTAGTCATCTAATAGAGACCTTTAGTAGAGCTACACGCTCTAAACATGCGACAAGCGAAGTAAATGAGGAAGGAGGGATAGTAGATTCACCATTCACATCTTATGTAGACCCTACCCTCCCAAAGAGTGTCCATGTGGATATTCTACCCACTTCGTTTAATGAGGGCCCTACTGAGCTACCACATTCCGATGCTCTTCCTAAAGTAGAGGTCCCTAGAAGCCAATCCATAAGAAGTGACATTGCGTCCACTTCAAGAGAACCGTTTGGCACACCAAGTCTGGATGGGATATTTCTCAATGAAAATTGGGAATATGATCTACACACAAAGACTCTAACTGACCTATACACGGGTTACACATACCATGTAGGTTGGTTAGAAGTCCTACGATCTACATCTAGCGCCACTAATCTAGAGGAGCAACAACAAATGATATGTGAGGTTATTCATAGAATTATCCAAATTGAGAGGCAAAATAGGGGAGTGAACTTAGTTTCCACTGGCCCTATGAGATTTTTGGATACGGGCAAGGCCAAACAACCAACCCTATCACAATTGGCCTCGGTGAGTCCCATAGATCCTTCGTATGTTGTTTCGCCTGGAGTCTCAATGCAGGTTGAGCCCACGAGCAGTAACTTTAGTTTTCCAACCTTGGCTCAACTTTCCATTAAGGAATCCACAATGCCTACCCCAATGATGAGCATGACAAAAAGTGCACCTGTTACCGCTGTAGTTAGTATGACACCGCTACCTAGTGGATCAGTACCTACAACAGTGCATGCCAGTGCCTATCGACCATATGTACCTATCGCTACTCATGCTCATGTAGCTCCTACGCCTCTTAGTATGCCAATGGCGTATGCTCCACGACCGCCTTATCACAACCCTTATCCAAGAGGAGCTAGGCCTAGTCACATATCATATCCTACGTCATTTGCCAACATACTCAGACCAACGCCAACTCCTATCAGCCAAGCTATCCCAGAAGTGCCTCCACCAGCTATGCCTGCTCACCTAGGTGATCTCACAGCGTTTGCTCAGACGATCGGACGATCTATTGCAGAAAACATGCGGGGCATGCCTGAGAGAGAACCTAGAAGCAAGGCAGTACAAGTGGCTAAGCTCACTCAAAACTTCAGTGGTAACGAAGATGTGAGGAAGCACATTGAAGTCTTCGAACATGTGTGTGATTCCTTGGAAGAGCACAATGAGCTGCATAAGTGTAAAGCCTTAGGCTTAACCTTGAGTGAGAAGGCCGGAGATTGGTATCGAACCTTAAGGGTTGAAGAGCGCACTCACTATCCCACTCTCAAGAGATTGTTCTTGAAAGAATACATACGTGAGGGTGTGCTTTGGGGAGTAGCATCTCAACTCCAAAAAGCTGAACGCGAGGAAGGGGAGTCAGTGAGAGACTTTATAAGTCGATTGAAGCATCTAAATTCTCGCTGCACTCCCGATGAGCGCTTCAATAATAACCAACTGCTCGATAGATTCATCCGCCGGGGATTGCGCCATGAGGACATATACAATGGCCTAGTCATTAGAGGTCTTACAACATGGGAAGTAGTCACTGCCAATGCAATCCAGTTAGAAGACAACTTGATGATTGCAAGTAAAAAGGTGTCTTCGGAAACAAAATCCGTTAGTTTGCAAGTATCTGGGCACGAGCCAATGACAGTGAAACCTATTGCCACCCCAAGGAGCCCAAGATGTCTGAAATGTCTGTTGATCGACCTTACTAAGGCTCTCCAAGAACACTTTAAGGGTAATCGAGCTCCTCAGAATAGCCATATGTACCCAAGGAGAGAGCAACAATGGTGTTCGGTGTGCTTAGGATCACATAGCACGAGTGAATGTCCCACATTCAGAGTCAAATTCAATGGGAATTGCAATGCATGTGGTAAGTATGGCCATCAATCTAAAGATTGCCTAGTACTTAAGCGAATGTTGGCAAACCAGGCACCACTTGCCTGGTCAAACACACCTCAAGTACCCGTGCTAATGCTTGCACAACCTGTCGAGCAACCGTCACAGCACATAGTTCCAAGGAATCTGAATGTAGTCCAGTCTGTGCCGTTACCACCGCCAGTGCTAGGACCACAACCTCCACATCCAAGGATTACCCCTATAAACCAGATGGGTTGTGAGTCACATAGTGCGTGTGGGGATTATGAAGAGGAGATAGACCCCACTGCTCCATATGGGATTGATACGTTTGAAATGATTCCCCAGTACTACATGGAGGATCATCTCGGGCAAGTCAAGCCTGTATATCAAGTGGCTGCTCTCGCCCACTAGAGGGCAAAACCTTAATACCTTGGCGAGGAGACCACCTCTTCAATGCTACGAGTGTGGTGGACCGCATCGTGTAGCAGAGTGCCCTAATAGGCTACAGAAGATCGCTACTCATATGCAACCAAATCAAGGGAGCACATCGGGAATGCCAGTACTTACATGTAATCGTTGTGGAATAGATTATTTGATCGCTCAATGTCCACATAATCCTAATGCACCTAAGATTACGCCATTGAATTCGGTTGAGGTCACCAACCAAGCACGAGGAACCAAACCTGTTGTACCCGTGAATGTAGTTACACGGTCAATGCTTCAAAATCAAAACTACATTCTTGAAGAGAGGGATACTGCATCAATCGCTCAGGCAAAGAAAAAGAAAACATGATGAAAGAGATCGCTTAATGCCACAAGCTCCAAGCCCAGTTCAAAGACTAACATAGGGACAGGAGACGACCCCGTGTATATGAATGATCCTGAAGATGATTCTGATTCAATAGAAACCATGGGGACCAAAGCCACTACCTTAAGGGAGGAACCCACTCGGGAGCTCAACGAAGGAGAATCAAGTGAGTACATAAATAAGGGGAAACAGAAGGAAACTTCCTCGGCCCCACAACCAAGTCAGTTAATGCCCTCTCGACCACCCAAACTGACTGAGACTCCCCAAGACAAGCCTTGTGGGCCAAAAACCCTTAAGAAAAAGATTGGAACTTACCCAAACCCAGTTGAGGAGATTGAACAAGTGCAACACTTAAGGGGTTTGGTGGAAGAAACACAAAGAGAACTGGAGCTAAACCTGAGAAAAATCAAAATTCCAGACACAGTGTTTCCTACGCAAGTTCAGCCTCACAGGAACCATAAACCGTTAGCTATACCTAGTAGAAGAAAGTGAGGATAGGACATCAGGAAGTGGGCAAACACCCTTTTTGCTTGAAATAATGTTTAGTGAGGGAATGCCTGACCCCATCGAAGAGGAAGTAATTCCATCTTCACCAGTCCCTAGTCAAGGGGCGATATCTCGAAAAGTACCGTTGAATGTGTCCAAGCTAATGGATTTCATGTCCTCTGAGATCAGAACCACGATCATATCCAAATTATACGGAGATCCTGAGCTATTCTTAGCTCTTCGGGCATTTCTTAATGGAGAACTAAAGGCGGGGCTACCACAATTTGCAAATATGGATAGACCTGACACGCTTCAAGATGAAGGGAAACATTGGGATCTACAACCCAACCTAGATGAAGACTCGGTCGTTGAAATACCTGTGAACAAGTTGGGACAGTACTTTGAAGGTGACGAATCTAATGCAACCCTCCCCATTACTACCAAGGGATTAACTCTAAAGGGAATCCTTGATGGTGGTGCTGGAGTGAGCATTGTGACTAAAAACTGTTGGGAATCTATGGGGAGACCTCACCTCGATGTCACAAACATAGTGGTTAAGATGGCAAACAGAACTATTGCTAAACCTATTGGAATGTTAAGGGACCTTAAGATCAAGGTTCTGGGGTACAAGGTAAGACATACCTTCATTGTAATGGATTTCTCCAAGCATCCTATGTCATATCAAATGATCTTAGGACGTCCTTTCATGAGGGAAGCACAAATGGTGCATGACTGGTCGAAAAACCATGTCTATCTACAATTCCAGGACTCTGTCATTCGAGTTGATCTTGAGAATGGTCATGCACATCCTTTAGGAAGCAAGGTTATCATCGATAATCGATCGGATACCACTGTTCACTCCGCCCCATTAAGGTATTGCTATACATG
Source organism: Cibotium barometz (assembly GCF_041138505.1). NCBI lineage: Eukaryota > Viridiplantae > Streptophyta > Polypodiopsida > Cyatheales > Cibotiaceae > Cibotium > Cibotium barometz. The sequence goes on along the minus strand of NC_141075.1, from coordinate 24,652,589 downwards.
CAAAAAAGAGATTGATGATGGGAAAGATTCTCCTTATATGGATGTCCTACCGGGTATGACTGAGTCAGATAACGTGGATTGGGTACACCTAGCGGCAACCATAGACACATGGGGAAATAGAGGTACAAGTTGGGTAACACCTGAGGGGCAAGATATGCCACCGTTAGTGCCAAAAAACATGATAGGTGTTATGCACTTGACTCCTGATGGCGAGAACGTGGCAAACTCCACCGACACTGAAAGTAGCGAAGACTCTGACCAATGCAACTCTGAGTATGAATCTCAAGAAGAAACTGACCCTGAGCCTGATGGGGGAAATGAATCAAATATTCACCCAAATGTGGAAGCAAGGTGCTCAAGGCCTAGGACAGCGACCTCCTACAGTTCATCCGAAAGTGAGGAGGACACAAGTGAAGATCGACCAAGTGAGTCCGAATCTGATAGAAACAAAAATCAAAAACTTGGTAAGAAGAAAACGAGACATAAGCACCAACGCTATCGAGCTAATGTACGAACTGCAATAAACAAGGAGAGATCCACCCGCAGAATGGCTTAGTTATGTTGGAGCTATTGATGCTAATCGAAAGTTAGCGGATAATTGGGGACAATACCTCCAAAGTGTCATGTGGTGTATTCCGCAACCTCATGACATCGCCCAATTAGAAATTGATGAGAAGCCAAAACTAAGTCGTACTGCAAGAAGGTGGCAAAACCAAGAGTTGGCTCAGCAGCAAAAGGAAGCGGAATTGAAAGAAAAAAGCCTGGCAAAACAAGAACCAGTAGACTTACACCCCGCACCCGAGCATTTCAAATCATTCACCACCACAGGGGAACGTAAAGTGGTCTACACAAAAGCCCAACGAACGCCTACCACCAATGGGAGTAGCAGTGTCTACGATGGCCCTGCGGTAGTTAAGGAGGTAGACTTAGCAGATCCGGGTGAGGAGTCTAAACCAGTTTTTATTGCTCAAGACCTCACCAAGGCGGAAGAAGCTACACTTACGAAGCTTCTTAAAGAATTCAAGGACATATTTGCTTGGACATATCATGATATGAAGGGTGTTCCACCCTCGATGGTGCAACACACGATTCCAATGATTAGCACTGCTAAACCAGTCCAGCAATGTCCCTACCCAATGAATCCTAAGTACACAAAGATTGTACAAGAGGAAATTGAAAAGCTTGTAAAATGTGGATTCATATACCCTATTGAGCACTCAAAATGGGTCTCTCCGATAGTCATCGTACCAAAGAAGAATGGGAAACTCAGAGTGTGCGTTGATCTCAAAAAGGTTAATGCAGCCACCAGAAGGGATCATTACCCCCTGCCATATTCTGAACATGTGCTTGAAAGAGTGGCAGGCAAGGAGGCATATAGCTTTTTAGATGGGTACTCGGGTTATAATCAGATCACAATTGCAGTCAAGGACCAAGCTAAAACAGCATTTATCACGGAGTTTGGAGTGTTTGCCTTTCGTGTCATGGCTTTTGGCTTGACCAATGCACCTGCAACATTCCAACGATTGATAAACACGGCCTTTAAGGAATATCTAAGGGACTTCTGTGAAGCTTTCTTAGATGATCTTTGTGTTCATTCCTCTTGGGACGAGCACTTGATGTGTTTACGAAAAATATTTGAAAGGTGTAGATTATATCGCATCTCCTTGAATCCTTTCAAATGCCAATTCTGGGTTAAACACGGAGTTATCTTAGGGCATATAGTGTCCAAAAATGGGATTTCCATAGACGAGAGTAAAATCAAGGTCATTCTGGAACTGCCACCACCCACCAACTACAAGGGAGTCCGACGCTTTATGGGCCACGTTGGTTATTATCGAAGGTTTATTCTCTTCTTCGCTGAGATAGCTCGACCATTGTATAAGCTTCTCATCGAGTTTATTTGGACCGAAGAATGTGACCGTGCCTATGAGCTATTAAAGAAGGCCTTGGTGAGTGCTCCAATCTTGAGAATGCCTAACTGGGATTTACTCTTCCATGTGCACATTGATGCATCAAACTTTGCTATTGGGTGTGTGTTGACTCAACCTGGAGAACACAAGCTAGACTACCCCATTAGCTTTGCCAGTCGCCAGTTGAACGATGCTGAGATGAACTACACCACTACGGAGCGAGAAGGGTTGGCAATGATATATGCAATAAGGAAATTTCGTTATTACCTCCTTGCCACCAAGCTGTTTTCTATGTGGATCATTAAGCATTATTGTATCTGGTAAACAAACCATGCTCCACAGGAAGAATCACACGATGGCTATTGATTCTTCTTGAGTTTGATTTCACTATTGTTGTGAGACCTGGCAAAAAACATGTTATGGCTGATCATTTGTCTCGCATACCTAATGGTGAGGCTCCTACGGGGGTTGATGATGACTTACCGGACACTTCCCTGTTCATGGTGGAGACAATGCCTGAATGGAGTGAGAAGATTGTTAACTTTTTGGTTAATGGCTTTCCACCCAAGGAGCTTCGTAAAGATCTAGCTCGAAAGCTAATCAAAGAATGCGAACCCTATTGCCTGATAGCCGGGACTCTTTATAAAAGAGGAAAGGATGACGTTCTTAGGCGTTGTGCCCGAGAGGATGAGTATCTATACATTTTGCAAGAGGCACATATGGGCGTAGCCGGTGGTCACTTCTCAGGAGACTTAACTGCGCGAAAGATCTTACAATCAGGGTATTGGTGGCCCACTATGTTCCAAGATGCATCACTCTTTGTGAAGGGTTGCGATGAATGCCAACGATACAAGAAACCCCAACGGAAAGATCAGATGCCCCTACATCCAATCAAAGTAAACCAACCATTTGAAAAGTGGGGTTTAGACTTTGTAGGTCCAATTGGCCCAGCGGCCCGAAACACACAATCTCGCTATATTATTGTGGCCACTGACTATATGACCAAATGGGCTGAAGCGAAAGCGACACGTAAGGCAGATGCGAGGACAACAGCCAAGTTCCTCTTTGAAAATATAATCACACGCTTCGGTTGTCCTTTTAAACTTGTGAGCAACAATGGGACGCATTTTATAAATGACGTGATTAAGGAGCTCACAACAAATTTCATGATATCCCATCATAAATCTACTCCTTACTATCCACAAGCGAATGGCCAAGCCGAGAGTACAAACAAGACATTAATCTCTATTTTGACAAAGACAGTTGAAGCTCATCGCACGGATTGGGATCTAAAGCTTACAACAGCTTTATGGGCCTATCGTACTGCGTACAAAGTGGCTATTAATTGCACACCATTCAAAATGGTATATGGCCAAGAAGCAGTCATGCCGTGGGAATTTGTCATTCCTAGTCTTCGTGTTGCTACTCAAGAGGGTTGGGATGGTAATCCCTTAGTAGAGCGACTGTATATCCTTGAGCGACTAAACGAAGAAAGACAATTGGCTGTGTACAATGCCCTTGTGGAGAAGGATAGAAGGAAAAAATGGTTTGATCGCCACCTGAAGGACAAGGACATCAAGGTTGGGGATAAAGTCGTGATGTATGGAGTGCGTAACGAAAAGAAGAAGCTCAAATATGCTGGTAAGAGACCGTATAGAGTATGTGAAATTACCCCGCAAGGTACCATCAGAGTTGAGACTCTCGACGGAGTTGAAACCATTGGATTCCTTAATGGGAGTGAATTCAAAAGATACTATGACCCCCTGAGCCAAGAGGAGTTACATGCAATTCATCAAAAGAAGGCAGCTAAAGGAAGCAGAGAAGGATGCACTGGAATCTGACCCACCTCTAAGATACCCAATTGAGTTACAGAGTCCTTACGGAGAGGTGCTGTATAATGCATTATTAGATACAGGAGCGCAACACAATTTGCTATCATATGGCGTGTGGTGTCAACTTGGAAAACCACCTTTATCCAAGAGTGCTATCCAAGTTCAAGGTATCAACAAGAAGAAAACCCCTATCTCAGGAATTCTGCACACTCCGGTTGCCTATGATAAGGGGACCGTAATTCAAAGCTTTTTGGTTATGCCTGCTGGTACTATGGAAGGCACTGTAAACTTAGGGTGCAAATGGATGATGGCCACCAAGTGCAATATCGATTGGGCAACTAGACGAGTCACAATGCAAGAACCAACACTAGGTCTGACGGCTCAAAATCCTGCACCTAAGTCATCCACTCAAATATTAGATAATGAAAAATCACAAAGTCCAGAGTGGCAAAACCATCTTTGATTGTTTGCCATCCCTCTAACGCTTCAACGCCAAGAGTGGAAACAGGCAAGGTGGTATCTAAGGTTCCGCTTACTATGCCAAAGAGTATATACAAATGGGTCCCAAAAGCTTCGTTAACAGCTACTTCCCCTGCTCAATCTCGTTCAGCCACCAAGAAGCCTCATAAAAGTAAAGCAACTAACCAAAGGGCAATGTAACATCGCGATGGATCCCTAAAAAATTATTAGTAGCCCAAGGGTACTACGAGGGGAATGACCAGATTTGGGTCCCTAATCCCTCTACATCACCTGTAAAACCTTGCAAACCAATTGTTGCCACCCCAATGACAATTCAAGACCGTGGTAAGGGAAAGGTAACAGAGTGCTCCGCACCACTTCTTCTAGAGTTAGTTTGGATTCCCAAACGATATCGATCATTACCACCTAGCTCAGGAAGGGGGGAGCCACATGAAGCTTCTAGCTCCTCATGCCAGGCACACACTCATATAGAAGTTTCTACATGCTCTACACCTACTCTTGTCAACACCCAACAAAAAACCGATGAGTCTACGTCTCCCCTTGTAATAGTATCATCGGAAACCATTTCCTCCATTCGTCAATGGGAGCGTACACTACCATCTCTGCAATTGGGATGTGGCCACAAGGGTCATAAAAAGCTATCTGCCCACATCACAACCTATGACCCGCTGGACAAATTGGTTCCAAGAGGCTGCAACATCATTGCAAATAATATGATCTACCCAAGAAAAGGGGGAGCATGTACTCTTGCTCGACATTCTAATGCTTCCTCCTTAACCTTCTCCCCTGACCATGTAATTGCCAAATTCAAGGGGATGTATATATATAGCTTTATACATTTTAAAAAAAAACAAAGAAAAGAAAAACAAAAAATAGTAAAAAGAGCAAGAGCACAAAAAGAGGATAAATATCCGTATATAATCAAGAACTAGATTGACCTGTCATAAACCTGCTGATGCTATATCTGTGTTTGCAGATATGGCAGATGCACGATCATCATACACTTCATCCACTCCCACCTTTGGTGAGAGGTATCATCTGTACCTTTCTCAGATATTTCACATGTGCTATCCTATAATTGAAACTGAATGGGATCATATAGATGTACTAGCCAGAGAGGAAAATGTTGAGGAATTAGAATGGCTAATTCGCCTATTGACCATGACTGATCCCTACTCCGTAGAGGAAATATCCCCGATAGCCCAATGCTTTCCTTTTCCACAAGATGACTATCCTCGTATGGTTACATTCTTGATGAGTTTATGTGGATGAGAAAATGAAAAGGAAATATCTGACAATGATGAATGGACGGATGAAACTCATGGCACTACTGAGGTTGACTTTATTTATTTGGATGATGCGGATAGAGGCTTAGCCTTAGGGCTAGAGCCAGGACTCTACAACATCCTCTTACCGTATCCTCAGTAGTAGTGTGGTGGCTGGTAGGTAGGTTAGTGTTTTCAAGTTTTTTCTAGTTTGGATTCCTTAACAGGTCTTTAATTTTTCACACTAATGTGCCTCTCGAGGTATAGTGCTTGTTAGTTGATTGTACAGGTTGAAAAGTTTGAGGTGGGTTCGCTTTCAAGTCCTGAGATAGCCGCAATGCTCATACATAAATATCTCATCAAATTGCGGCATTTCTCTCATCGCATCAAAGGAGATCTCCAAAATACAGGTGTAATTCTTCCATACCCACTCTCTTTCGTTTTTTCTGTTCAATTAATTGCATGAACTATAATGCATGACCACATGGAAATTGTCAATGTAATACTTAGTTTGTGAAGTTGCTTGACGTGCTAGTGTAAATCATTAATGAGCTTAACCTTATTGGATATATTCCTGAGAATGTATGACGTCTTTAGTTAACCTTGGAATACGATTGTCTTAGGTCTAGGGTCAAACCATCTTAATGTTTGACACCTGGCCATGTGTGTGTTGACCTCTAGGACATATCTTTTACCCCTTTGTCGAAAGGATGCAAGACAAATTATAGTTCAGGAGCGAAGATCAAAAGAAATTATTTATTAAAAAAAAGAGCCTACAATAAATGGCAATACAAGTCTATGATGTGCTTTAATGTTGGCCTATCGCCTTATTGATACTTGGTAGGTGAGGAGTATTCTACTCCACACCGATGCCTTGGTTGATAGGGGGTAGCCTTTCCTAAAGTGAGCTAATAGATTCCTGGATAATGCCTTGTGTTAAGCATGGTACCAGGATCGATGTTAGTTTTGCCTTAGGAAGGTCGCCATTGTGTATAAAAATTGTCACGTGCATAAAGAAATAAAGGCAAAAGGCTCCTGTAACTCTGATGTTTCTTGTGTCCCTAGGCTCGTGGTATTAACTTGTTCTTAGAGTAGACACAGTGTGGTCATCTGTTTATTTATTAAGCTTGGTTATTTTCCTTGACTTAAGCCAGTTATAAACCTTGATTAACCTTTGACACCTTGCTAACTCTTGATTTACTTTCAATAATTTTAAACTCCTATTAATTTGCTACACTCGCTCATTCATGTGACCCCTTAAACTAAGTTCTCATAGCAACATCCATTGTGGTCTAACATGCTTTAATTTATACACTTTATATCTTTTAAATTCCAGCATACTTTCACTCTACTTTCCTATTTTGCAGATGGTCCACCACAACAACCCTATCGAGCTTACCATACCATAGCTTCCGAGGACGGAATCTACATCAGGAAGGGGGGCATGTTAACCCATGAGACGGACATCGAGACATACTATGTTTTACGTCATTAATTTAAATATTCTGAGTCATGGGCCGGGCTTGTCGGCACCATATGTTAAGGATAAAGGGATTGGGTGATCGTCGATGAGAGGCGCACCTTGAATATCAGCAGGGTAAGGGTTAGGATCGGCCGGCCATGTATGGGCGCCCATGTGTGAACGGCCAAGTCACCTATAAGAGTCAAATGTAACCCTAAAACCCTCATTCTCATGTGTTGTGAATACAAGAGTGCTCTTGCCTTATCTCCTTGGTTTCCTTCTCCTGCGTGTGTGAGAGAGAGAGAGAGTGAGTGAGAGAGCGATCGAGCACTGTGTAGCGGCACGGCGGCGGAGAGGCGGTAGAGCGGCGACGGCGGCTCCTTCACTGCGACGCGGGAATCCTTCAAGGCGGCGGTTGAGCGGTGAGTGAACACCCTTTGCATTTTGTTTGAGCTTCCTTCCCTGGTTGTATGCTTGCAGCCATTCGTGGCTCGCATACGGTGTCCGGCAAGTCCCCAGCTACGACCTGTGCGGCAAAAGCGCACATCAACGTTCTTGATGCCACCCCACTCCTCAAGCTCTGGATCTTTTGATACAAATTTCACACAATTATTCTACATCTCCTTGGATTGATTATTGGTCACTAAAGAAATCACTTTTCTATGGTTTACCATTCTCCCCTCATACTAATATTACCAAGTGATAATGGCATCCTTACTAAGAGAGAATGGCAATGATGCCACTCTTCCACATTACATTGCTTGGAAGGTAGAATGGCAGTGGTGCCATTATCTCCTCAGACCATTCATACCAAGAAGGAATGGCACCACTATCATTCTCCCCTCATACCATTATTACCAAGGGATAATGGTATCCTTACTAAGATATAATGGTATCCTTACTAAGATATAATGGTAGTGGTTTAATTCTTAGTAAGGATAATGGTATCCTTACTAAGATATAATGGTAGTGGTTTAATTCTCCTTGACATTCTCCCTTAGTAAGAATCCAATTCTCCCTTGGTAAAAATGGCATGAGGGGAGAGGCACCACTGTCATTCTCACTTAGTAAGAATGACTTGAGGGGAGAATGGCATCACTACCATTCCCCTTGCATACATTGTTTGGATAGGAGAATGGCACCACTACCATTCTCTCTTAGTTAGAATAACATTCTCCCTTGGTAAGAATGGTATGAGGGGAGAATGGCAGTGGTGCCATTTTCCATTGGTTATAAGAATGGTTTAATGAGAGAATGGCACCACTAGCATTCTCCCCTCATACCATTCCAAGGGAGAATGTCATTCTAACTAAGAGAGAATGGAAGTGGTGCCATTCTCCTATCCAACCAATGTAGGCAGGGGAATGGTAGTGGTGCCATTCTCCTTTAGCAGGGAGAAGATATCACTTTACAAAAAAGAAAAGATATCAAAATATTGATATAGAAAGGTTTTTACTTATGTCCCAACTTAGTCGATCTTTGTGACCTTTTACTAAGCCTTGTGATGGCTTTGGTGGCCCTCCAAATGCCATCCACTGTGCTCAAAGATGATGCAAGATGTCAATATAGTCTTGATTCTTCATGAGTGACAACTTGTGATTCTATGTTAGCCATGGCTGATATCTTGCAACTTGCCTCCACAAGAGCATCCACCACAATGTGAGCCTTTCTTCTTGTATAAAATACCCTTCGCTTAGCCCATTGTTCCCCTCCACAATTCTTCAAGAATAATTTTGTAGCATATATAGAATGTTGTCCAACAAGAATCCAATATTTCTATTCCTTTAGTTTTTCCTTCTTCACCTCATGACAAGTTCATTTACGTAAATTACTATCAAAGTCCTATATACATATTGACTAGGAGCATGGAAATAATGAAATATAGGAATCATCACCTCATAATCAAGGCCAAATGGAAAGTATTGACCATACTCCATTAATCTTGTCATGCCTACATCCTTCTTCTCTCCAACTTCTTCTGGATTGCTTTAAAATCCACTTCATGTGATGATGGTTGATATACAACCATGGCATGCGATGATCCTTCTTCTTCTACCCTTGTATCTTCTTGCTCTTTTCTTTCTCCTCCTTCCTGTGAGAGTGATGAATCTCCACCTGTCCTTGAGTTCTGACTTTCCTCATCACCTGCCTTCATACCTTTGTCCCCACTAGCATCCCCACCTTTCTCCCCATCCTTCTTAGTCTTCTTTGGTATCTTCTTTGATTTCTTGCCCTTGACTATAGTCTCCTAATTTTTGAGAAGTTCCATTAGGCAAAACTTTGGACTCTCATTTTTGTCCCTTAGGATTTCCACACCTCCTCTCTTTAGAAAAATGGGCTCATGGTGAAATTTTTGCAAATCAACTCAGAAGTGAGCGGAGTTTGGAAATTTTGAATCTACTCTTCGATATCTTTCCAACGATATATAGCATGATGTGCAATTTTGCATATTAAGGAAGTCCCCAAATTGGTGATAATGTGGCAACATTGGATTTGGGGACTTCCTTAATATGCAAAATTGCACATCATGCTATATATATCATTGGAAAGCTATCGAAGAGTAGATTCCAAATTTCCAAACTCCGCTTACTTCTGAGTTGATTTGCAAAAATTTCACCATGAGCCCATTTTTCTAGAGAGAGGAGATGTGGAAATCCTTAAGGGGCAAAATGAGAGTCCATATTTTGCCTAATGAGTCAATGTTGTATGTATCTGATGTACACCACCCTCTACTTATCATGCTATCTTCCTTGGAGGATTTCATCCTCGCATCTTCATAGCACAAAGGGTCTAACCCGATATATTGTTCCTCCTGGTGCATACACATTTATACAATGTATATCTAATTTTCCTACAACATCACCTTCTTCTAGTTGACTGACTTGCCCCACATCACTATACTCACCATGTTGATACACAAATAAGTGAGTATGGTGTATTTTTGGGAGAGAACTGTTATAATTGTCAAGGTACTACCCTTTAGGATCTGAGACACCATCCACATAAGAAACCTCTATGGATTTTCTCTTTACTTTCATCGCCTTTGACATATCTATTCAAAAAATGGAAAACATAAAAATAATAATATCATTGCAACACTTATAAACTAAAAAAACTTTGAAATATGAATAATATTGAATATGAGATCTTTGTATGAGACATTCTCAAGGCCTCCCACCACCTTAAGGGGAGGAATGGCACCACTGCCATTATCCCCTTACATTTAAGGACAAATGGCAATGGTGCCATTCTCCCTTGCATTCTAAGACGAATGGCAGTGGTCCCATTCTCAAGGCCTCCCATCACTTCATGGGCAGAATGGCACCACTGCCATTCTCCCTTACATTTAAGGAATGGTAGTGTGGTGACATTCTCAAAGTCTCCCCTCCCATCACCTTGAAGGGGAGAATGATAGCTCTCCCTCTTAGCCTTACATTAAAAGAAGGAATGGCAGTGGTGCCATTGTCAATGATGGGAGAGGCCTTGAGAATGGCACCACTCCCATTCCCCCTTACATTCAAGGCTTGATGCCAGTGGTGACATTCCCCTTACATTCAAGGAAGGATGGCATTGGTGCCATTCCCCTTACATTCAAGGAAGGATGGCAATGATGCCATTCTCTGGGCCTTCCATCACCTGAAAGGGGAGAATGGCACCACTTCCATTCTCAAGGTCTCACATCCCAGATAGAATAGCACCACTGCCATTCCCCCTTATATTCAAGTAAGAATGTTCAAGGAAGAATGGCAGTGGCTACCATTCTCAAGGCCTTCCATCAACTTGATTGAAGGGGAGAATGGCACCACCTCCATTCTTCCCTTTCGGATAAGGAAGAATGGAAGTGGTGCCATTCGCAAGGCCTCACATCACCTTTAAGGGGGGAATGGCACCACTGCCATTCTGCCTTGCATTCTAGCAAGCATTCAAGGAATGGGATTGTTTGCAGAGATTCCAAGAGGTGTAGATCCATGTTAAGAGGAGTCTTAATCAAGCAACTGATGAATTGGCAAGAGAGGCAAGGATCTGGAAGCTCATGTCTTGGCCCATCCCACCTATATTGGAAAGATAATTTTAGACTTTTATCATGCAATGCAGTGTTCAAGTTTGCCTATGAACTACATTATACCCCTCTGGTCAGGACTGGAACTATTGATTAAATAATAATAATATCCCCCTTTCGGGGCAAGTTCCAATGGCCCTTTTTCCACTTTCTTGCTTTTGAAAGTGGTGGTAAAAAAACGTATAGGCTGAAGACCTAAAAGATATCCCTCCCCCTGCCTAGATTCAATATAATCCTCTACGAGTGCATATACCCAAATGAATACAATCAATATACTCCTCTACGAGTGCGTATACCCAAATGAATACAATCAATATAGCCATAGATGGTGGGTGGACAAGAGTAGTCAGGTTTCTAATGGGTTAAGAATTATGAAATTAGGATTGCAGGTAGTCTATGTGAAAGATCCCTGCGTAACAGATTCAGGGGGTTGCTAGCAGTAGAAGTAGCACTTCTTGTGCAGGGTAGGATCCCTTACTCGGGGCCTCACCCACGGATATCCGGTCAAGAGACTAATCCCTTGGTCTTTCAAAAACCGAACCTGGAAAAACTTCCTCCTACCGGAAAGCACGGGCAATTCCTCCAGGATATTTGTACTCTAGTCAGGGTCATTACTAACCAAATTGATCCGACCGAACTTGCAAGTCACTTGGTCAGATCAAGGAAGAAACTTGCACTTGGATCATAGAAACCAACGCTTTTTTCCCCATCGAGAGGCACAGCCGTTGATTCTTTTTTCCATAGAATAATTACTATCCGAGATTTACTTCATCTATCGTACTATAACAGAATTGAGTCTCATTTTACGAATCCATTAGTCTAGCCTAACCCCATCTAGTCCCATGGGTTAGCCAACCGCCCAACCACTGTAGTGATGGTATCCAATTAGGAATTTGGTTAGGTTTTGTCCCGGGTACCAGGGAAAAGAGTTCCCAGGCCCCCTAGCCGGATATTCATGCAAATTTAACGCCAGCCACACCACTTACACACCCAATATGAAATTGCCTTTTTTACAGATCCAGCTATCTTTAAAACAATCATTTAATGAAACCATAGTGTCACTGATCATAATCCTCAAAATCTTTGGTTGAATCCTTATTTCTAATCATTCCTCCCCATTGGTGTATCTATGGCATCATTGGCAACTAGAACGCTCACCACCTGTCCACTCATCAGGGGCCTTTTCGATAGTTCCTAGCTCATAGTAACCGGCAATATATTCACTTATAAAAATCAAGATGGAATCTCCATTAAAGATCAGCAAGATCAACCAACAGATCCATATAAAAGAGCCATGGACTCATCCGTTGTTGAGGACCAGCAAGGTTAATCAATTAGATCCATGCCCGGTTTCAGAAAACAACTCTTACTCCTTGTTCCAATATCTTCTAGAACGCGCGTGTGAGTATCTTCGGCGACCTAGAACCCAAGCAATAAGCCGCTTTCTTGGTCCCTCATCCACTGTATACCGGAAGCTCACCATTTAAATGGGTGGTGTTTGATGAGCTTGCTAGTTGGTACAAAGCAAAGGATGAGGGTGTCATTGAGTCACTTGAGGCTGATGTGCCTGTGAATTTGCCACAAGCAAGTTCTAGTTCTACTACTATGTCTGGGCCAGCAGCAGAGGCTGAGAGTAGTACTGTACGTCCATGGTCAGGACGTTTGAGGCATGAGAGTGTGAGCACTGGGAGTAGTGCTATGGATAAAGGAAAGAAGAAGGTCGAAGGAATTGGAATCATAGGTTATGAGTCATCTAGTTCAGAGAGTTTGGATGAGGAGCTTGGCATACCTGTTTTACGCACACCTGCTGGTGCTAGGCAGGATAGATATGTGTCACCACATGCTAGAGTGACAGGTGTTCAGAGTGATCCGCATGCTTTGCAGAGATCCCAGAGAGTCAGATATCCAGTTGACAGATTGGCATATCGAGATTTTGCTATGCACTATGCATATATGACATCTATGGGTGAAGCATGTGGAACCTACATGCTATACAGAGGCTATTGGAGAGCATGTATGGGAGAAAGCAATGGATGTTGAGATGGACGCATTGGTCCAGAATGACACATGGGATTTGGTTACATTACCAAAGGACAAGAATGTTATTGGCTGTAAATGGGTTTACAAAAGTGAAGTGCAAATCTGATGGTTCTATTGAGAGACATAAAGCAAGATTGGTAGCTAAGGGTTATGCACAAACCCAAGGTTTGGACTATGATGAAACCTTTAGTCCAGTGCATTTCTAAATGGTGATCTACAAGAGGAAGTGTATATGACACAACCAGAAGGGTATGTACACCCAAGATATCCCACTCATGTATGCAGATTGAAAAAGGCATTATATGGTTTGAAGCAAGCACCTCGTGCTTGGAGTGATAAGATGAGCAGATATCTTATCTCTCTTGGTTTTCAGATTTCTACAGCAGATTCTTCACTCTATGTGAAGAAGATAGATCATGGGATTGTTTTACTCGTCATCTATGTGGATGACTTGATTATCACAGGTGATCATGGTGCAGATGTGATGCATGTCAAGAAAGCTTTGAGTGGGTAATTTGACATGAAAGACCTTGGTGAGTTGAGATACTTTCTTGGAATTGAAGTGGTCAAAGATCATGCAGGTACATGGTTAATACAGCGCCAATATGCATTGGATATGTTGGCAAAATATGGCATGATAGGGTGTAAGCCTATGAGTACACCTTTGGAGCAAAATGTGAAGTTGCGGGCTGATTATGGTGATGAGTTGGATGATCCATCTATGTACAGAAAGATGGTTGGTAGTCTCATATACATGACTATCACACGCCCGGATTTGAGTTATGGTGTGGGGCTAGTAAGCCAGTTTATGCAGAGCCCCAGAAAACCACATTTGGATGCAGTGATGAGACGCATCATGCGATATGTTAAGACCACTGCACATTATAGTCTACTTTATGAGAGTGGTAAAAGCTTGGAAATACATGGCTACACAGATGCTGATTGGGCAGGTAGCTCATATGACAGAAGGTCTACTAGTGGTTATGCTTTTACACTTGGAAGTGCCGTGGTGAGTTGGAGTAGCAAGAAGCAACCTATAGTTGCTTTATCTAGTACAGAGGCTGAATACAGGGGTGCAGCTATTGCTACTTGTGAGGCAGTATGGTTAAAGAATCTCTTGGCAGATTTGGGTGAGCCTATTGAAGGCAAAGTTGTCATTCATTGTGACGACATGAGCAGTATACAGTTGGCCAAGAATCCAGTATTTCATGCGAGGACCAAACACATAGAGGTCCATTATCACTTTGTCAGAGAGAAGGTGCTGGATGGTACAGTTGATCTTCAGTATGTAAAGACTGATGAGCAAGTGGCAGACATCTTTACAAAGCCACTTAGCAAGGAGAAGTTTGAGTACTTCCGTACGATGTTGGGAGTACATGGGATGAGCTTGAGGGGAAGTGTTGAGAGTCTTGATATCCCAAGCTCATCTACATCTTCATCGGTAGTACATCATGAGCTTGAGAGGGGCTGTTAAGATTCAAGCTCGATGTCAGTGTGAGCCAGCTGTGCTATGTGCTGGCAGATTAGGTAGGAACATGTGTGAGACATAAATGACCACGTGTCCAGCTGGTCAGTGCGTGGACATTAGCTAGGGTTAGATGTGTGTGGACACAACTCAGTGTGTTGTGTGTATTATGGATTATGGCTTTATGCATTGTGTGAGAAGGGTGATGGCTTCCCTCTATGGTTAGGGTTTGCAATATACATTAGGGTTTGCTCCTGTGTATGTGTCTCCTCCCCCTCTACCATTCTTTCAACAAATGGGGGGGGAGAAGAGTTAAGGACACTACCTTCTAACAAGCGGGGAGTAGAGGAAATTTGCCTTATCTGAAAAGTGGCAAATGAGGGGGTGTTAAGAGGGGCGGATGCACTGCAGCAACAAGTACACTGAGTAGGGACACATGGCAGTACAGACGACGACACCACAGAGTATAGGCTACGCACAATTGTGTGCTGCCCAGGGGTTTATATATCTGTGGGGTACAGGTGTGGGCGCTACGTAAAGCAAGGTCAAAAGGACGGTGTGTCAGCAAAGGCTATGGATCGGTGGCCTCTGCATGGCTCTGGGGGGGGAAGGTACGGTGGCGGTTAACAAGGAAAAGAGTGGTATGCATATACCTTATCTGGTCAGAGGCAAAAGAGGCTATGGATCAGTGGCCTCTGCATGGGGGGGAAAGGTACGGTGGCGGTTAACAAGGAAAAGAGTGGTATGCATATACCTTATCTGGTCAGAGGCAGCATGGGTGTCCACGTAACGGTGCATGTGGACCACACAGTGGGTGGCCGACCTTTGGTTCTTGTGTGGCCATTGTACGGGCACCCTGGTAAGTGTGTACGGTCCCTTTTTTGCGGCCTGGTCTCCAAATTTGGGATGTTGGTCTTGATTTGCGTGTCGGACCCCGCGCAAGGGAGCGAAATTTTTTTTTCTCCGCGATGTTCCCCTGGTCCTTGGGGTGGTGCAAACCGTTTGTCAATCGGATGCCCAGTCGTGCATTTAAGGTCGTTGCTTTAACTAAAAATAACCAAAATTTGCATATAAAGCTTGATCCGGTGTCCGTTTTGGATGCTATAAAATCCTATACTAGGGTAAAATCATGTGTAGATTCTAAATTTGGGCTCAAAATTTGAAGATTCTAAGTAGAAATGGCTCATTTAATAAAATCATTGATTTTTATACCATAAAAACTCATAAATTTATCTATTATATGGACATTTCTTTATTAGTGAAGATGGGTATGTTACAAAGGAATAATGGCAATGGTGACATTCTCCCTTATATTCTAGGAAGAATGGTAGTGGTGCCATTCCCAAGTCCTCCCATTACTTTATGGGTAGAATAGTACCACTGATATTCTCCTTTACATTCAAGGAACAGCAGTGGTGCCATTCTCAAGGAACAGCAGTGGTGCCATTCTCAAGGCCTCCCATCCCATCACTAGTGCCACTCTCTTGTCCTTCCATCACCTGAAAGGGAAAAATGGCACCACTTCCATTCTCAAAGCCTCACATCCCATCATTTTTAGGGGTAGAATGGCACCACTATCATTCCCCCTTACTTTCAGGGAAGAATGGCACCACTATCATTCCCCCTTACTTTCAGGGAAGAATGGCAATGGCTTCCATTCTCAAGTCATCCCATCACCTCCTTGAAGGGGAGAATAACATGATTGCAATTCTCCCTTACATTCAAGGAAGAATGGAAGTTGTGTGTCATTCTCCCTTGCATTCTAGAAAGAATGGAAGTGGTTCCATTCTCAAGGCCTCTGATCACTTCATAGGGAGAATGACACCACTGTTATTTCCCCTTACATTCTAGGAAGAATGGAGTGGTGCCATTCTGAAGGCCTCCCATCACTTGTAGGGAGAATAGCACCACTTCCATTCTCCCTTACACTCAAGGAATGGCAGTGGTGCCATTCTCAAGGCCTCCCATTTTTTCATGGGGAGAATGGCACCACTACCATTCCCCCTTATATTCTAACAAGAATGACACTGGTGCCATTCTGAAGGCCTCCCATCACTTCCTGGGGAGAATGGCACCACTGCCATCCTCCCTTACACTCAAGGAATGGCAGTGGTGCCATTGTCAAAGCCTCCCATCCCTCACCTTGAAGGGGAGAATGACACCACTGCCATTCAGTCTTACATTAAAGGAAGAATTGCAGCAATGCCATTCTCAAGGTCTTCCATCACCTTAAAGGGGATAATGGCACCACTGTTGTTACCCTTACATTCAAGGCCATCATCTTAGAGGGGATAATGGTACCACTGCCATTCTTAGGGCCTCACTTGCTAACATCTTGAGGGGGAATGGCATCACTCCCATTCCCCGTACTTTCATGGAGGAATGGCAGTGGCTACCATTCTCAAGTCCTCCCATTATCTTGAAGGGGAAACTAGCACGACTGCCATTCTCCCTTACATTCAAGGAATAATGGTAGTGGTGCCATTCTCTCTTACATGCTAGGAAGAATGGTAGTGGTGCCATCGTCAAGGCCTCCCATCACTTCATGGGTAGAATGGCACCACTGCCATTCTCGCTTACATTCTAGGAAGAATGGTTTTGGATCTATTCTCAAGGCCTCCCATCACTTCATGGGGAGAATGGCACCACTTCCATTCCCCCTTACATTCTAGGAATAATGGTAGTGGTGCCATTATCAAGGCCTCCCATCACTCAGCTTCATAGGGAGAAAGGCACCACTGCCATTCCCCCTTACATTCTAGGAAGAATAGCAGTGGTGCCATTCTCAAGGCCTCCCATCACTTTGTAAAGAGAATGACACCACTACCATTCGCAAGGCCTCCCATCACTTTGTAAGGAGAATGACACCACTACCATTCTTCCATACACTCAAGGAATGGTAGTGGTACCATTCTCAAGACTTCCCATCACTTACCTTAAAAGAAGAATGGTAGTGGTGCCATTCTCAAGGTCTCCCATCACTTTGAAGTGGAGAATGGAACCACTTCTGTTCCCCTTACATTGAAGGCCATCACCTGAAAGGGGAGAAAGGAACCAATGCCAATATCAAGGCCTCAAATCCCATCATCTTGAGAGGTAAAATGATATCACTTCCATTCCCCCTTACTTTCAAGGAAGGATGGTAGTGGCTACCATTCTCAAGTCCTCCCATCACCTTGAAGGGAAAAGTGGCACAACTACCATTCTCCCTTGCATTCAAGGAAGAATGGTAGTGGTACCATTCTCCCTTTACATTCTATGAATAATGGTAGTGGTACCATTCTCCCTTGCATTCAAGGAAGAATGGTAGTGGTACCATTCTCCCTTTACATTCTATGAATAATGGTAGTGGTTTCATTCTCAATGCCCCCATCACTTCATGGGGAGAATGGTACAACTGACATTCTCCCTTACATTCAAGGAAGAATGGCAGTGGTGCCATTCTCAATGCCTCCCATCCCATCACCTTGAGGTGGAGAATGGCACCACTGCCATTATCCCTCACATTCAAGGAAGAATGGCAGTGGTGCCATTCTCCCTTACATTCTAGGAAGAATGGCAATGGTGCCATTCTCAAGGCCACCCATCACTTCATAGGCAAAATGGCACCGCTACCACTTTCCCTTACATTGTAGGAAGAATGGTAGTGGTGTCATTCTCAAGGCCTCCCATCACTTCATGGCAAGAAGAACCATTTCCATTCTCCATTGCACTCAAGGAATGGCAGTGGTGCCATTCTCAAGACCTCCCATCACTCACCCTTAAGGGGAGAATGGCACCACTACCATTCAATGCTACATTAAAAGAACAATGCTAGTGGTGCCATTCTCAAGGTCTCCCATCACCTTAAAGGGGAGAATGGTACCACTTCCGTTCCCCTTACATTCAAGGCCATCACCTAAAAGGGGAGAATGGCACACTACCATTCTCAAGGCCTAACATCCCATCATCTTGAGGGGTAGAAAGGCACCATTGTCATTCCCCTGACTTCAGGGAAGAATGGCAGTGGTGGCTGCCATTCTCAAGTCCTTGCATAACCTTGAAAGGGAAACTAGCACGACTGCCATTCTCCCTTACATTCAAGGAAGAATGGCAGTGGTGCCATTCTCCCTTACATTCTAGGAAGAATGCTAGGGATTCCCCTCTCAATGACTCCCATCACTCCATGGGGAGAATGGCACCACTGCGATTCTCCCTTACATTCTATGAAGAATGCTATGGATTCCCTTCTCAATGCCTCCCATCACTCCATGGGGAGAATGGCACCACTGCGATTCTCCCTTACATTCTATGAGGAATGGTAGTGATTCTCCCTTGCAATCAAGCAATGGTAGTGCTTCCATTCTCAAGGCATCCCATCACTTACCTTGAAGTGGAGAACGGCACCACTA
This sequence comes from Cibotium barometz, assembly GCF_041138505.1. Classification (NCBI taxonomy): domain Eukaryota; kingdom Viridiplantae; phylum Streptophyta; class Polypodiopsida; order Cyatheales; family Cibotiaceae; genus Cibotium; species Cibotium barometz. The sequence continues at coordinate 24,633,684 of NC_141075.1, read as the reverse complement.
CCATTCAGTGTTACATTAAAAGAAGAATGGTAGTGGTGCCATTCTCAAGGTCTCCCATCACCTTGAAGGGGAGAATGGCACCACTTCCATTCCCCTTACATTCAAGGCCATCACTTGAAAGGTGAGAATGGCAATACTGCCATTCTCAAGGCCTCACATCCCATCATCTTGAGGGGTAGAATGGCACCACTGCCATTCCCCCTTACTTTCAAGGAAGCATGGTAGTGGCTGCCATTCTCAAGTCCTCCCATCACCTTTTTGAAGGGGAAACTCACACAACTACCATTCTCCCTTGCATTCAAGAAAGAATGGCAGTGGTACCATTCTCCGTTACATTCTAGGAATAATGGTAGTGGTTTCATTGTCAATGCCTCCCATCACTTCATTAGAAGAAAGGTAACACTGCCATTCTCCCTTACATTTAAGGAAGAATGGTAGTGGTGCCATTCTCAATGCCTCTCATCCCATCACCTTAAGGCAGATAATGGCACCACTGCCATTCTCCCTCCCATTCAAGGAAGAATGGCACTGGTGCCATTCTCCCTTACATTCTAAGAATAATGGCAATGGTTTCATTCTCAAGGCCACCCATCACTTCATGGGCAGAATGGCACCACGACCATTTCCCCTTACATTGTAGGAAGAGTGGCAGTGGTGGCATTCTCAAGGCCTCCCATCATTTCATGGCAATAATGACACCATTTGCATTCTCCCTTGCACTCAAACAATGGCAGTGGTGTCATTCTAAAGGACTTCCATCATTTTACCGTAGCTATTACTGATAATTTTAATATTTCTAGAAAGAATAAGACTTTGTAATACAATTATGATAGAAGAACTATCTTTGAACTTAAATCCAAATTATGGAATTAAATCACAAATTTACCTTAATTTTATCAACATAAAAGCATAAAAAGCCATTTTCTTAACCTCTAGCTTAACAAGCTTAGATATTGATTTTGAATTAAGAATTTATCAATGAGAAGCATTCATTGGCTTAAGAATTAGTCATAGGAATGACTATTCTTTTGGGGAGAGAGAGATATACATAAGAAGCATCCTAATTAAGCATAAAGACTAACTTTTTTATGATTAATCATTAGAATTCTTATAGAAAGCTTGATTTGCAATGAAAACAATTAATTTGAAACTTCTCAAGCTTGAGAGGGGTTGAGAAGTGAAATCTTTTGAGAATAATGAAAACCATGAAATTACTTCTTACCTCTAGATTTAGCTTACTTCTTTATCTTAAAAGGAAGCCCCCAACAAATCAATTGGTTTAGTATATTGAGAAGAAAGCTCCAAGGATTGTTGAAGAGAGAAAGAAGCTCCAATCTCTCCAAAAGTAGAGGATTTTTAAGGGATAGTAGAAAATATCATTTTTTTAATGTAATACTGGCATGGTATAGTTCACAGGTTTTTTTTACAAAAGACTAAGGATCTATTTATAGGTGAGGGAGGCCACTAACCAAGTACAAAAGTTCAAGTATCTATTTATAGGTGAAGGAGACCACTAACCAAGTACAACTGGGTTCTAGAATTTTACAGGTTCAGTTTGACTCAATTTGACTCAATTTGAACAAGATTTGGACCAGTTTGGCTCCCTTTTTGATTTGGTTTGATCCAGGAGAGAGGAGAGATAAAAATATCACAATTTTTTTTGAATTAAAAACTCATCCACATGTGTGAATTAGTCGCCTACCTCAAGAGTCCCCCTCTCCTTACCAAGATGTCAAAAATGCATCATTATTCCAAAATATCTCATTTTCTTTGTAATATCTCATAGTTTTTAACTAATAAACCTTGTACTCAGTCAACTCTTCATCTTATGTGAGCATTTACTCAATTTTGGGTATTTTCTTTTATTCTTTAGATTTATCTCATCCCAACACTTGGATTAATCCAATTGGCCCATTGAAACCTTTATTGGACCATAATCTAAAAATTTCTGAAAATATAGATCCTTAGGCTAAGAACACCATATTGGGGAATATGGGAATTTTCCACAAGTTTGGGACACGTGGTCAAAAGTTTGGATTAACCATAACTTGAACACCACTAATCCAAAATGAGCGCTTTATAGCTCTTTAGATTCCATTTTTCAAGCGCTTTCCAACGACGATAGGTCATATGATAGGGTTTTGAGAAACTTACAAACATGTTATCCATGTCCCCCTTTTTTAAGTATTCAAAAATGGGAATTGGGAAATTCCCAAATTCACTAATATGGTGTTTAAGGTCCTTTATACACATTTTCAATTAATTTCAATTGCACATTGGAAAGTTCTTTTTGAATTTTTGTTTCAGGGAAATCCATTTTAGACACTAGGAGGATTTTTATATCCAAAGATATCTTAATTTAGGATTATCTCTCTCTAGATATTTTCTCTCTCTAGGCCAAAACAGGGTAAAACAAGATCTTTCTTCTATTTCAGAGAGGGCTACACCTCAAAAGTTGGAGGGAGGAATCTTACATCCTATCCCACTTAAAAAACGCGAGATGTCCTCATCTCGCAGGTGGAGTATAATCTCTTTACATACATGTGCTCTTATGTGCGCAGTTCATACTACCTACTAGCATCGACCATTGTGCAAATAAGAGTTTGAAAAAATGTATTTATAAGATGGGCGAGCTTGTGAGGTATGTAAAACCCATATCAGATCACCCTTCATTATACCTTGCAAAATGAACGTGCATGAGGTATAACGTACTATTTATTTATTTTTCAGATATGTTAGTTCCAAAGCAATTGATCCAGCCACGTTGAATGATGCGCGTGTTATGGCAGTGGAGGTGGTTTGTTTGGTAGAGGAGACTTTTCCGCGAACCATTCTCACAAGTCAACTACATCTCATTGTGCATTTAGTGGACGAAATCACTTTATGTGGTACTGTGCATGCACGTTGGATGTTCTTCCTAGAGCGCTTCATGAAGACCTTAAAAGACTTTCTGAGGCAAAGTGCAAGGCCTGAAGGAAGCATGGCCGAGGGTTGGTTGATACAAGAGTCTCTTGTATATATTTCAAAATTTCTTGGTCAGGTGGACAGCTCTTTGCCACGACTATGGAGCAATGAAGAGGACTTGAGGATGACCTCTATTGTGCCTCAAGGAAAAGGACAGAGTAAAGTAATTGACAGAACATTGATTGATGATCTCAATTTCACTTGCATCCTTCATAGTGATGTGATGAGCCGATGGGTTACAAGATATAAGGATGCAAAGACAAAAAGGCAAGCAGAAAGAGCTCTCTTTCGGAGGCAACATGGCTCTCGTAAGGCGTACCCTAAGCATCTAGCAACACTTCCGAATGATATCCATGTTGATTGGTTGCATGAGGAAATGGAGAGAGCAGAGAGCGACGAGGGGCTGCATATCACGGCGGAAGAATGGGAGTATGCACGAGGATGCATGTTAAAGGTACATAGAACTAATGTTTTGCATTAGTTGTAAGTGATTTGCTTTTAATATTTATTCACATTGCTTACACAAATATTGCTTCTATTTTGGTCGAGTGCACTATGTTCAATGCTATATGGTGTGAAGGCAAGCATTTTCGAACACAAAGAATTGATGAAAAGAGGAATACACAAGATTGCAGTGTCATTAGTAGCTTTGAGGGAGCTAATGGAAAAATGGATGATTATTGTGGCATAATCCAAGAAATATTTAGGCTTGACTTTCGTCGCTTCTTTGTGTATGTTTTGGATGTCAAATGGCAAATGAACGTGGTGGAAAAAGGGCCTGATGCAACGATAAAACGCCATGCAAGTGGCTATGTAACTATTGACTCTACAAAGTTTTGGCAAACAAAGAAAGATAGGCTCGTATTGCCATAACAATGTGAGCAGGTATGCATTTTTTTACTAATGTGTTTCATGTACATATATATCTAAGCTCGCGTACCGGTACCCCTTGACTTTTGATATGCTAATTAATTACTGTAGTATGTGTATTTGAGTAGGTTATCTATCTACCAATGGTGCATGACATTAAATGGTGGTACGTCATCCCTATTGCACCACGTTCCAAAGTGATGTATAATACATTCACTGATATGGAGCATATGGAGGATGTAACAAGCCGCAATGAAGATGATGTCGAACATGCCAATGAAGATGTTATGATCGATGATCAAGAAATAAGAGATGATCATGATAATGAGGATGAGCGTGCCATTTCTCATGATCATGAGAATGACCCTACCATTGAGGATGATGGTGATGTTGATGAGGATGATCAGGACATCGATACCATTATCAATGGAGTACAGAATATCGATAGTGGAATAAATTTAATCGTAGCCTTACAAATTGATCAAATGGATATTGATGTTGATCGTTTGGCAAGGATGGATCTTATTGAAGATGAGATCGAACCCTAACCAATCCGTCACTATATCGTTCTAAATTGATGACATTTCTATTGTATGTGTTGTCTTTTAATTATCATCTCATATGCATGATTTATTTTTGAATATATTTCATTGTTGTAAATGCATGTAGTGGGATTGTGTAATGATATATATTGTAATAATGTACTATGAGATGGTTTAAAGAAAATAGTTCTTAATTTTGTAAAGGAATTCAGTTTTTCTTCAGTTTTACTTTGCCAAGCGTGTATTAATGCGTGTATGGCAGCGTGTATTGATGCGTGTATTATTGCGTGTATATAAACGCGCTTATACACGCATTGATAAATGCAAATATACACGCGAATGTATATGCCAAAATACACGCGCCTGATTCTATTCAAATACATGCGCGACCATACACGCGCTCGTAATTTATTGCATGTACGAAACGCGTGTATGACAGCATTGTCTTGTAGTGTTTGTTGCTTAGTAATACCTACTTGAATGATTATTTGGGAATTATTAATTGAATTCTTTCTTTGAAGTGTATAAACATAGATAAAATTGGAATCTAGGAATGAAACTAGTTTTGGAGGTTGATGTTGTTCCTCTCCAAAATTTGTTCCTTGATTTTTCCACACGTGTAAGATGTCATATAGGAGGAAGTGATTGTACTCTCGGGGGTTGTACTACCAGAAAAACCTAGGTATCACGTGCATTCAAGAGGTATTTAAAAAACCCCTTAACTAAAATTTTTCCCCCAATAAAACAACCCCTCTTTACTTATGAACTAAGAGATTTTTTCTAAAGTTGAATAAAAATACCCCTCGTGTTAATGTAATCTTGTTAAATTTTCTCAATATATCTAATTAAAAAACCCTTCCTCCTGAACTCACGTGGTACACTAACATTTTTTGAGGTGAACCCCCCGAGACTATACTAGGATACCAACCTCAAGTTATGAGCATCATTAAATCATGATGTCATTTGATGGTCCAAGGCCCTTATATATGTATTCCTACCTAGTCTTTAATATGTATTCCTACCTAGTCTTTAATATGGAATTATTCTAGAAGTCACTTTTATTTGCTCCTCATTAGTTTTTTAGACATTGAACCACTCTAGGTCACTTATTCCAATTACTTCTCCCTTGGAGTGCTTTTTAGGCTATGGAAATTCGAGGGAATTCATGTAGGTAGCTCTTTATTTTTCTAGTTGTGTAGGTGCCACCTTACCACAAGTTTCTTGTCACCTTACCCAAAGCTAGGATATCTAGTCTATGGTGTCGCTTTCTTGTTAGTTGGATGGGTGCTCTCATAATACAATGTGTGTGTTGGGTAGCGTCAGATTATGATGCAACTAGTATTATGGATATTCAGCTTGCTAGTAATGGGCAACAAGCCTTCTTTGAGTATGAGGAATTTAAGATGGAGTTAATGCTTTTTTTTTACAAGGCCAATCCTTTCAATCATATATTGTAAGTCAACATGATTGGTTGATAGATTCAAGTGCCAATAGGTACATAATAACAAAGAGCGATTGGTTTTGTCTCTTTTTGAAATTTGCCAGAGTTTTGCTTGAGTGTGCAAACAATGAAAATTATTAGATTCATTTACGGCCATCAAATAATTGCCATGTAGAACAAGGTTGACAACTAAATAAAATACAACAACGATGTTTAATTTGTACTTGCTTTGCAAAATAATTCACTTTTTGTATCTATCATGTGATCAAGGATTACATGTGGGTTTAACATTGTATCTATCATGTGATCAAGGATTACATGTGATCAAGGATTACATGTGGGTTTAACATTGTAGCAATGTCTAATCAAAGACAAGTAGACACAATTGGTGGTTGGCATAGGAAATGGAAAGGGTGGTATACACTATGGACATGCTAAGTGTTTTGAATTTTCCAACTTGATTTCTTGAGATAGACAGTCTTCTCTGGCATAAGACATTGGGACATCTTAGTCCTAATGTCATGATTTCTTGATAGACAGTCTTCTCTGGCATAAGACATTGGGACATCTTAGTCCCAAGACTTTGCAACATATGTCTAAACATCACATGGTGGGTGGACTTGATCTCATGGAGCCTTAAGTTCCTTTCTATGAAGGTTGTATTTATGGTAAGATGTACATAATACCCTTCCTCTCATATATTGATAAGAGGACCAAGCTGCCTCTTGAGATAGTACACTCAAATTTGCATATTCTTATGAAAACTCAAGCTTTGCAAGGATTTAGATATATCCTCACCTTTATTGCTTTTTTATGAAAGTTTAGGTATATATGGGTTTACACTCAGATTTGTGTATACTCAAGCTTTGCAAGGTTCTAGATATATTCTCACTTTTATTTGATGGCTTTTTAATGAAAGTTTGGGTTTCTTTTTTGCACTACAGATCTCAAGCTTTTAAAAAGTTGAGGGAGTACAAAGCTTTAGTTGAGAAAAAATCTAGACACAATATTATATGGGAGAGGAGAATCCAAAATTAAAGCCTTCAAGAAGTATTGTAATAAGAAAAGAGAGATCATGATACAATTTATAGTTGCATTTACTCCTCCACAAAATGGCATGGCTAAAAGGAAAAACAGTAATCTCATAGACAGTGCGAGGTGTATGTTGAAGGAGATGCATATGCTTGATGCTTATTGGGCTAAAATTGTAAACTTGAAGGGGAAGCATGAAGCCCCTGTTCAGATTTGATGAACATGCATAACTACTACTGACCTGATAAAGTGTAAAATAGATTAAAAAGGGCTGGTAGATGTAGCTACTACAGCTACTGCTTATGCAGGAGGCTCTAGGAGTGCTCCTCCATGTAGATGCAAACTTTGTATTGCTCCATGAGGCTCATGATTACTCCTCAGTGGTGGCTGGAAAATGATAGCTAACCTACGTGGAGTTGTAGGGACTTCTTTTGGACTGCATGAATTGTGGTTACCTTGCTGCAACTATTACATGGATGACGGTTGAGGCTAGGCAACCTTGAGATGATGACGGTTGAGGCTAGGCAACCTTGAGATGATGCCAAATGTGGTGGAAGATTGTTGATAGATGGCTTCTGAAGGTTTGCCCTCATTTTTATGCTTGGACTGGGAGGTAGATGGCAGCCAACTAAGTGATGAATGCTAGCTGAATTGAGTGTTGAATGTTAACTAAACTAATGTGTATTTGAGGGCTAGACTTGGGCAAGCAAAGTATGCTCTACTGAATGTGTGTGGGTTGAGGCATGGCTACTTTTAGCTATGGAGATGACTTGCATATGTCAAGTGACTTCGCACACTTTTCTAGTATTGGTTTAATGCACACATGCTTTGTCTTGTTTAGCTTTTTTTTCTTTTAGTCTTTTAGCACTGCTAGGAGTTGCGTTGGGTGCAGTCGGCACCTCTCTTCCGTGTGTGCAAATTCAAATAATGCACATGATGTAGATATCATCCATCCTGAGTCTCTCGTATTGCCTCCAAAGTGACCCCAAAAGTAGTAATGTATCTCTCACATAAGGACTTTTAGAGTTCCTCTAGGAAAAAAACATATTTACATAGTGGGATTTATAAATTTTACAAAGGGGGTGTAAGGAAATGCTAAAAATAGGTAACATAGGGATTTATAAAAGAAGCCTTGAATGCACGTGATATAGACAAATTACACTAAGTGACCCCCCAGAAGAAGAGCTATGTCTCGTGACTCCGAAAGCAACAAATTTAGAATCCGGTGCTTTGGCTCCATTGACCACAGATTATCTTCTAGTTCGATGGCATTTGTTGTGACTTTATCCCCCACATAGTGATCCCTCTAATGACTAAGCCATTATATATTGCTTCATATTTAATCCCATAAATGAATCTATCCAGGAGTAGCAGTTGATTATTCAAATGGAATTCATGCAGAAGGCAACAAGAGTTCAAATGCTTGAGATAGCTAATGAAATCTCTGACCGATTCCTCTTCTTCTCTCTTAGCTTTGTGTAGCTATAAAGCTACACCCTATAAGACTCCTTCATGTACAAATACCTTCAAGAACAGTCTCCTAAGAGCAATGAAGTTTAAGCATTCCTCAACCTTGAGAGTTCTATACAAATCCCCAGCCTTACCCCATCTAATGTTAGACTAAAGGCATTAGTCTTGGAAACCTCATTTCATTCTCCTAGTGCCTCACACACTTGATCAAATACCTCAAAATGTCTCCTAGGATCACCATCCCCACTGAATTTATAAGTTAGCTTGGCTATGTAGGAATCCTTTCCATGGCTATGTCGACCACCATCTCTCACAAACAACAAGCACTATGCTCTCCGCTACTACTCTTCCTAGGGCCTATGCAAAAGCAATTGGGTCTATAGTGGGTAGAGCTAGTACTGACATAACAAGAGCAATGATAAGAGTAGGTGGAGGTGCAACACGTGACACTACATGAGGTTATATTGGTCTAAACCCTTATGGGGTTAGATGTGCCACATAAGGTATGTGTCCTACTGGCACCCCAATAGGAGCTTTAGTCATATGGGCATTAAGTGCAGTCGGGGTCTCACACTAGGAGTTGGTAGCACACTCACTCTATGGAAGGGGTGTTTTATCATGAGGGTACTAGAATGGGACGTGATCCCTCTTAAGAACGGTAATACTAGATATGCCAGGCGCGCAGGGGGGTCTATGTGTGAAGTGTTGGTGGTTACCGCACAGTAACTGTGGGCATGTGGCTCAAAGGTAATAATGTGTTAGTCATAGGTGCCATAGTTGGTGGTGTGGTGCATATGAGGCAGTGTATTAGCATTGACTTAGGTGGGGACAACTCTAGGATCTAAGAAGGTGAATCTCATGCTAGTATGCTCTTGAGTCCCTGCATTGCCTTGTGGGTTAGAAGATGTGGGTTGCTCCATGGTATAGCCAAGTGATACTACCAAAGTAGGATCCGTTGGGCTCATAGGAGGTGTTACCATTTCCCCCATTGTGGGCATTCTTACTTTGGATGTCCCGACTTGTGCCATAGGTCTTTGGATCCTTTTGTTAGAATTTTGTGGTGCTCATGCTATATCATTATGTGGAGAAGAGAGACACAAAATACAAGAAAATATCTTGCTTATTAAGTTGCTCAAAATACAACTAGGCTTCTTGCTCCATACAAATGCCTTCTAGCTCCACCTTTAAATAGGTGAGCTAGTGGACCATAAGTCCATTCACACACACACTCTTCTCCTACCCTTTTACATGACCTTAGTCTTTTAATACCCTCCCTCAATACCAACTATGAATGAATTGGAATAGGTGGTATTGGACATAGGTTGCCTTTATAACATTAGGCGTACAAGGTTTAGGAATATAGGTGTTGTTACATTGAGATTTAAAACAATTTCTCAGTGGAGTTAGAGGCTGATACAAAGTTAGCCTTTGTTAGGATATTTAGAAGTGATATGTCCCGTTTGTTTACACTTGTTACATTTCATTTTGTTGGGATATTTTATCCAACAATTATTTGCCAAATGACCCACCTTTTTGCAATGAACACATCTTACTTTGATCACCTGATGTGACAAAGCTTGTTCGATATTCGATGAAGTTGTTGCATTTGAAGATTCAGATCCTCCCTTTGGCCTCTTTTCTTCATCAAGACAAGATTGAATGACTCCTTTAAGGGTGGGATTAGGTATGTTCTTCAGGGTGGGGACTAAGGTGGGGTACACCTTCTTGACGGCTTTAACAAAACAGCCACTGCATCATCTTCATCCATTCTCACATTCACTGATGCAAGTTGAGCCATAAGGCCCTTCAAGTGAGAGATGAAGGCTCCAATGCCGTCTCCCTCTTTGAGTTCCAAGATGAAAAAATCAATTTTAAGTGAGATCTTGGAATTCTTACCACGAGCTCCATAGAGCTTATCAAGCTCATCCCATTTCTCCTTTGCAGTCGGAAGCTAGTCCACATGGTGAATGAGAGCCTCATCAAGATGAAGCATGATGATGGCTTGTGCCCTCTCATCATCTTCAATATCTTCAGCCTTAGTTCGATCAATAACCTTAGTGCCGGAAATGAATGGCCAAAAACCTTTGGACATCATCTTGTATTTGACAAGGACTTGCCAAGTGTGGAAGCCCTCTCCCGAGAACTTCTTGATTTGGGTGTTGTCCTTTGACATTGGGTATTGTGAAGGAGATTACTAGAGAGTAATGGGCTGATTTATGAAGAAGAAAAAACCAAAAATTTATGATGTTTTGGCTTAAGTAGAGAGAGAAAGGCTTATGAGAGTGCAACAATCCTTAATAAAGCCAAGGATGTTGCATAAAAAGGAGATTAAAATGGTGAAGCTTATGGTTTAGTATTTAGGGTTTGTACTGCCCAACCACTAATTCTGATGGAGATTAGCTTTATTAGTGTCAAAGAACACTTTGTTTGGTGATTAAGATCACCATTAGTGTTTAAAAATACGATTAGTGCTTAAGAGTACATTTCTAGCGTCTAATGATACTTACATTGGTGATTAGATTCACCATTAGTGTTTAAGAACACTCTTAGTGTTTAGAAACACTTTGGAATGACTCCCCTTTGCTAGATTAGTAGCTTTATTAGTGTTAATCAACACTATTAGTGCTCATAAGCACACTTTGAAAAGCTTTGTGCTCTTGAAGATGATGTTGATGAAGCTTGATGAGAATGAGGCTCATGAATACCTCATGGTGTATGCCCACCACTTCAAGCTCAAAATAGGATCTGCAACAAGCCCTCACAAGAGCACTTAAGTGATTAGAGCAAACAAGAGAGGATTAGAGCAAGAAAAAACTTGATTTTGAAGCTTTAATGGAAGCTTCAATGGCTTTCAAGAAGAGCAGCCTGGTTTTTCTCTAATTGTGAGAGCTTGGAGCAACCATTAGGCCTAGGATTTGGACTCTACACCCTTGAGGTTATGGGCTTCAAAAGCCCTAAGCCCACATAGCCTACCATCGCCTACACATGGCGTATGGCTGTACGACTTCAAGCATAGCAGAAATCGGTACCGGTGCACTCAGACGGCAATGTTGCGGTAGCCAAGAAGGAAACCCGACAATTGACTGTACGAAAATGAGCGCCCGGACGTCCTCTTCACTTTCCCAACTGAAAGCTCCTCAAGATCTTGCCTCCACGAGTTGCTAGAGCTCCTCCGCTGGCAGGAGGTTCAGCTCCACAGGGAAAAAGATAATGAAGTTGACCTATTCTACACCACAAAAATGACCTAATCTTGCCAAGCTCTAGATACCATGTTGAAATTTTGTGGTGCTCATGCTAGATCATTATGTGGAGGAGAGAGACTCACAAAATACAAGAAAATATCTTGCTTATTAAGTTGCTCAAAATACAACTAGGCTTCTTGCTCCATACAAATGCCTTCTAGCTCCACCTTTAAATAGGTGAGCTAGTGGACCATAAGTCCATTCACACACACACCCTTCTCCTACCCTTTTACATGACCTTAGTCTTTTAATACCTTTCATATTCAATGATCCTATAAATACAATCACAGATATGCTACAATCGTTCCTCCCCTGTTGTGGCCCCAAATATTGATTGGACAATCCCTTCCTAACTAACATCATAAGCTTGGCCTGTACCGAAATCCACAAGAGTCTCTCTTGATGCATCATACTCCCAATCATCTATGTGAGAAGATGTTAATCCAAGATTTGCAAGCCTAGCTCTTTCCTCGAGGTAGACGCAATGTTATTGCTTGTGTCGAGGCTGTCGAGCAATACTTGTGCAGTCCTGGCTTGGGACTCATTTTGGGCGGCATACTAAGTTGTTTGGGCTGCTAACTGTTGTCGTGCCACTTGAAAAGGTCCTACGGATGTCTTGGACAAGTTTGAGAATTTTTTAGAATTTTCTTTTTTTATAAAAAAATTTTGAAAACATTTTTGGACTATCCAAAGTTTTTTTGAAACACGTTTCTGGTGTTTCTTAATCCGTTTGGCACAAATTATAGTGTACTTTTTTCAGGTTAGTCAAGCGCTACAAGCATTGGTGGCTCCCATACTTAAGCTCCTTAACTATGGAAAAATGTAAATTTTTGGGGTGTTACACAAGTTACGTCAACATGTAAAGGACAAAACCAATTCACAGTTTCTGGTATACAGTTTACGTTTACCATCGGAAAAGAGTATTCTCAGAATCTTTGATGGGCCTGTACACATTAAATGTGCCCAGCCACTCAAAACTTACCCAAAAATGAGTATTGACAAGCTTTTGGACTTTTTGGACCAGTAGGCTAAAAGTTTATAAGCATTAAATGTGGCCAGCTAATCAAGTCTAACACCTAGTGGCCCAAATTATAGGGGGATTAAGCTAACTTAATCTTCATTAATTACACATGCAAAAATGCAAAAAAAAAACCTGCAAAACGTAGAATTTAATCTGCCTTGCAAATCCTCCCCAAATTTCTATTTCAATCCCAATTGCTCCATGTAAGTAGTCTAAGTTAGGATTAACCCTATGCCCGAAAATCGATTTTCATGTCTGTTTACCTATATTAATTCACTTTCATGCCCAATTTGCTATTTTTAATTTTTAAAATTAAAAAATACAAAAAAAATAAAAAATATAGAAATCAACTAAAACACGAAATGCAGAATTGAAACACGTAGTTTTTGTAGAAATGGGCCAAAACTAAACACAGATTTGCAAATATAATAAGAAAATGTAACAAGAAACATAAATAATGCAACAAAGTAGATAAAATTTTTATATTTTTCTTATGTTCCTTTCTTGACAAAAAACAGAAATTTCACTTGAAAATTAAACCACTCAAGCATTTAAGATGTACAGTAATTGTGGCTATGCGGTGGGGCTATTCCATAGCAGCGATGCCACTTATGGTGGAAAGCCCTTGCATCATAGAAAGAGTGTAGGAACATACCAATTTCATGGGACTTTTCCCAACCACACTCAAGAGAATAAAACAACTTAATCAAGAAGCCAATGTTCCATGACCTAGCTCACAAATGCAGGGGCAAGGTGTGTCACTCACCTCGTGAATACTTGAGCTTGGGATCCTCATGGGTTGTGCCATCAGCGGCGGGCAGAAGGAGTACCCAAGAGCTCCACTCTACCACCGCCTCCATACTCCAAACGCAACTCGACCCTCCTCTCACTCAATTTCACTCTCTCTCTCTCTCTCTCTCTCTCTCTCTCTCTCTCTCTCACACACACACACACACATGCAATGAGCACACAAGAGCTCAAATCGAAATAGGAAAGCAAGACACAAGAGAGAAAGAGAGTAGAGAAGAACATCACTCTATTGATTATGCATAAGAGAATGAATGGTGAGAATACAAATTAACCCTTATCTTGGCCCTTAATCATTCACACCTTAGCCGGCCATAGTTAAAATATAGGTCCATGGCTATCCAAGGTTGCCTAGGCTTGTGCAAACACTTAATCTAAGCATGCAATCTCCATAATTAATCTCGTGGCTCGCCCTTCATAGAGAAGCGATGATCGCATATGTAAAATATGTAATATTAGCATTTTTAATATCAATGGCCAAATGAAGTGACGGTTGCCAATGGATCGCGTCGATGCTAGAGAGGTGTCCTGTGTAACTTGAGACTAAACCATAATCGTAGGCATATGACTAAGACTAGTTTAGGTACAGATAGGCTTCTTAATAACCTCTAAGTTAAATCCTCTCCATAGCACAACTTGAAGTTTATGTACTTAACAAAAAATGCATGCATAGCCATGTTTCATCTTATTGTTACAAAGAACTCTTTACCGCTTGATTTGTTTTTCATGCAGGTATCTAACATTTGGCCTTCAACTATCATTACCTTCATATGCACGGCATCGACTCGTCTTCACCAACGTATTCCAAGGATCGAATCGGCATCAAGAAGGGGAGAATTTTTAGCCCATGTGTGCATGCACTCCATGTGCACACACCCTTAGTAGGAGGATAGCATCCACTTACATTAGCACTAAATTTATAGAGTGGGATTACTTCATTAGGAATAATTATCCACTTACATTAGCACTAATATAGAGTGGGATTACTTCATTCAAGAAAAGGGGGTTACAAGCATGAGGAGTGGTTGGAGGTCACATAAGAGAGTGCGAAACACTTCGGAGGCTACATAAGGGAGTGGGGAACACCCATATGCTTGGGGGGTTACACTAGAGAGTGGGCTAGTGGGGTAGCCCAAGAGTCATTCATCCATTGCTATAAGCACCCCATTGTATCTTCTATGAGAGAGAAAAGAGCATATGATAATTTAAGCCTATGCTTATGCCCCAATTATGTGTTTTTATTAATTGCCTAGTTAATTAAGTTCATTAAGTATTATGTTCATCTCTTTTTTTCTTTGCAAATAATACATCGCCAGCTTGACCAACATCGTGCTCACCAAGCTCCTCAGCTACAACATCTACAATTTATTCCTAGGGATCGGAGCTACTGCTTGATCCACTTCAGAAATAGATTTGTCAAGTTCACCTAGTTCCGCTCCTCCATCTTGTTGCCGTATCACATTTAGGCCTTCTTCACCAGAATCGCCCACTTGCAGCAAATCTCCCCCACTCTCAGAGGCTTCCACTTCATCTACAACCTGTTGATCTGGTTCAATTTCTACAAGGGCTGGCTAATCTGGTTCGATCTCAACTAGATCCTGTTGATCTGGTTCGGATTCAGCAGCAGAAGCCTGCTCATCTGGTCGAGCTTCAACTAGAGCTTCAACCTCTGGTTCTGGTTTGATCTCAACCAAAGCCTCCACCTCTGGTTCGATCGCAATCGGAGGTGGGTCTGCCACTGGTTCGATTGCAACCGGGGCCCCGTTCTCTGGTTCAGCTTGACCTGGATCCGCTTCACCGTGTTCTTGTTGATCGGGCGAAACTACAGTGGTGGTCATATCGCCCACAAAATAGGTGCAGAAGCATTTTCTAACTGGATACCATTGTCTGGCTCCTTGTCCTGTGCAGGTGTCTTAGGAGAGAGCAATCTATCTTCCATCACTTCTTCCTGTAAACCAACATTCTCCCCATTGATCTCCTGTTCTATCACGCCTCCTGGCCTTCTGCCACCATAGCTTCTGCATCTCTCTCCAGTTACATCAGTATCCAATTCTTGCTCAACCAGAGTCTCGGAAAGAAGAGAAACTAGTGTTTTGAGGGTTTTGGAAGCTCAATGTTGAGCTATGGCGGAGGGAGCTTTCTATGGCTATGGATGTGGTTATGGCTGTGCCATTGTGGCCTTTAAAGCTTTGATCATGCTACTGAACAACTTCAGTTAAGCGTGTAGTTAATCGTATGCTAATTTCGCACCGTTTGGCTGCCCGGACGGTTCGATTCGATGTATAGAAAGGCTTCATTTGGCATGGCTATGGTGGGCTACAAAGTGATAGCAGATTTTGTAATGGTGGCTATCGTCCAAGCCATGCTTTGCATTTGCAGGGTCTCATAGAAGCACCAAGACGAGAAAGAGGGATCAGGTGAGCATTGCCCAATTCATTTGTAAAAACCAAGAAAAAAACATTTGTAAGAAAAATTAATAGGCACTAGGCCAAAGGAAGAAAAAGAAAAATAGATCAAAGAAAAATGTTCACAAAAGCGCTTTTCAGGACTAGCTGATATATCGAAGGGCTGACATTGTGAGAGTCTGGAGCATCGCTCCCGAGACTGTCCCAAATGTTTGGCATGTGGCGGATTCAGACATCAATCCAAGCATTTTCCGATTTCGACTTGCTCCAGATGTCAGTAAGTAGCATGGCCATCGCCAAAAAGATTGTCCCCATTCGTGTTTTGCAAGGA
This sequence comes from Cibotium barometz, assembly GCF_041138505.1. Classification (NCBI taxonomy): domain Eukaryota; kingdom Viridiplantae; phylum Streptophyta; class Polypodiopsida; order Cyatheales; family Cibotiaceae; genus Cibotium; species Cibotium barometz. The sequence goes on along the minus strand of NC_141075.1, from coordinate 24,617,559 downwards.
GTGCAAGGAAGTTGGCCATGAGGATAGTTATTGTCCTAGTGTATTTGAGGAGGAGGTACTCTACATTCTCGATGCTCTAAAAGTCTCCACCTATGCATGGGCAAAATCAGTGTTAAAAAATTTGAGGCAAGGCTAGATAAGGCATGTGCATTGAATGCTAAGTATGGCCAGTATTGTTGTGACCATGTGAAGTGCAAATTTTTTAAGGGTAAGCATGCAAATAGTATTTGCATCATGAAGAGATTTAGAGCATTATAGAATGAGCTACTTACATTGTATGCATCCCTAGAGGAGAGGGAGAGGGAGAACATGGTGGAACAAAAAAGGGACCTTGATAGCCAAAAAATCAGGATTGGCTTGGTGGAGTTTGAGGGAGCATGGGAGGACAAGAAGAGCCAGGTGTCCTTGGATGTCCCTAGCCTCACATAGGATGGGTCCAGTGGGTGGGTGAATGGTCTAGATGATGGTTCAGATGTGATTCTTGCTCATGATAGTTCTTGTGCTAGATGTCTCACTCTGACTTATGACATGTCAGATAATCAAGAGCTCACCCCACTTTGCTGCTAATTTACTAGAGTCATATGATTCATGTGCCGATTCCTCTTCCCTATCTCTCTGTACGGTATTGCACGATGTTGATGATAATGTTTTGTATATGGATATCTATGTTCTTGATGATGCTCCAGAGGAGCTAGCTTTGCCTAGCAATGATATAGATGTGAGAGCTCTCTTTGAGTCTATTTTTTAGGTTCCTATGATACTCATGTGGAGGTCCCATTGCTTGGGTCTACCATGCATGCTTGTGATGATATTCCAGGCGCACATGATGGTCATATATGGAACAAGCTGCAATCAGATAATCAGATGTCAGTTCTAGCTGACAATCCCCAATCCATGATTCAAATACGCTTGAAAATGCCTATGATGCAATTTTGTTGGAGGCTACATCAACATATTTACATGTCGATATCCTTATAATGGTGTCTAGATGCTGGATACATGGTCTGCTCCATGCTCTTGGAGTGTGGACATTCTGATTCATACATGGTTTTATGTTTTCATTTTATGTGATCATGTGTGGATGGCCTTGTATTTGATGGGTTCCCAGCTCTAGCATGTTGCCATAAAATGGTTGCACCATACTTACACTATGATATATGTTACGTGCACGACACTAGCATGGCCCTATGCTTGTGAGTTCAAGTCGATCGAATTGGGAATCTGACCCACTGGATATGCCAAGCGTTAGCTTGTGTGTGCATGCACTCCATGTGCACACACCCTTAGGAGGATAGCATCCACTTAGATTAGCACTAAGATAGAGTGGGATTAGTTCATTAGGAACAATTGTCCATTTAAGAAAAGGGGGTTATAAGCATGAGGAGTGGTTGGAGGTTACATACGAGAGTGGGAACACTTTGGAGGTTATAAGCATCAGGAGTGGTTGGAGGTTCCATAGGAGAGTGGGGAACACTTTGGAGGTTACATAAGGGAGTGGGGAACACCCACATGCTTGGGGGGTTACACTAGAGAGTGGGCTAGTCGGGTAGCCTAAGAGTCACTCATCCATTGCTATAAGCACCCCATTGTACCTTGCATGAGAGAGAAAAGAGGAGATGATAATGTAATCCTATGTTTATGCCCCAATTATGTGATTTCATTAATTCTTATCGCGCCTTAGTTAATTAAGTTCATTAAGTATTATGTTCATGAGCATGTAATCTCTCTTTCTCTTTCTTTATTTGCAAATAATACCATGTTAGGGAAATGGCCCTGACTGGCATGTCAACCCTAAAGGGACACCTCTCTAGCATCGACGCCATCCATTGGCAACCAGCACTTCATTTGGCCGTTGGTACTAAAAATGCTAATATTGTATATGTTACATGTGTCTAATCATCGTTTGTCTATGAAAGGAGTGCCATGGGATTAATTATGGAGATTGTATGCTTAGATTGAGTGTTTGCACAAGTCTAAGTAGCCTTGGACCTATATTTTAAGTATGGCCGGCCAAGGTGTGAATGCTTGGGGCCAAGATAAGGGTCAATTTGTATTCTCACCATTCATTTTTTTTATACATAATCAATAGAGTGCTCTTCTTCTCTACTCTCTTGCACTCTTGTGTCTTGCTTGCCTATTTCGATTTGAGCTCTTGTGTGCTCATTTCATGTGTGTGAGAGAGAGAGAGAGAGTTGGGTGAGAGGAGGGTCGAGCTGTGTTTAGAGTGCGGAGGCAGCGACGGGGTGGAGCTCTCGGGTGGACTGTGGCGGCGCAATCTACGAGGATCCCAAGCATAAGTATTCATGAGGTGAGTGACACACCCTCCCCCTACATTTGTGAGCTAGGTCATGGAACGTTGGCCTCTTGGTTGAGCTTTTTTATGCTCCCGAGTGTGGTTGGGCAAAGTCCCACCACATTGGTTTGTTCTTGCACTCTTTTTATGGTCCAAGGGATTTCTTGTGCTTCATTTTTTATAATATTAAAATCACATTTTGTGCTTTTTCTTTTGTGATATTCGGATATTTTGAGCTCTCTGGAATGCTCTCTAGAATGTCTTAATTTTTTTCCAAGTACACAGCTAATAACATGCCTGTAGATGTATGAATAGCCATGTAGTAAAATTGTGTACACTTTGTGCACCTACCCAAGTCCCCTCTCTCTATTGTCTGCTTCACGCAGCTATGTTGGGCAGCTTTCCTCCCCATCTCTTGTAGTGTATATGTATGTCCTTATCATTGCTAACAAGTGCTCTTTTATACCCTATCATTGCCAACAATATAAAAACATTGTGAATGATAGTTATTTGCACATAGTTCAAATTAATCCTCATGGTTGATGCATTTTTAGTGGTATAGTAGTGCACTTTGGTGAAGCAATGCTTGACCAAGAGAATGAACATTAGGAAAAATTACTAGTTTACCAAGGAAACTATTTGTTGACCATAAAATTAGGCGATACAGAGAAAAATGCACGCAAATATAAGTAACATGATAATGATAAGTAAGAAAACCATGAAGAACTAGAAACAAAGGAGATGAACAAGTAATGTTCCTTACGAAGGGACTTAGACATGCACTATCTTGTCCTCACATAAGAGAGGAGCTAAATGAAACAAATAGTGATGAGGATAAAGATTTAACCCTCTATATGGATCTCTTTAGTTAGTGATTTTATGGCCTTCATTTTTTGATTTATTACTAACAATGAAGATTGTTGTTACATTATAGGTAGCAGATTATTATAGTAGCATGCCTGAAACGGATGATGTCTTCACAATGAAAACTTTTTGAAACTAGTGAACAAAAGTGTGAAAAATATGCATGCCTCTTGCTTAATCATGGCAATAATGCCTTAAACATGATCACACCCCTCCTTTAGCATGGTGACCCAATACTCCAACTTTGGCTGCATGAGCACATGCTTCTTATCTCGTTCATTTCATTTTATGCAATTAGAAGAGAGTTAGAGTGTAGATAAGATGTGATTAGAGAAAAGAGCTTATGAAATTTGGCCTTCTTCTTTAGCTTATGTTAATATATTGCCTTAATGGAATATGAATATTAAGAAAGTAAGTGTCGACTAGTTGTGGCATCAAAAGCTCTTGGCTACAGCATCGCTACAAGCAATACCCCCAACATCAAGACGATAATTGTTGTATCGATCTAGTAGCAAAATTAGGTGTGGACTAAGGTGTATCCAAATGTGTCCAGTGTTGAGGCATGGATGGTGTGGTGACAATGAAGACCTATGTGCCATTGATGGTGTAGGGACATGAGTAAAATAGTAACACTTATAATAATATAAGATAGACAAGGAGCAATATATATCTAATGAGGGTGAAACATTTATCTCTAGCATTAAAAACTAAAGCAATAGAAGTCCTTAGACATGCCACATACATCCTATTCATGTGAAGACTCCGTAAACAGCTTTTATCTCATCAATATACTCACATAAAAAAATACATTGGTTTGTGGTACGAAGCGCACTAGTCATACACCCTAAGGGCTTAAACGATAAAAGAAATTGATGAAGAGAAACTTGAGTATCCCCTTTGTCAAATTTTATGTTTAACAAACTTAGAAACACGTGTTTGACAAATTTAGAATATAGGACCTTGTGATATGTTTTTTTCCATATCCAATGGTATGAAAATAATATTCTTAAAGAAGAATATTGGGCATATTTTATGCCCCTCTACAAATTGAGAATATTGTCCAATCTTCAAAATCCATATTGTAAGGGAGATACTATTTTGGATAGAAAAGGCTTTATTCTTAATCAACATCATTTTCGTAATAATTTAATACAATATTTTAATAGGTATGCAAAATGAGACAAGGTATAATACTGTGTAGGATCAAAGTATAAAACCTATATAAATTACACAAAACATCGAAGAAAATTTTAAGAAATATACCATCAAAACCAAGGAACTTTTCTTACCAAGTAGTTTCAAAGCTTTATCAATAGATACCAGTCATTGAATCCAAGGAATTTTCCTTACCAGGTAGTTTCAAAGCATTTTCAAAAGATACCGGTCATTGAATCCAAGAAATTTTTCAAAACCAAGGAATTTTCCTTACCAAGTAGTTTTAAGGCTTTATCAAAAGATACGAGTCATTGAATCCAAGAAGCTTCCATGATAGATACTCCTTGGTGATTTTGTTGTCTTGATTTGTGTAAGTACATTATGGTTTCACTTTAAAAAGCAACAAAAATCATGAAAGCTTAAGATTAAGTTAGACTTATCTTTTTTTGTATGATATGTTGTCTCAAAATTTCATGATTGTGGTGAACAAGTTTCGAGGTACAATAAGCATTGATCTTTTAATACTTTTGTTGTCATTAATTGTAATCAAATCACTTGAGTTATTTAGTTATTGATCTTTTAATACTTTTGTAATCAAATCACTTGAGTTATTTAGTTATTGATTTTCGTAAGTTTAGCAACATGGAAAGGAGAACATGTGTGAATTCATTCAATCATGAACAATGTTAGTGTAGATTTCACGACTCAAATTGAGAAAAATGTTGTAATTTTGTCTAATCTTGTATTTAAAGATTTTAAATTTTATAAAACTGATTAACCTATGCATTTTATTAATAAAAATACGCTTGAAGACATCACTAGTTAGGAGAGAAAAAACTTACTTATGACACTGATTCTGTGTTGATTTGTGATACTGTTGGAGCCCTTAATACTATTCTCTACATGGGTCTCGGCCTTTGCAGTGTTGCACAGCGCACAACCTTATAAAATGGAAGTGCCTAAAAACAACATGGAATTTTTAATGTGCCTAAAGTGGCACGATTGGATTTTAGGTTGGGAAAACTTACCAATGTGGAGAATAAACTTTTTTTCTAACCAGTGAAAAAAGGATGACCTTCAAGCGATTTTTTATTTTTAAAAAAATACATACGTTAGTACTTTTATAACTAAAATTTTAAAATTTTAAATCTTGAAATTCAAGTCTTGGCAAAATTACAACGGGTTTTTCTTGATTTGAGTGGTGAAAATTACATTAAACTTTAAAGGATGGTTTTACCCACCCTATTCATGAGGATGAGCTCACACCAGTGCTTGAAAAAAAAAATCAACCAATCTAAATAAGGACATCTCTTAAATCTATCCGGTTTTCCCAAAATCTCTATGCTATGCTAGTAGCATAACTAAAATATATGAAAAATCATTCCTTAGAATAAGGGCTACTTAATATCCCAGTCTTTTTTTCTTAATTATGGCCAGTACAAATATACTAGAATGTTGGTTTTTTCGAGCACTAGTAGCCCTCACCATTGTTATAAATGTAACAAGTAGCTTCAATGGGTTGCAAGGGCCAAAACGTTGTACACCTCCAATAACCCTTTCTTTATATATATATATATATATATATATTGTACTAAATATATAAAGGAAACTACTTTGTATCCTTTTTGTGCCATGTGACAAGGGGCAAAGTAGTCTCCTTTATATATGTATAGATAGATGTATAGATGTGCATAAGTGCAAATGTAATGTGCACTAAATGCTTGTGGGAATCTTTAACTTGACCATAAGAACTTATTAGAAGGTTCCAAGAATTTAGTCCAAAAGTCTAACAAAAAGACCAGCAAACAATGAGGGCACTGTGCCTTTTTTTTTGAAAAAAAAAACCTTCTGCTAATAAAATTCTAAAACTGGTCAGACATGGCTTATGGCACCATCATGCAATTGATCGAGTAGTCATTTGCTAATAAAATTCTAAAACTAGTCAGACATGGCTTATGGCACCATCATCATGCATTTGATCGAGTAGTCATTTGCTATTGCAGCAATGATAAAATTGGAAGATAAAGGAGAAGGATTCATGGGCACTTTGTGCTGAGTTTTGCCACTCGCTTGAGGTGCTTGAGAAGCTGTAAGAGAGCGATACATGGCCAGTATGCTGTGACGGCCCTCATGTAGCTCTTAGCTCTGTAAGGTTGCGCGGCGAATGAGAGATCCTGAAGCGGATGCAAGAGGTATACAGTTTACATTTACCATCCTTCATGTACAAATACCTTCAAGAATAGTCTCCTAAGAGCAATGAAGTTTAAGCATTCCTCAACCTTGAGAGTTCTATACCAATCCCCAGCCTTACCACCCCATCTAATGTTAGACTAAAGGCATTAGTCTTGGAAACCTTATTTCATTCTCTAAGTGCCTCACACACTTGATCAAATACCTCAAAATGTCTCCTAGGATCACCATCCCCACTGAATTTATAAGTTAGCTTGGCTATGTAGGAATCCTTTCCATGGCTATGTCCACCACCATCTCTCACAAACAACAAGCACTATGCTCTCCGCTACTGCTCTTCCTAGGGCCTATGCAAAAGCAATTGGGTCTGTAGTGGGTAGAGCTAGTACTGACATAACAAGAGCAATGATAGGAGTAGGTGGAGGTGCAACACGTGACACTACATGAGGTTATATTGGTCTAAACCCTTATGGGGTTAGATGTGCCACATAAGGTATGTGTCCTACTGGCATCCCAATAGGAGCTTTAGTCATATGGGCATTAAGTGTAGTCGGGGTCTCACACTAGGAGTTGGTAGCACACTCACTCTAGGGAAGGGGTGTTTCATCATGAGGGTACTAGAATGGGACGTGATCCCTCTTAAGAATGGTAATACTAGATATGCCAGGCACGCAGGGGGGTCTATGTGTGAAGTGTTGGTGGTTACCGCACGGTAAGTGGGCATGTGGCTCAAAGGTAATAATGTGTTAGTCATAGGTGCCATAGTTGGTGGTGTGGTGCATATGAGGAAGTGTACTAGCATTGACTTGGGTGGGGACAACTCTAGGATATGAGGCAGTGTACTAGCATTGACTTGGGTGGTGCATATGAGGCAATGTACTAGCATTGACTTGGGTGGGGACAACTCTAGGATCTAAGAAGGTGAATCTCATGCTAGTATGCTCTTGAGTCCTTGCATGGCCTTGTGGGTTAGAAGATGTGGGTTGGCATGGTATAGCCAAGTGATACTACAAAAGTAGGATCCGTTGGGCTCACAGGAGGTGTTACCATTTCGCCAATTGTGGTGGGCATCCTTACTTTGGATGTCCCGACTTGTGCCATAGGTCTTTGGATCCTTTCATGTTCAATGATCCTATAGATACAATCACAGATATGCTACAATTGTTCCTCCCCTGTTGTGGCCCCAAATATTGATTGGACAATCTCTTCCTAACTAACACCATAACCTTGGCCTGTACCGAAATTCACAAGAGTCTCTCTTCATGCATCATACTCCCAATCATCTATGTGAGAAGATGTTAATCCAAGATTTGCAAGCTTAGCTCTTTCCTCGAGGTAGACACAATGTTATTGCTTGTGTCGAGGCTGTCAAGCCAGTCCTGGCTTGGGACTCATTTTGGGCATACTAAGCTGTTTGGGATGCTAACCGTTGTCGTGCCACTTGAAAAGTCCCTTTTTCGTTTGCTCTAGCAGCTTAGATTAGTGTCTTTGCTGCCTGCACTTCTTCTAAAGTTCTACCATCAGGCATAAGCACTTACGTAAGGGGTGGTTTGATAGTCATAGCTACAGAGCAGCCAGCAAGTTTAACAGGAGTCCATGGATAGGGATATCAATGTGAAAACTCTCTACTTGTAGCAATGACACTACCTCAGTCTCTCTAGATTTTACCTCAACTCCTTCATCATGTGGTATGTATGTAGTAAGATTCAATTTAGAGGTAGGTAGCTACACAGCCAAAAAGACTAATAGCTGGCTTGACTGGTGAGGCCTGGTTAGGGTTCACTTCTTGGGAGTGGGGATCCTTCCATTAACTCAAAATCATATGAAGTATAACTCGCCCCTAGTGTAGGTCCTTATACAATGCTACCGACCAAAGGTTCTGAGTCTAGTGTAGGTTGGTACACAGCTAGCTCAATAGATGCACTATCGTCTAAAAAGGCTTCTAATACATGCCTAGATCGTAGGTTCATGTGAATATGGGGTGTTTAAAGGTCCTACGGATGTCTTGGACAAGTTTGAGAATTTTTGAAATTTATATATATATATATATAAATTTTGAAAACATTTTTGGACTATCCAAAGTTTTTTTGAAACACGTTTCTGGTGTTTCTTAATCCGTTTGGCACAAAAAATAGTGTACTTTTTTCGGGTTAGTCAAGCGCTACAAGCATTGGTGGCTCCCATATTTAAGCTCCTTAACTATGGAAAAATGTAAATTTTTGGGGTGTTACACAAGTTACGTCAACACAAATCGCAATAGTCTAAAACATATATTAAACAAACTTGTGCGTGCACTTTTCGAAATATTTTCTTTTTTTGCCCTCGGACCTTACCCTTTCCCTTTTTCTTTCTTTTTTCTTTTTTTTACTTTTTATATTTTCAATTTACGATTTGCGATATACAATTCACGTTTACCATCGGAAAAGAGTATTCTCAGAATCTTTGATGGGCTTGTACACATTAAATGTGCCTAGCCACTTAAAACTTACCCAAAAATGAGTATTGACAAGCTTTTGGACTTTTTGGGCCAGTAGACTAAAAGTTTATAAGCATTAAATGTGGCCAGCCAATCAAGTCTAACACCTAGTGGCCCAAATTATAGGGGGATTAAGTTAACTTAATCTGCATTAATTACACATGCAAAAAAAACGTGCAAAACGTAGAATTGAATTCGCCTTGCAAATCCTCCCCAAATTTCTATTTCAATCCCAATTGCTCCATGTTAGTAGTCTAAATTAGGATTAACCCTATGCCCGAAAATCGATTTTCATGTCTGTTTACCTATATTAATTCACTTTCATGCCCAATTTGCTATTTTTAATTTTTAAAATTAAAAAATACAAAAAAAAACAAAAAATATAGAAATCAACTAAAACACGAAATGCAGAATTGAAACACGTAGTTTTTGTAGAAATGGGCCAAAACTAAACACAGATTTGCAAATATAATAAGAAAATGTAACAAGATACATAAATAATGCAACAAAGTAGATAAATTTTTTATATTTTTCTTATGTTCCTTTCTTGACAAAAAACAAAAATTTCACTTGAAAATTAAACCACTCAAGCATTTAAGATGTACTGTGGCTATGCGGTGGGGCTATTCCATAGCAGCGATGCCACTTATGGTAGAAATCCCTTGCATCATAGAAAGAGTGTAGAAACATACCAATTTCATGGGACTTTTCCCAACCACACTCAAGAGAATAAAACAACTTAATCAAGAAGCCAATGTTCCATGACCTAGCTCACAAATGCAGGGGCAAGGTGTGTCACTCACCTTGTGAATACTTGAGCTTGGGATCCTCATGGGTTGTGCCATCAGCGGCGGCGGGCAGAAGGAGTACCCAAGAGCTCCACTCTACCACCACCTCCATACTCCAAACGCAACTCGACCCTCCTCTCACTCAATTCTCTCTCTCTCTCTCTCTCTCTCTCTCTCTCTCTCTCTCTCTCTCTCTCTCTCTCTCACACACACATGCAATGAGCACACAAGAGCTCAAATCGAAATAGGCAAGCAAGACACAAAAGAGAAAGAGAGTAGAGAAGAACATCACTCTATTGATTATGCATAAGAGAATGAATGGTGAGAATACAAATTAACCCTTATCTTGGCCCTAAATCATTCACACCTTAGCCGGCCATACTTAAAATATAGGTCCATGGCTATCCAAGGTTGCTTAGGCTTGTGCAAACACTTAATCTAAGCATGCAATCTCCATAATTAATCTCGTGGCTCGCCCTTCATAGAGAAGCGATAATCGCATATGTAAAATATGCAATATTAGCATTTTTAATATCAATGGCCAAATGAAGTGACGGTTGCCAATGGATCGCGTCGATGCTAGAGAGGTGTCCTGTGTAACTTGAGACTAAACCATAATCGTAGGCATATGACTAAGACTAGTTTAGGTACAGATAGGCTTCTTAATAACCTCTAAGTTAAATTGGCCTTACCTTTCCTCTCCATAGCACAACTTGAAGTTTATTTACTTAACAAAAAATGCATGCATAGCCATGTTTCATCTTATTGTTACAAAGAACTCTTTACCGCTTGATTTGTTTTTCATGCAGGTATCTAACACTTGGCCTTCAACTATCATTACCTTCATATGCACGGCATCGACTCGTCTTCACCAACGTATTCCAAGGATCGAATCGGCATCAAGAAGGGGAGAATTTTTAGCCCATGTGTGCATGCACTCCATGTGCACACACCCTTAGTACGAGGATAGCATCCACTTAAATTAGCACTAATATAGAGTGGGATTACTTCATTAGGAATAATTATCCACTTACATTAGCACTAATATAGAGTGGGATTACTTCATTCAAGAAAAGGGGGTTACAAGCATGAGGAGTGGTTGGAGGTCACATAAGAGAGTGCGGAACACTTCGGAGGCTACATAAGGGAGTGGGGAACACCCATATGCTTGGGGGGTTACACTAGAGAGTGGGCTAGTGGGGTAGCCCAAGAGTCATTCATCCATTGCTATAAGCACCCCATTGTATCTTCTATGAGAGAGAAAAGAGCATATGATAATTTAAGCCTATGCTTATGCCCCAATTATGTGTTTTTATTAATTGCCTAGTTAATTAAAGTTCATTTAAGTATTATGTTCATGAGCATGTAATCTCTCTTTCTCTTTCTTTCTTTGCAAATAATACATCGTAAGCTTGACCCACATCGTGCTCACCAAGCTCCTCCTCAGCTACAACATCTACAATTTATTCCTAGGGATCGGAGCTACTGCTTGATCCACTTCAGAAATAGATTTGTCAAGTTCACCTAGTTCCGCTCCTCCATCTTGTTGCCGTGTCACATTTAGGCCTTCACCAGAATCGCCCACTTGCAGCAAATCTCCCCCACTCTCAGAGGCTTCCACTTCATCTACAACCTGTTGATCTGGTTCAATTTCTACAAGGGCTGGCTAATCTGGTTCGATCTCAACTAGATCCTGTTGATCTGGTTCGGATTCAGCAGCAGAAGCCTGCTCATCTGGTCGAGCTTCAACTAGAGCTTCAACTTTTGGTTCTGGTTTGATCTCAACCAAAGCCTCCACCTCTGGTTCGATCGCAATCGGAGGTGGGTCTGCCACTGGTTCGATTGCAACCGGGGCCCCGTTCTCTGGTTCAGCTTGACCTGGATCCGCTTCACCGTGTTCTTGTTGATCGGGCGAAACTACAGTGGTGGTCATATCGCCCACAAAATAGGTGCAGAAGCATTTTCTAACTGGATACCATTGTCTGGCTCCTTGTCCTGTGCAGGTGTCTTAGGAGAGAGCAATCTTTCTTCCATCACTCCTTCCTGTAAACCAACAATCTCCCCATTGATCTCCTGTTCTATCACGCCTCCTGGCCTTCTGCCACCATAGCTTCTGCATCTCTCTCCAGTTACATCAGTATCCAATTCTTGCTCAACCAGAGTCTCGGAAAGAAGAGAAACTAGTGTTTTGAGGGTTTTCGGAGCTCAATGTTGACCTATGGCGGAGGGAGCTTTCTATGGCTATGGATGTGGTTATGGCTGTGCCATTGTGGCCTTTAAAGCTTTGATCATGCTACTGAACAACTTCACTTAAGCGTGTAGTTAATCGTATGCTAATTTCGCACCGTTTGGCTGCCCAAACGGTTCAATTCGATGTATAGAACGGCTTCATTTGTCATGGCTATGGTGGGCTACAAAGTGATAGCAGATTTTGTAATGGCTATCTTCCAAGCCATGCTTTGCAGGGTCTCATAGAAGCACCAAGACGAGAAAGAGGGATCAGGTGAATTCATTTGTAAAAACCAAGAAAAAACATTTGTAAGAAAAATTAATAGGCACTGGGCCAAAGGAAGAAAAAGAAAAATAGATACAAGAAAAACGTTCACAAAAGTGCTTTTCAGCACTAGCTGATATATCGAAGGGCTGACATTGCGAGAGTCTGGAGCATCGCCCCCGAGACTGTCCCAAATGTTTGGCATATGGCAGATTCAGACATAAATCCAAGCATTTTCCGACTTGCTCCAGATGTCAGTAGCATGGCCATCGCCAAAAAGATTGTCCCCATTCGTGTTTTGCAAGGAGTGCAAGGAAGTTGGCCATGAGGATAGTTATTGTCCTAGTGTATTTGAGGAGGAGGTACTCCACATTCTCGATGCTCTAAAAGTCTCCACCTTTGTTGTGACCATGTGAAGTGCAAATTTTTTAAGGGTAAGCATGCATATAGTATTTGCATCATGAAGAGATTTAGAGCATTACAGAATGAGCTACTTATATTGTATGCATCCCTAGAGGAGAGGGAGAGGGAGAGAGAGAACATGGTAGAACAAAAAAGGGACCTTGATAGCCAGGAAATCAAGATTGGCTCGGTGGAGTTTGAGGGAGCATGGGAGGACAAGAAGAGCCAGGTGTCCTTGTATGTCCCTAGCCTCACATCGGCGGATGGGTCCAGTGGGTGGGCGAATGGTCTAGATGATGGTTCAGATGTGATTCTTGCTCATGATAGTTCTTGTGCTGGATGTCTGACTATGACTTATGACATGGGTGGTTGCAAGATGAGGTTATCTAGTTTCATGTAGTGGGCGTCCTTGGCTTTAGCTGAAAAACAGGCATTTTTTCAAGAAGAATAGCTAATCTCTCATAGTTAGCCAAGGAGTTTCACTTCAAGGTCTTCTAACGAAACATCATATGCAAAGTTGGGCACCCAAAACTATAATCTGATCGAATATCCAATAATTGCAAATTCCCTTTTCTTTGGGAACCAAGTTTGTATACAGGCCCTGTCCTAAGTTTAGATAGGTACAGTGAATGTGAGTAAATTGCCTATAACTTTTACATTATTACTCATATGATGTTCCCACTTTGCATATCACAAATACAAATAGCATAGAGCTTAACTTGATTTACCGAGTAATTTTTGATGTGTTCTACTATTTTCTATATTATTTAAAAGGTATTAGAATTGTTTAAAAACATACTATTTTATCCTCCCACCACATCTACCATTTAAAATGCTCAAATTGTATGGATCTAGTGATGATTAGATTGGGAAAGATTAGTATAATGTGGATATAAGGTAAAATTATAAATCTAACGGTTGGATTTTTGTAGATTTACTTTGGAAAATTTATTATGACTGTTAGAGACCCATTAAATCAATAGTATGTTAATTCTAGGAAATTAAATATTGAATCTTTCAATCTAAAAACTCAACCAAGTAGTTTCAAAGCTTTATCAAAAGATACCAGTCATTGAATCCAAGGAATTTTCCTTACCAAGTAGTTTCAAAGCATTTTAAAAACAAAGCATTTTCAAAAGATACCGGTCATTGAATCCAAGAAATTTTTCAAAACCAAGGAATTTTCCTTACCAAGTAGTTTTAAAGCTTTATCAAAAGATACGAGTCATTGAATCCAAGAAGCTTCCATAATAGATACTCCTTGGTGATTTTGTTGTCTTGATTTTTTGTGTAAGTACATTATAGTTTCACTTTAAAAAGCAACAAAAATCATGAAAGCTTAAGATTAAGTTAGACTTATCTTTTTTTGTATGATATGTTGTCTCAAAATTTCATGATTGTGGTGAACAAGTTTTGAGGTACAATAAGCATTGATCTTTTAATACTTTTGTTGTCATTAATTGTAATCAAATCCCTTGAGTTATTTAGTTATTGATTTTCATAAGTTTAGCAACATGGAAAGGAGAACATGTGTGAATTCATTCAATCATGAACAATGCTAGAGAAAAATTATCCTTTAGTGTAATTTTCACGGCTCAAATTGAGAAAAATGTTGTAATTTTATCTAATCTTGTATTTAAAGGTTTTAAATTTTATAAAATTGATTAACCTATGCATTTTATTAATAAAAATATGCTTGAAGACATCACTAGTTAGGAGAGAAAAAACTTACTTGCGACACTGATTCTGTGTTGATTTGTGATACTGTTGGAGCCCTTAATACTATTCGCTACATGGGTCTCGGCCTTTGCAGTGTTGCACAGTGCACAACCTTATAAAATGGAAGTGCCTAAAAACAACATGGAATTTTTAATGCGCCTAAAGTGGCACAATTGCATTTTAGGTTGGGAAAACTTACCAACGTGGGGAATAAACTTTTTTTCTAACCAGTGAAAAAAGGATGACCTTCAAGCGGTTTTTATTTAAAAAAATACGTAGGTTAGTACTTTTATAACTTAAATTTTAAAATTTTAAATCTTGAAAATCAAGGCTTGGCAAAATTACAACGGGTTTTTCTTGATTTGAGCAGTGAAAATTACATTAAACTTTAAAGGATGGTTTACCCACCCTATTCATGAGGATGAGCTCACACCAGTGCTTGAAAAAAAAATCAACCAATCTAAATAAGGACATCTCTTAAATCTATCCGGTTTTCCAAAATCTCTACGCTATGCTAGTAGCATAACTAAAATATATGAAAAATCATTCCTTAGAATAAGGGCTACTTAATATCCCAACCTTTTTTTCTTAATTATGGCCAGTACAAATATACTAGAATGTTGGTTTTTTTGAGCACTAGTAGCCCTCACAATTGTTATAAATGTAACAAGTAGCTTCAATGGGTTGCAAGGGCCAAAACGTTGTACACCTCCAATAACTCTTTATATATATATATATATATTGCTACTAAATATATGAAGGAAACTACTTTGTAATCCTTTTTGTGCCATGTGACAAGGGGCAAAGTAGTCTCCTTTATATATGTACAGATAGATGTATAGATGTGCATTAAGTGCAAATGTAATGTGCAGTAGATGCTTGTGGGAATCTTTAACTTGACAGTAAGAACTTATTAGAAGGTTCCAAGAGTTTAGTCCAAAAGTCTAACAAAAAAACCAGCAATGAGGGCACTGTGCCTTTTTTTTTTTGAAAAATAAAATAACCTTCTGCTAATAAAATTCTAAAACTGGTCAGACATGGCTTATGGCACCATCGTGCAATTGATCGAGTAGTCATTTGCTACTGCAGCAATGATAAAATCGGAAGATAAAGGAGAAGGATTCATGGGCACTTTGTGCTGAGTTTTGCCACTCGCTTGAGGTGCTTGAGAAGCTGTAAGAGAGCGATACATGGCCAGTATGCTGTGAAGGCGCTCATGCAGCTCTTAGCTCTGTAAGGTTGCGGCGAATGAGAGGTCCTGAGGGGGATGCAGGAGGTGGAGGAGGAGGAGGAGGTGGAGCGGACAGCTTGTGGGCGGCGTTGGCGTAGATTCAAATCGGGACTATTACTAGCGGGTACTAGTACGCTCTGCATGATCGGCTGCAAGTAGCATACGAGGTCGTGAAGCTCGAAGCTGTCAAGCAGAGTACTACTGTATAATACTAAGCTGCTGTCTCCCGCTATGCTGTAATTGTTTGCCTCCAGCTGCAGCAGATCGACTCTTCCGCTGCTGCTGCTGCTGCTTCTACTTCTAGCTAACTGCGCCTGCTGTCCAGCAGCATGATAAGCGTCGATTGAATTAACAGAAGAAGCTCGATCGAGCTGATAATGAGTCGTATTCTGCCCTTCCGCCCCGCTTCCCGCTACAGCAGCTGCTGCTTCTCGCCTGAATCGAGAGTAGCCACAGGTCTTCATACTGTTCTGGCGGCGCGGATCAGGTCCTATCATAACCGGCGGCGGAACAACCGTGTGAACGCTAATCTCTGGCTTTACATCTTGGTTCCCCCGCATGTACCAAGCCCACGCTGCAGCCTTGGTGCGAGCATCAGCGTCGCCCATAAGAATAGTGTTCTCTGCGGCTAGACCTACAACATACCCGTCTCCGTAAATGAGCAAAAACGCCCATCAAAGCTATCAAAGCTAGCTCGTAACAGCGATGCGACCTTAGAAAACTCGACGTCTGCGGCGGCGCGGCCTGCCCACAGGGGGAGGCGGCGCAAATGCACTGATCGCTCGCACCTCCGAGCACATTGCAATCCGCGAAAGTGATGATTCTTCCTACTCAGACACTGCCTTTAAAAAGCTCACAGACTATTGCGAACTCCAAGCGCACTAACTCTCTCGTTCATTGCGCACTGTGTTCTTCTTGGAAACTACAAATCTGAAAAGCATTTTCGAGACGTTCTCTAACATGTGCATGGCATAATTAAGCCACGACGTACTCAAAAGTTCTTTCGTTTCCCCCGACGCTCCTGCAGGACGCTGCTGTGACCTAGCGCTGCATCGCATAATACGATGACCATTGCCCTTCCATTCGTAACGGTCTATAACCTTCAATTTGAAGGCCATAAACTAGGTTGCCCTTCACCACCACCACCACCACCACAACAACAACAACAACAAAAACCACCACCACAACAACAACAACAACAACAACAACAAAAAAAAAACTTATATGTTTATGTCTAAAATTTAGCCTCAAACTTTCAAATAGGTTTTCTTTTGCAACCCTATTAGGCTTTCTTACAAAGTATGCATGATGGAAGCGTCTGGATAGTGCCGAGATTAGAAGCCCTCGAACCTTTCAAAAAAACATATGTTTGTCTAAGATTTAGCCTGAAACTTTCAAATAGGCTTTCTTTGGCAACCCTATTAGGCTTTCTTATAAAGTATGTATGGAAGCATCTTCACGGTGCCGAGATTAGAAGGCCTGATGGGGGCAAGCATATGGAGAAAGAGGAGTAATAGGAGTACATATGCTTGGAGTGGGACCCACATTGGTCCCAATCAAAGCAATGTTAACTCTCTCGCGAGAGACGACGTGGTGGAGTATGAGCATTAGTCCCACTACCACCGTAATAATAACCACCACCACTACCACTAGTATTGCTCATCTGGTGTGGCTACTACCACTCTGGTGAGACCTACGGTGCAAAGTCCCTCTATCATTGGCTTGGCTATATGGCCTTGCTCTCTACAGTGTGGGATGATGTGCTAGGTGTACCAAGCTCTAGCCTGGCTACCTTCCTATTAAGGGAAGAGAATCCAAAAGAATTTTCGAAGCTTATCATACATGTAATTTTGTGGATTAGTAGACCATGGTCTAGGAGGCGAGTCCATGGATCTGGAAAAAACAAACACATATATTATGTCCAAATCTCACATAGAGCAAGGCCTCATGCACATACTTAATTGTGGATATAGAAAAGCATCCATAGAGTCTTATGCATAAGAGTCTATGCACAAGACTGACTATGTAATAGACTCTATGCATAATACTATACATAAGACTCTATGTATGCTTCTATTATGCAATGCTTACATAGACATCTATGTATGCATAAGAGCTCTATGCATGTATAATACTATTTTGAAACAAAGTTTTTCCAGGAACCCTAGGGTGCAATAGCAAAGAGTATGGTGGTGGAGGTCACTTATCGAAAATGAAGAGAGCTCCAGGAAGATCGTAGAAAAACAAAATACAGTTCATAGGATACATGTATACATGGCTCCATTATAGAGAGCATGCATGGCATAAGACTATGTAATAGACTCTATGCATAGAGTCTTATGCATAAGACTATGCAATAGACTATATGCATATATTATGCATAGACTCTTTACATAGACTTTTTGCATAGACTCAAAGCATAAGACTATGCAATAGACTCTATGTATGACATTATGCAAAAGACCCTCATGTATAGAGATCTATGTATAGTATGCATAAGAGACTTATGTTGAGCTCTATGCATGCATGCATGCATAGAGACCAAAAAAAACCATATTTTGAAACAAAGGTTTGTTGGGTTGAGGGGGACACACACACACACACACATAGCTTGAGACACATACAAGTTGCAAGAGAGCTCGATAGTTCTTCTAAATAATTAAATGTGATCAGAAGTTATAGTACAATGCTCTAGGGTACTCAAGTATACCAGCGCCGAAGAGGGCGATCACACAGGGAAAAAACCCTTTCCAACAAGAAGGCAAAAAGTGCCCATGTACAAGAGTCTGTTCACACAAAAATGACCACAAGAGTATAATGTGAGAAGTGATAGTATAATTCTATAGGGTACTTAAGTACCACCACCTAAGAGGGTACTTGAGTACCACCACCTAAGAGGGTGGTCACATGGGGAAAAAACCCTTCCCAATAAGAAGGTAAAAGCAACCTATGTACACTGGAGTGTGTTCACACCAGAATGACCACAAGAGTAACACAACACGTGTAGTGAATGATATAAACGTATACATGGAATAGCAGATTAATCCCTAAATGGTAGTAAGCCTAAAGCCTTGTGGAAGACTTCAAACTTTTCTCTCGAAAGAGTGCAAATAGATCTACCACATTGTCCTATGTAGACATGTACACCAGGTCAATCTCTCTAACATGGAACCTTTCCGTGACATAATCATAATGGACCTCAATGTGCTTTGTGTGAGCATAATGATAATACACCTCAAATAGATCTGCCACATTGTCCTATGAAGACACGTACACCAGGTCGATCTCTCTAACATGGAGCCTTTCTCTGACATAATGATAATGCACCTTAATCTGCTTTGTGCGAGCATGAAAAATTGGATTCCTTGCAATTGCCATTTCTCTGACATAATGATAATGCACCTCAATGTGCTTTGTGCGAGCATGAAAAATTGGATTCCTTACAATTGCCATTGTATTCCGAGACTATCAGTGTAGATAAGAGTGGAGGACTGCTATTCCACTTATAGATCTACCAATAGCCATCTAAGCCATACACATTCAACTATAGCTATAAATGCTTTCATGTATTTAGCCTCATAGCTAAAGGTGGCCACATTAGGTTATTTCTTGTTAGCACCAAGGGGGGGTGATGGAAAGGGTGCCTACTTGTAAGATTACCTCAAATTAGATAGACTGGAGGCCTTTAGCACCTTAAGATTCTAGGGTTTGGATGGCTAGATGAATTTGTGGAACCTTGTAGTTGAGTGCACTCATGTAGTGACAGTACTCGCATGGGTGACATCCCGGGAAGTTTTCCCCTCATTACATTTTAACATCATAGCCATTCAACACGCATAGGTGTTTTCACTCTCCTTTCTCTCCCTTATATCCCTCCAAATGGCTATCATAGCCATTTCAAGCACATTGGTGCTTTGATTCTCCTTACTCTCCCTTGTATGGCTCCAAATGGCTATCATAGCCATTTCAAGCACATTGGTGCTTGATTCTCCTTGCTCTCCCTTGTATGGCTCCAAATGGCTATCAAAGCCATTTGGCACATATTAGTGCTTTGATTTTCCTTGCTCTCCCTTGTATAGATTTAAATGGCTATTTGATGTAATCACATAGCTGATTGCCACATAATTTTGGCTTGATTGTTTTTGCTCTCTCTTTTATAGCTCAAACCAGTTTTGTGAACGAAAACTAACCCATTTGTCGGTATTTATAACTAAAATTAGCAAATTTCAACATTTTTCTTAAGTGGACAAGTTGGCACCAAGAGGGGATGTTGGAAACAAGTGCCTACTTGTAAGATTACCTCAAATTAGATAGACTGTGGAGGCCTTTAACACTTTAAGATTTTAGGGTTTGGATGGCTAGATCAATTTGTGAAACCTTGTAGTTAAGTGCACTCGTTTGGTGACAGTACTCGGATGGGTGACCTCTCCGGAAGTTTTTCCCCCATTACATTTTGCCCCCATTACATTTTAACATCATAGCCATTTAGCGCGCATATGTGTTTTCATTCTCCTTTCTCTCCCTTATATCACTCCAAATGGCTATCATAAAGCCACTTTAAGTGCATTGGTGCTTTGATTCTCCTTGCTCTCCCTTGTATGGCTCCAAATGGATATCATAGTCATTTCAAGCACATTGGTGCTTTGATTCTCCTTACTCTCCCTTGTATGGCTCCAAATGGCTATCATAGCCATTTGGCACATATTAGTGCTTTGATTTTTCTTTCTCTCCCTTGTATAGATTTAAATGGCTATTTGATGTAATCACATAGCTGATTGTTGCCACATAATTTTGGCTTGATTGTTTTTGCTCTCTCTTTTATAGCTCAAAATGGCTATCTAATGTATCGGTGTGTTGGGAAACAACTTTTTTTGAGCATTGGTGTGTTGTAGCTATTTTTGGAAAAAAGGAACAGAAAGAGAAGAAGAAGACACGACGATGAGAAGAGCAAGACAAGAAGAAGAAGATCGAGGAATGAAGAGAACATTCAAAGTTCTCCCTCTCTTGCGTCAAAAGAAAATATATGCTTCGTACTTGGTCAAGCCTCTTTATTACTATTGTCAGGTCACATTCTCCAAGAAAGCGCTACTTTTTAGATGAAAAGGTATGTTTATTGCTATTGTTAGTCACGTTCTCCAAAAGAATGTTACTTTTTAGATGAATACCAGAGTTTTTTGATTATAAGTTAAAGTTTTTAAAATTTTTTATTTTAATATAGTTATTTTTTAACGTTACGTTGCCCGCTTGCTCATTGGTCTACTTCTGTTTTCTCTCTCTTCTAAAAGGCCCTCCAAATGACCTCCAAAATATTCTAATGTATCTTGCCTCTTAGGGTCCTCCAGGGATAGAATAACTGGTGCATGACCGGGGAAAGTAGTGCTGTGAGAATACCAATCATGCCACCGCATCCACAAGCCCACTTATCTACATAGAACCAATCTAATCATGACCCCACATACACAATCCCACTTATCTACAATCTGGATAGGTTAGGGCCTATACTCCTCTCGTCGAATCTTAAGAAGCACAAACTCTCGAAGTTACGACCAAACTTTAGTAAATACCAAGGGTCCAATCCCCTCAAATCCAAATGCAGTGCCTCCCAATCCAAGTACTATGTGCCATACATTGTAGCCATGCCACCTCTGAGTATATCCTTAGTTGACTCTAACGTGTTAAAGTCCCCACCCATACACCAAAAATCTGCCTATGGGAGAGTCTGGCAAACTATACTCAAGAAAGTGACTTTGTCTACTACAACATTCGATGTATACATGTTCAGAAAGCCCACTCTATCGTCTCTAATCATGATGGTCACCCACTGTGGCTCTCCCAAGTGAAATGGTGCTTGAGTCGACCACTATAGGCAAAAGCTTGCTAATGGAAACGTCGTACTCCACCCTATCTCATCCTGGAAGGGCCCAAAAGCATGGGACCGGAAGGTGTGTCTCTTGCCCCGTAGGATCTTCCCAAGTAGCTGGCGAGGGTACACCCCTCTAAAATATAATGTTCCTAGAGGAAGAGAATGTCTATGGACCCACCAAATGTAGCACTGTTAAGCTTATATCTAAGGACCCCGTGCCTTTGATAGCACTGTGGTCCTCCCAAACCTTGAATGTTCCATGAGACAATCCATGTAACTAAGATTTGTGGGAGGCTGAGTTGTGGGAACTACCCTCCAGTCAAAGAGTCTTGGGCATGGGTTTTGATAGAGAGTAATCACTACTTATCCTTGTGCAAAGTTGCATTAGATGGGCACGAATCCTACCCTCCATGTGGAGCCACTCTGTCCAAGCCATGGAATATGCACACTTTGGGCTCCATCAAGTATCTATAGGAGGGAGGAATGGGTATTGCCACTAAAACATGAAGGAAGACAAAAGGAGAACCTTCAGGCTGGATGACACCATCTCCCCTTTCAGATCTGTATGGCCAAATCCACCAACTCCATCCATGCTAGTGGGGCTAGAAGTGAGTGAGCACGTTGGTGATATATAAATCATGCAAATGGTGTGGAGATCTATGGCCTACTCGTGAATAGCAATAGACATTGACTCCATGCTCCAATCCATCTTCTCGATGCTACACTCAAGGGGAAGGAGAAGATAATTACACCACTCTGTGGGGTGGCCTAGAGTGATGTAAAACCACACATATATGAATGGGAGTCACTGTCTCCTCAAAAATACTAGCTCCTTTAACGGGAAGGCATCGGAGAAGCTATAGTTGACACCCTATCATCCCAGCACTTGGGGGGAAGGGGGGTGCCTACTGATGACTTTAGAGGGAGAGCCCACACTGAAGAGGAAGCAATAGTCATCTACTGGCTCTATGAAACAATGGATCAAACGACAGACTAAACTAGATTGCTACCTCTACTCTCCAGGTCAGGCATGGTTGGAAGGGGATACGAGTTCTTTGGTGAGGTGGAAAAGGGGGAGGGGGTTTTGATGAAATCAAAGCAGAGGGAGCTGTAGGGGGGAAGCCAGAGTATAGGAGGGGGAGGATGATGGGGGAGAGGAGGAGGAGAATGATGGTGGGCGAGGGCTAAGGAGGGGGGTTACAGGAGGAGGGGTTCACTTGAGAGGGAGAGGGGGCTTGGGCTATGAGGTCAGGACCACCAAAGGCTCTAAAGGGTCAGAGAGCCTCACAAGAATTTAAATGCCTAGTGCAAGATCATGACAAGGCCATGGTCTCCAAAAAGTGGGGGATAGTGGTGGGTTCCTCGAGGGTACTGTGGGCAAATGCTCGTCAACTGTTCTCTGACAAAACTGTTTCCTCCTCCTCTCCTGTGTCCTTCCAGCTTAGCATGCCACTATGCTTTGGAAGTCAGATGGTGGCTCCTCCTTAGGCCAATTGTCTTGTACTCTCCTGCACTAGGATCAATGGAGGCTCGAACTCAATGCTCTGATGCTTGGGGCCCATTATCCCCCCACCCCCCTATGATGAGGATTTAAACTGGGAAGAACTAGGGGGACCACTAAAGGCAACCTCCTAGACTAATAGTGAGGATAAGCTCTAAAAAGGTATCCCATTCATCTAGCAAAAAATGAAGCATTGTCCTAGGAGGCCGGAGTACTCAACTCTTTGTAGAATAGGATCTCCCTGGGGATCTTCTCGAAGGTAAGGAAGTAATATGGTTTAAGGGGGACTAACTCCAAAGAGGCTATGTAAATACAAAGGGATGGAATCCCGACTGTTTGGGCTAGAACCAAAGAGGCAGAGAGGATCTTCATCACTCTCCCAATAAGACCACCTATCATCACTGGAGGAGAGGAAATCAAACTCCGTGAGACTAAGAAAGAAAACTATCACTGGGAAAGCAAACTATCACAATGAAAGCAAAGTATCATAGGAAAGAAAATTATCACCAGGAGGAGAGGAAAGCAAACTATCTAGGAAAACTTGAGATGCCAGCCATAGGGGGTCAGACACTAGGTTGAAGTCAAGCTACCACCTTAGAAAGAAGGCATGGGCCATATGTTTGCGACATGGTTTAGCTTCTTAGCTACATAACTTTGTTTGATTCTATAGGCAAATCAAACTCAACCTTGTAGTAACTACACTCCAAGGGATAAATATTAGTGACGTTTCTAGGATCACCAAGAAGGTCTGCCTGTAAACAGATCCCTAAGTTGTCCATACACTGGGCGGATACCAACAATCTTGTAGACTAAGGTGGATATGACTGCGTCAAAGAAAGTAGATGGAGGTCCTATTTTGAGAAGAAAAGGAAAAGGATGATGGCCTTGATCGGTGACGTGATGAAGTGGCTACCATGGAGTATAGTGGTACATACTTATCATTCCTCACACCTGGAGTTATTACCACTAGAATTTCCAACTCATCAAGACACTCTGAACTTAACGAGTGATAACTTGTATTCACAATACCAATGCCTTCAACGTTATTTTTACCCTTGTCCAATGCACTACTCTCAGTTCTCACCTCATGTCTCAATCTTCCTGACCATGGACTCACTTTGTGACTACTAGATGTCTCATGTGGGCCAGACATACTAGTGGAGTCCTCCAAAGGTAATTGGACATCCTCATTTGCATCATCATGACACTCTTACTTTGTTTATACTAGCTAGCCATGTCATTAAATATCACATCTCTACTAATGAGAATTTGCTTTAGGTTCTAGCATTTGTATACTTTTCTATCCTATGCATACCCAATGAACACACATTTTTCAAATTTTGGGTCTAATAACCTCCTCTTCTCATCTAGCACATGTACATAAGCAATGCATCCAAAAACTTTCAAATGTCCAATTTTAGAACTAAAACCTTTCATCCTCATCTCAGGAGTACTCTCATGTATAGTAGTTGTAGTAGGTGTCTTATTCAAGATATACACCGATGTAGCACATGCTTTTTCCCAATAATACAATGGCATCCTCTTCTCATTCATCAATGCTCTTGCCACTTCACCTATCACTCTATGCTTTCTCTTATTATAGTAACCCCATTTCGCTTAGGAGTATACCTGCATATGAGATCCCATCTAATACCATTCTCTCTCAAGAACCCATTAAATGCATGTGAGGTATACTCACCACCACCATCTATCCTTAAACATTCAATCCAATGACCATATTGCTTTTCCACAAGTGCTTTGAATTCTTTAAACTTGCCCAATCCTTCACTCATCTCTTTCAAGAAGTAAATCCATGTCATCCTACTGAATCACTAATAAATGTAATGTAGTACCTAGTTCCATTTACTGATTGGGTTTGAGTAGGACCCCAAATGTCACTATGCACAATCTCAAGTAGTCTTCTACTCATTTAACTATCCCTAGGAAATGGCAACCTTGCTTGTTTCCCAAATTGAGATGCATCACAAACATGTGTGCTCCCATCATATTTTAATCTTGGTAGACCACAAACATGTGTGCTCCCATCACAAACATGTGTGCTCCCATCATATTTTAATCTTGGTAGACCACCAACAATGCTCTTTCTTTGCATAGATTTCATCTTTTGTATGTTCACGTGTCCAATCCGTTTGTGCCAAATATCAATGGTGGCTGGCACTATCGCATGACTATGAGAAAATATGTCTGACTTCGATTCTAGCATGCTTGCATCTAGCTTGAAAAATCTCCCTTCTTTTTTATCTTTGGCAATGAATTTTCAGCCATCCTTAAAGTCTTCAACAAAGCATCCATGCTCATTGAATCTATTGTAATCCTTGTTCTACCATTTGTCCAACAGATTCCAAACTCTTTGTAACAGATTCCAAACTCTTTGTAATCCTTGTTCTACCATTTGTCCAACAGATTCCAAACTCTTTGTAAAATAGATGGCACATAAAACACCTTAGACATGGTTTTCACTCTACCATCATGCATCTTCAATGATACACTACTAACATGTATGATAGGATGCTGTGTATCATCACTTGTAGGAGATCCAGAACTCCCTCTAGCATGAGGGTAAAAGCCTCTACCACCACATGCACCAAATGATGGTTGTGAATCCTTTATTGTTGTGGTGGCCTATTTTCCCAGCCATATCCACTGGTACTAGATGAAGTACCTAAACCAAGTTTCATTTCCTCCACAATAAGCAAAGAGACCAACTCATCAAAATCTGGGGGATCACCACCTCTAACGCTGATAGACGTTTCAAATGCCTTGTAGACTTTGCCCAAACCATTCAATGTAATGGCAAGCAAGTCATCATCTTTCATAGGGGCACTAATAGATGCAAGTTCATCTACACAGCCTTTAATCTCATGCACATAGTCGTTGATATTCCTATTATTTCGAGTCACACTATGTATCTTTTGCTTTAACTGCATTATCTTTGATTGAGTAGTTGTATCATACAACTTCACCAATGTATCATACAACTTCACCAATGTATCCCATACAACCTTGGGATTGTCTGTATCCTAAATATGGCATAACACTCCATATGTCACATAAATCAAGAAATAAATCAGCACTTTGAATGCTCTTTCCGTCCAGTTCCTATGTGATGTAAGTTGAGAAGGGGTTGTATTAATTGCTGGAACCCTAGGCTTTGTATCCTCACCTGTCACACCCAATTCTAAAGTCCTTTGCCCTTAGGAATTTTGACATGTGATACTTCCAAATTTGGAAGTTGTTTCTATCAAGCTTTTCCCCAACAATCTTATGTGGACCATCACTCATCTTGCTATGCACAATGTTCACTAAATATACCAACCAATCAACTCAAACACTCACCAATGTTGTCCTCACATTCAATAATTTTTATGGACGACTAAATTCGGGACTTAAAACCACTGTTTGCACAAGCTAAAAAACACTTGACACATTGCTCACAAATTCTGAGAAATACATTCAAAACAATCCTCCACTTTCCAGAATAAGCTCAGTCACATGTAAATATATACATACATCACATGTGCATACCATATGCTTCACTTGACTTGCCTCACATAAATCTCATTCTCTAAGCTGTCCAAAAAATAACACTCTCTATTTTTGTTTTCTAAAGATTTGCAGCACCTCCAAGCTTTAAATCATCACATATGAGCTCCACACATCACATGTCATCATATTGTATGCCATACACATTTGTGAGGTCACCTCACCACATGTAGTGATCCAAAAACACTACAAGAGCTTGAGGACATACCGACGCCAAAATACCGACGCAAATGTCGAACATCGGTATGTCCGTCGTCATGTTGGAGGAGACAAGCATGGCGGGGTTTTTTTAAATTTTCGTGTCCCGTCGCGTATACCGACGCCTATACCGACGCTTATTCCGACGTCTATACCGACGCATATTCCGTAGCATATACCGACTTATATTCCAACGCATATTCCGTAGCATATACCGGCACTCGTAAGTTTTTCACAGCCGAGAGCCTATTTTCTGGTTTTTTCGCAGAAACAGCGCAAGTAGAAGCGAATTAAGGTGCTTTCTCTCCCTCTTCTCTTTCTCTCTCTCTCCTCTTTTTTCCTCTCTCCTCTTTTCTCCTTCTTTCTTCTTTTCTCCTCTTCTCCTTCTCCTAACATGTTATTGCAATTGCTTTTAGTTTTTAATTCAAGAATTAGGACGTTTAGGGTTTTGTGTTTTTTTTGCTCTCTATGCATGTTGAGAGCTCTCTATGTATGCATAGATCTCCTAATGCATGCATAGAGATTTTAGGGTTTTGTATTAGTTCTTTTTCTTGTGTTTAATTTACTAATTAGTTTGTTTAATATTTTGTTTTGCAGCTCTTTCACCTCACCAATCTTTCACCAATCCTCTCCTTCAGCTTTGCAAAAAAGAGGTAGATCCTCTTTCAATTTTTCTTGTTTATGCTATTTTCTATGAATTTTTGCATCCCTGTTTTATGCTTTAGGGTTAGTTTTGGGTTCTTGTAAGCTTACACATAGGATTAATTTAATATCTATGCATAAAACCTATAATAAGCTTGCAATCTCTATTATTCATGTACGTAAAACAAGATCATGTTTATTACACCATTGGGTGATGGGATTAAGGGTTAGCATAGTGCATAAGGCATATAGCATAGAGCTTATGCATAAGTCTTGCATAGAGCGTATGCAAGAGACTTATGCATAGAGCGTATGCATAAGACTTATGCATATGACTTATGCATAGAGTTTATGCATATGGCTTATGCATAGAGCGTACGCATAAGACTTATGCATATGGCTTATGCATAGAGCTTATGCATAAGGCTTATGCATAGAGCGTGTGCATAAGGCTTATGCATAGAGCGTAATTGCATAGAGCGTAATTGCATAGAGGGTGTGCATAAGGCTTATAGCATAGAGCTTATGCATAGAGCTTATGCATAAGTCTTGCATAGAGCGTATGCATAAGACTTATGCATAGAGCGTATGCATAAGACTTATGCATATGGCTTATGCATAGAGCTTATGCATAAGGCTTATGCATAGAGCGTGTGCATAAGGCTTATGCATAGAGCGTAATTGCATAGAGCGTAATTGCATAGAGCATGTGCATAAGGCTTATGTGAAAGGGATTGTTGAAATGCAATTGCAAATGCCTTGATTGTGGTTAACAAATGCTTATGCAAATGCCATGGTGAGGGCATTGTGAATTGTTGGTTTGTGTTGGAGCTTTTGGATGATGGATTGAGGCATGAGTCCATGCTTTATTGATGAGTTCTAAATTGTAAAAGGGCATGAGTCATGCTCAATACTTGTAAGCCAACAAACTTGTTCTATCATTTGATATTATCCACATCATTTTGTACGTACACTCACCATTGCAACCACTTCAAGTTTCTATAGAATCTAGCAATGTGTGAGGGTACCTTGGCATTGGTTGGAGAGGCCAAGGGGAGAATGGCTTGAACTCTTTGTGCCGTGATTGCTTGGTAAAGCGGTACGAAGGGGGATTAGGTACACCGGTGTGAAGAAATGGCCTCAACCTTCACCTTGGAGGAAAACTCGGTGAAGGGGTGAGAAGAGCTTGGCCGGGAGATCGGCAAGCTTCAACGCGCGTCCTCAACAATCCTCACCATCGACTTTGTGGATGCATTTGGGCAATGGGGCCCCTTTTCCGTCATATTGTGTGGATATTGCAAATGCATATGATCTTTCATGACATTGTGGGATACAAAGAGTATTGCGTACAAGTTTTAAGAAGTTTAGGGTTTAGGGTGAGATTTGGTTCCAATTACAAAGGAGACTCTGGCGGAATTTACAAAACCGTAATTCAGTCCTAGGGCTTTTGGGATTAGGTCCGAGCTTATGGCTTATGCATAAGACTTGTGCATAGAGCGTGTGCATATGGCTTATGCATAAGACATGCATAGAGCGTGTGCATAAGGCTTATGCATATGGCTTATGCATAGCATAGAGCTTATGCATAAGACTTATGCATAAGGCTTATGCATAAGTCTTGCAGCCTTATTATGCAAGCTTATACTTATAATATGCATTTAGATTATTGCATAAGGCCTTTATAAACAGCTATTTATGAATAGAGATAGCTTCTCTCTCCATCCTTGTTCAAATTCTATTTAATTTTGTATGGAGAGGAGATAAGCTGATTTGTGTTTAATGAGCTGCATGTACATGTTATCCTGCTAGATGGAGCCTCTCAATCTTGAAGAGAGAATAGCGTGTCCATGCATGCGATGTAAGTACCAAATCTTTCGAAAACGAAGGATTTGCAACGAGCATGTTCATGACGCTGGCATATTTCCAATGGAGCGCTTGCAAAATTTACGGTTTCAATCGTACAACCAAGCAAGTGTGCAGCCGCATCTTGATAACATTGCGCCTGTGAATTCTCGTCCCCAACAAAGGATGAGGATATCGCAGGAGGGAGTGACAGATGGAGCTCAATTAACAGCACCCGAGGGAATGGAAGAAGGTCAGGAAATGGAAGAAGGTCCAATGGAAGAAATGTTGGATGCCTTCATCGAGCAACAAGAAGCTCTCTTCGAGGAGCATGAACATGAAGATCATCAACCACGACATTCTCAACGGTCAAATTATGAACCAGAGGAAGAGGCCATGCGTAAACTTGCACGCCTTCCATTATACAATGGTGCCAACATATCTGTATTGCGTGCATCTCTTACGATGCTAAATTTGCAGTCAGTTTTTGGATGGTCTAATACAAGTGTCACTGAACTATTCAAGTAAGGTCTTTTTTTGGAGATTACACCTACTGTTGAAATGTTAAATTATCAACTTGTATTTGAGAAAATCTTAATAGTAACGATCAGATATTGCCATACTTGCAGGCTTTTGAAAGATCAAATATTGCCCCCTGGCAACGAGATGCCTCCATCTCGTGCAGATGCGAAGAAGTTATTGAAATCCATAGGCATGGATTACAATAATATTCATGCTTGTCGCAATGATTGTTGCCTCTTCCGCCATGAATATGAGCATTTGCAAGAATGTCCCCATTGTGGCTCTAACAGATATAGAGAAGATGTTCAGGGGGAAGCTGTCCCGGTAAAGGTTCTCAGGCACTTTCCAATCATCCCAAGGATAAAAAGCATGTTCAGGTGCAAATCAATAGCAAGCTTGATGACATGGCATGCCACAACTCGATCCACAGATGAAGTGATGCGTGTGCCTACTGACTCACCCGCATGGAGACACATTGAAGAGAAATGGCCGGCTTTTAAGGAAGAACCTAGAAACCTCCGTCTTGGCCTAGCAATGGATGGTGTAAACCCTTTTGGTTTAAGGAGCTCTTCATGGAGCACATGGCCTGTTTGCCTTGTGAATTATAATCTTCCGCCATGGTTAGCAATAAAGAAAGGTCATCTGTTGCTCTCATTAATAGTTCCAGGAAAGTACAAGGTGAAGAACATGGATGTATATTTGGCACCACTTATTGATGAGTTACGCACCTTGTGGAACGGAATTGAAGTGAAGGACATGTCAAAGCAGCAGAGTGGCCAAAGACTTACAACTGTGCAAGGTATTCTCATGTGGACAATGCATGATTGGCCTGGCTATGGAGAATGCTCAGGTTTGTCTATATCGGGTTACAATGCATGTCCTGTATGTGGTCCTCAACTTGATTCAAGATACTCAAAAGCATTACGAAAGAATGTCTACCAAGGACATGTTAGGTATCTTCCAGAAAATCATGAATTGCGGGATGGTAATCTAGGAAGACCTCCTCCAAGTGCATTGAAGGCAAGCGATTGGAAGATCAAATGGGAGGAATGTGGCAACTTGGCATGTCCTGGGATGAAGAGGCTCTCTATCTTTCACCAACTCCCCTATTGGGGTGATCTCCTTATAAACCATTTGCTTGACCCGATGCATATTTTCAAGAATGTAGCTGACATTCTGTGGAAGACCATGACAGGAAAAAAGGATACTAAAGGCCAAAGGGATGACTTGGAAGAGATTGGTTGTATGCAAGAGTTGTGGGCTCGCACTAGACCCAATGGAAAGGTGCTACTTCCAAGAGCCCCATGGGTTTTTAGCAAGATGGAGGAACAACAAGTCAAGAGGACAATTTCTGAGTTTCGGACTCCTACAGGTTGTATGCATTGCTTGAAAAGTGCATTTACAAAGGATGATGATCTTAGTGGTCTCAAGAGTCATGATTGGCACAAGTGTTTAAGTTCTACATGTCTCTCTTTTTTTTCTCTACATGTCTCTGTGTTTGATTCTCCATCAACAAACTTTTTGTGCTATTTGTAGTATCACAAATATGGGGCGTTTTGGTCACATGGACGTCATTTTCGAGTAGAACGAATAGACCAAAGAAGAGCAACCTTTGATTGTGGTGTCACAGCACAGTTTGTTCAAGAAAGTCGTGCAAGTGCAAGTGATGATAACACAATTACTGGAATGCTTGATTACTTTGGAACCATTCAAGATATATTAAAGGTTGGCTTCAGAAGTTTTGAGTTGTTTATCTTTGATGTGAAGTGGTTCAAGGTAATCATGAATGGGCCACATGCAACTGTACGTAGAGACAAGAGTGGCCTCATCCAAGTGGACTCCACAAAGGTATGGACCGATCAGCAAGATACTTTTGTGCGCCTAGAGCATTGTGAGCAGGTTGTCTTCATAGTTTTTTACTAATAAACCTTGTTCTTAGTCAACACTTCATCTTATGTGAGCATTTACTCATTTTTGGGAGTTTTTCTTTTATAAATTGGATTTATCTCCTCCTCCCCACACTTGGATTGATCTTATTGGCCCATAGGAACGTTAATTGGAGCATAATTCAAAAAATTTTAAAAATCTGGACCCTTAGGCTAAGGTCTTTTTTTAAAATACCTATTTTCAATTAATTCCAATTGCACATTGGAAAGTTCTTTCTGAATTTCTATTTTAGGGGAAACCATTTTAGACATTAGGAGGATTTTTATATCAAAAAATATCTCAATTTTGGATTACCTCTCTCTAGACATTTTCTC
This sequence comes from Cibotium barometz, assembly GCF_041138505.1. NCBI lineage: Eukaryota > Viridiplantae > Streptophyta > Polypodiopsida > Cyatheales > Cibotiaceae > Cibotium > Cibotium barometz. Next base: position 24,585,554 of record NC_141075.1, on the reverse strand, counting down.
TCTCTAGGTCAAAACAGGGTAAAATAGAGTCTTTCTTTTATTTCAAAGAGGGGAATACATACAAGATCAGAAGGGGAGGTTCTTACACTTGTACACCTCAAAAGCTGGAGGGAGGAATCTTACATCCTATCCCACTCCACTTAAAATGCGAGATGTCCTCATCTCGTAGGTGGAGTATGATCTCTTTCATCCTCTTCTTCTTCTTCAATCACTTCCAGTGTTATTGCCTTGGAAGTGGACGGTCGATTTGAGAGCATCTCTCCTTGACTTCTCCTATTATTCTGAGGCGGAGCTCTTGCATTACTTTGGATTAAAACTGCGGGTTGGTTAGACGGTCTATCTCTAGGATTTCTGTGATTTTTGGCGGAAAGAAACCTGATTACTCTGGAAGGAAGGAGCTGGAGTCTTGAATCTGTTCCCTGATTTTTTCGCCCTGAAAACCTTGTTCCAAAAGGTGTTGGACAATCCATACTGCGATGTCCAAATCCTTGACAGTTATAGCATTTCACTTCCTTGTTCAAGGGTGGAACTTCTGAAGTTGAATTCCAAGAGATTAAGTTACGGGAAAAGAACATTTCTTCCATTCTGGAACTTCCCATATCCTGGGCCCCTTATATCTCTTAGACGGTGGAAGGTTGGAATCACCTTCTGGAGCTAAAAACCTTTTGAAAGGTGATGGTACTGGTTTCGAGAGACCTTGACATCAAAGGCCTTGGCGAAATCCTTCGCCATCCGCACTGCTTCGGCCATGGAAACGGGCTTGGCATTCTTTACTAGGATATTCAAAGGTTTGTTTAGTCCCCGAATGCGCCTGGCCATCAGCTGTTCTTCATATAGCGGTGGCGAGTATTTGAGGAGGAGAGCGAATGCTTGGTGATATACTTCAATAGTTTTGCTCCCCTTAACTCTAGGAATTCGTTCATCTTTGTTTTTAAAAAGCCAGGAGGATAGAATCTCTTCCTTAAGTAAATTTTCAGATCATTCCATGTCTGAGTGTTTCGATCCACACGGTTTGTTTCGCAGTGGTTTCTCCATGCTACTCTGGCTGTTTCTACTATCTTCAGCCTTGGAAGAGCCATTTTGCTCTTCTCATTGTACCCGGTGACATCGAAGTACTCTTCCATTGCTTCGATCCACTTCTCCACAGTCTCTCCCAAGTTTTTCCCTTCACCCTTGAAAGGTCCAGGCTACGATCTATGAAGAGTTTTACGAACATTCAAGTCGAGCTCTTCCTCATCGAGTTGGGGGTTATCATTCCTACACACAACGACCTCGATCCATGATCCAATCAATACGAAAATTCTTGTCAAGTCTTTTTATTTACAATTCAAATTTGACTTTAGATCCAACTGATTTTGGGGTTCTTTAGATTGGTCAGCTCTCCACAGAATCATGGGATAAAGATCCCTTATATAGAACCCATTATCAGATAACAATTCATTCAGAACATATCATTCATATTCTTAACACAATAATGGTCCATCAGATTGAAAATTCCATCTGAACATTCTTCCATGGAAGTTTTAGTTATGCAGGTTTTTAACTTATCATCCCTTAACTTGATCCATCGGGTCAAGTGTTAACAGTAGCAATCTGACAGTACAATCCACTAATCTCATAGTGATTCGCTGAAGTCATTATCATCATTCCAGTACAATCCACTAATCTCATAGTGATTCGCTGAAGTCATTATCATCATTCCAGTTACAAACATCATCACAGGGACTCGTCCCATTCATCCTCATTGTGGCTTTGCTGAACTTCTCGCTTTTCAACCAAAATTCAGGAATAATCATTTTTCAATCAGAATCCAAATCAACTCATCAGTTCTCAACCAGAGTTTTAAAATCATATCAACCACATTCGAATTCATCATCTGGATAGCATTTTTGCTTATAATTTCAAGGTCTTAGATTTACTCGTATATACTGCCAGTAAAGCGCTACAGTTATACCCTCGGTATACACGGGTAATCACGGTCCCTGGAATTATAAGATAAACACCATCATGTCTAGGCCTCAAGCAAGTCAGGGATTCCATAAAATTGTGGTACTTCCATCTGAAGACCCACTTTCAATTTTATGAATCTTCATTCTGAATATCAATTTATATGAATTTTATCACACAATTACAACCTTTTATTGTTACTTCACAAATTTTTAATATTTTTGGCTTCTCAGTTGATCCACTTTAGTCAATTCGCTCTGATACCACAGCTGAAAGATCCCTACCCCCCCTCCGCACAACGGATTCGGGGATGCTAGCAGCGGAAGTAGCACTCCTTGCGCGGTGCAGGGTCCCTCACTCGGGGCCTCGCCCGCCACCACGGATATCCGGACAAGAGACTAATCCCTCGGTTCTTCCAAAACTCAGAAAAAACTTCCCTCGCCTGGAAAGCACGGGCGATTCCTCCAAGATATTTTTGGCTCCAACGCAGTCAAGGTCATTACTGACCGAACTGATCCGACGACCGAACTTGTAAGTCGCTTGGTCAGATCAAGGAAGAAACTTGCACTTGGATCATAGAGATCAACGCTTTTTTCCCCATCGACGAGAGGCACAGCCGCCGTTGATTCTTTTCCATAGAACAATAACTATCCGGGATTCACTTCATCTATTGTACTACAACAAAATTGAGTCTCATTTTACGGATCCTTCAGTCCAGCCTAACCCTATCCAGTCCCATGGGTTAGCCAACCACCCAACCACTGTAGTGATGGGATCCAATAAAGAATTTGGTTAGGTTTTGTCTCGGGTACCAGGGAAAAGAGTTCCCAGGTCTCCTAGCCAGATATTCCTGCAAATTTAGCGCCAGTCACACCATTTACACACCCAATATGAAATTACCTTTTTTTCATAGATTCAGTTATCTTTAAAACAATCCTTTAATGAAACCATAGTGTCACTAATCATAATCCTCCAAAATATCCGATTTAATCCTAATTTCCAATCATTCTTTCATCGGTGTATCTATGGCATCATTGGCAAAACGTTCACCACCTGTCCCTGAGGGGACCTTTTCGATAGTTCCTAGCTCATAGTACCCGACAATATATTCACTTATAAAAATCAAGATGGAATCTCCATTGAAGATCAGCAAGATCAACTAACAGCTCCATATAAAAGAGCCATGGACTCATCCGTTGAGGACCAGCAATGTCAATCAACCAGATCCATGCCCGGTTTTAGAAAACAACTCTTACTCCTTGTTCCAATATCTTCCCCGACACACGTGTGGGTATCTTTGGCGACCCAGAGCCCGAGCACCCTCTAAGATCCTTCGTAGGTGACCTAGCGCTTCACTCATAGGCTGCTTCCTTGGTCCCTCATCCACCATACCGGAAGCTCACCATTTAAATCGAACCGAGACTGGTCAAGACCTCGGCTGAGACCTTGCTATGCGAGACGTCCTCTGTTGACTCTCCGTCATAACTGTTGCAACTTTATCAGATTAGGTCACCACGACCTCATTCACAAGACGGTCAAAATGCTTCTCCAGCATTCTTGACATAAAACAATCATTTAAATTCAGGTCATAAATATAGTTTCTATAATGAACTCTCGTCTTTCCACATTGTTCCACATCAATCCACATTACTTAATCCACATCCATTTCATATGTATTCCCATTCTCATCCAATCACATCATTTTCCATCTCACCGCATCTTTCCTCATTTATCTGCATCAGTCATTATTTCAGTATAATACTGGCATAGTATAGTTCTCATATTTTTTTACAAAGGGCTAAGGATCTTTTTTTTAGGTGAGGGAGGCCTCTACCCAAGTCCAACTAGTTTCTAGAATTTTCTAGGTTCAGTTTGGCTGAATTTGGACAAGATTTGGACCTAGTTTGGCTCCCTTGATCTAGGAGAGAGAAGAGATAAAAATATCATAATATTTTTGAGTTTAAAACTCCACCACACATGTGAAATAGGTGCCTCCTTGAAGATCCCCCTTCTCCTTACCAAGGTGTCAAAATTGAATCATTACATCCAAAATATCTCATTTTTTTAGTAATACTCATAGTTTTTTACTAATAAACCTTGTCCTTAGTCAACTCTTCATCTTATGTGAGCATTTACTCATTTTTGGGGGTTTTTCTTTTATAAATTGGATTTATCTCCTCCCCACACTTGGATCAATCCTATTGGCCCATAGGAACCTTAATTGGAGCATAATTCAAAAATTTCTAATAATCTGGACCCTTAGGCTAAGGTCCTTTTTTTTTACCTATTTTCAATTAATTTCAATTGCACATTGGAAAGTTCTTTTTGAATTTCTGTTTTAGGGGAAACCATTTTAGACACTAGGAGAATATCTCAATTTTGGATTACCTCCCTCTAAACATTTTCTCTAGGTCAAAACAGGGTTGATCCACCGGGTCAAGTGTTAACAGTAGCAATCTGACAGCACAATCCACTAATCTCATAGTGATTCTCTGAAGTCATTATCATCATTTTAGTTACGAATATCATCACAAGGACTCATCCCATTCATCCTCATTGTGGCTTTGCTCAACTTATCACTTTTCAATCAAAATTCAGGAATAATCATTTTTCAATCAGAATCCAAATCAACTCATCAGTTCTTAACCAGAGTTTTAAAATCATATCAACCACATTCGAATTCATCATCTGGATAGCGTTTTTGCTTATAATTTCAAGGTCTTAGATTTACTTATATATACTGCCTATAGTTATACCCTTGGTATATACGGGTAGTTATGGTCCTTGAAATTATAAGGTAAATACCATCATGTCTAGGCCTCAAGCAAGTCAGGGATTCCATACAATTGCGGTACTTCTATTTGACGACCCACTTTCAATTTTATGAATCTTCATTCTGAATATCAATTTGTATGAATTTTATCACACAATTACAACCTTTTACTATTACTTCATAAATTTTTGACATTTTTGGCTTCTCAGTTGATCCACTTTAGTCAATTTGCTCTGATACCACAGTTGAAAGATCCCTGTCCCCTCTGCGCAACGGATTCGGGGGTGCTAGTACTCCTTGCGCGGTGCAGGGTCCCTCACTCGGGGCCTCGCCCACTAATCCCTCGGTTCTTTCAAAACTGAACCCGGAAAAAACTTCTCTTGCCCGGAAAGCACGGGCGATTCCTCCAAGATATTTATTTTTGGCTCTAACGCAGTCAAGGTCATTTTACTGACCGAACTGATCCGATCGAACCTGTAAGTTGCTTGGCTAGATCAAGGAAGAAACTTGCACTTAGATCATAGAGATCAACGTTTTTTCCCCCATCGAGAGAGGCACAGCCATTGATTCTTTTGCATATAACAATTACTATCCAGGATTTACTTCATCTATCGTACTACAACAAAATTGAGTCTCATTTTACGGATCTATCAGCCCAGCCCCATGGGTTAGCTAACCACCCAACCATTGTAGTGATGGGATTCAATTAAGAATTTGGTTAGGTTTTGTCCCGGGTACGAGGGAAAAGAGTTTGCAGGTCGCCTAGCCAAATATTCATGCAAATTTAATGCTAGTCACACCACTTCCACACCCAATATGAAATCACCTTTTTTTCATAGATTCAGTTATCTTTAAAACAGTCCTTTAATGAAACCATAGTTTTACTGATCATAATCCTCCAAAATATCCCGTTGAATCCTAATTTCTAATCATTCCTTCATCGGTGTACATATGGCATCATTGGCAACAAGAACGCTCACCACCTGTCCCTCAGGGGGCCTTTTTGATAGTTCTTAGTTCATCCGCCGGCCAACAATATATTCACTTATAAAAATCAAGATGGAATCTCCCTTGAAGATCAACAAGATCAACCAATAGCTCCATATAAAAGAGCCATGGACTCACCCGTTGAGGACCAGCAAGGTCAATCAACTAGATCCATCCTCGGTTTCAGAAAACAACCCTTACTCCTTGTTCCAATATCTTCTGACGCACGTGTGGGTATCTTCGGTGACCTAGAGCTCGAGCACCGTATGGTTAGCACCCTTTAGGATCCTTCGCAGGTGACCTAGCGCTTCACTTATAGGCGGCTTCCTTGGTCCCTCATCCACCGTACCGGAAGCTCACCTCGAACCGAGGTTGGTCAAGACCTCGACTGACCTTGCTACGCGAGACGTCCTCCGTTGACTCTCTGTCAGCTGTTGCAACTTTATCAGATTAGGTCTCCACGACCTCATTCACAAGATGGTCAAAATGCTTCTCCAGCATTCTTGACATAAAACAGTCATTTAAAAACAGGTCGCAAATATAGTTTCTATAATGAACTCTCGTCTTTCCACATTGTTCCACATCAATCCACATTGCTTAATCCACATCCATTTTATACGTATTTCCATTCTCATGCAATCACATCATTTTTCATCTCATCGCATCTTTCCTCATTTATTCTCATCAGATCTCATCCACTCGCATCTACCCATATTCACATCTCATCACATCACATTCATTCACATCTTATCCATTTGTACACATCTATCCCGATTCACATCCCATCACATCACATTCATTCACATTACATATCATCCATTCATTCACATTACATATCATCCATTCACATCTATCTCAATTTAAATCACATCTCATCACATCCATTTCACATCACATCTCATTCATTCACATCCTGATTTACATGATATCACGTCTCATCCATTCACATCACATATCATTCATTCACATCCCAATTCACATGACATCACATCTCATCCATTTCATCCATTTACTCACATCGACATCACATTCTCTCACATGCACATCCACATCCATTCTTTCACATACACATCCACATCCATTCTTCCACATCCATACATTCACACATCCACATCCATACATCCACATACACATCCACATCCAAACATCCACATCCATTCTTCCACATACACATCCATATTCATTCTTTCATATACACATACACATCCACATCCATACATCCACATACACATCCACATCCATACATTCACATCCAATCTATCACTTACACTTACACATCCACATCCATACATCCACATACACATCCATATCCATACATTCACATCCATTCTTCCACATACACATCCACATCCATTCTTCCACATGCACATGCACATCCATTCTTCCACATACACATCCACATCCATTCACATCATCCCATACACATCTTATCGCATCCTATTTTCACCTTATCTCATCCATTCACATGCTATTCCCATTTAATAGCTTTTTCGAGGTTGATCCTGATAATGGGACTTTTTCTAAATTTCTACCAATTGCTTGGCCTAATTAAAGGTTCTTTTTCTCGGCGACGACTATTTCCATATTCATTCTCAAATGAATTATATTCAATATTTCTCTTTTGAATAAAAGGATTCATGGGATTTACAGAAATCAATTCTATCCATATTTTCACTTTTGATAAATAATCATAAATTGAATTATACTAAAAATTCCTCTTCTTCTCATTTAATTTCTTGGATCTCAAATACCATGGAAATTTCTCTTTTTCCATTTAATTAATTGCATTCCAATGTCATGGGTATTCCTCTTTTATCATCAAATATTTCTCATAAAGTAATTTCATCTAAAATAAAATACCCATTAATTCAATATGCTAGAAATTTCTCTTTTTTCATCTAAATGGTGGAATTCCAAATGTCATAGAAATTTCTCTTTTAACATTTAAATATTTCTCATAGATAAAATAAATTTATCTAAATTTTATCTTTGAATTTAATTAAAATACTCATTAATTTCAATATGCTAGAAATTTCTCTTTTTCCATCTCAATGATGGAATTACAAATGTCATAGGAATTTCTCTTTTAACATTTAAATGAATTACTAGAAATTTCTCTTTTGCTAATTACTATTTATGCATAAACATAAAAATTAAAAATTTCATGATTATAATGAGAATCATTCAATTAATCTAGGATGATTAATCCTAGAATATGGTAGGAAGTCCTCTTTTCATAATATAAATGAAAATGGTTTATTTGTTTTTTTTAAGAAATTTTACCAAGCTCTGCTGCTATTACTGATAATTCTCAATAAATTTAAAAGAATAAAGTTTAGTATTATTCATGTGACTAGAATAACCACTAATTGGATCATTATCCAATTATGGATTGATTCTTAATTTTACCATAAATTAAATAGCATAAAAGTATTAAAAGCTATTATTTTGGCCTCCAATTAGACAAGCATAGAAATTACTTTTAGATTAGAGAAATGCTTCATGAGAAGCTTCATTTGAATTGAGAATAGGTCATAGGAATGACCATTCTTTGGGGGAGAGAGAAAAATACTTAAAAATCATTATAAATTAAGCATAAATAAAAATTTATATATTTCTTCATTACAATACATTAAAGAACTTCAATAGTATTCAAAAGCCATTCAAATTAATGCTTCTCAAGCTTGAGAGGGGTTGAGAAGAGAAACATTTAGAGATTTAAGAAAAAGAAGACAATAATCCACACTTTACCTCCTAAATTACTTGATTCTTTGATCACAGTAGTAGAGGCCCCCAATAAATCAATTGGTTTGGTATGTTGTTGGAGTCACCAAGGAAGATTGAAGAGAGAGAGAAGCTCTAATCTCTTCAATTTGTAGAGGATTTTTAGAGGATAATAAAAAATATCATTATTTCAGTTAAATACTGGCATAGTATAGTTCTCATATTTTTTTACAAAGGGCTAAGGATCTATTTATAGGTGAGGGAGGCCTCTAACCAAGTCCAACTAGTTTCTAGAATTTTCCAGGTTCAGTTTGGCTGAATTTGGACAAGATTTGGACCTAGTTTGGCTCCCTTTTGATTTGGTTTGATCTAGGAGAGAGGAGAGATAAAAATATCACAATATTTTGAGTTTAAAACTCCACCACACATGTGAAATAGACGCCTCCTTGAAGATCCCCCTTCTCCTTACCAAGGTGTCAAAATTGAATCATTACATCCAAAATATCTCATTTTTTAGTAATACTCATAGTTTTTTTACTAATAAACCTTATCCTTATCAACTCTTCATCTTATGTGAGCATTTACTCATTTTTGGGGTTTTTTTTAATAAATTAAATTTATCTCCTCCCCACACTTGGATTGATCCTTTTGGCCCATAGGAACCTTAATTGGAGCATAATGCAAATTTTTTTGAAAATCTGGACCCTTAGCCTAAGGTCCTTTTTTAACCTATTTTCAATTAATTCTAATTGCACATTGGAAAGTTCTTTTTGAATTTTTATTTTAGGAGAAAGCATTTTAGACACTAGGAGGATTTTTATATCAAAAAATATCTCAATTTTGGATTATCTCTCTCTAGATATTTTCTCTCTCTAGGTCAAAATAGGGTAAAACAGAATCTTTCTTTTATTTCAAAGAGGAAAATAATTACAAGATCAGAAGGGGAGGTTCTTACACTTGTACACCTCAAAAGCTGGAGGGAGGAATCTTACATCCCACCCCACTTAAAAGCTGCGAGATGTCCTCATCTCGTAGGTGGAGTATGATCTCTTTCATCCTCTTCTTCTTCTTCAATCACTTCCAGCGTTATTGCCTTGGAAGTGGACGGCCGATTTGGGAACATCTCTCCTTGACTTCCCCTATTCTGAGGAGGCGGAGGTCTTGCATTACTTTGGATTCAAACTGCGGGTTGGTTAGAAAGTCTACCTCTGGGATTCTCTGATTTTGGTGGAAAGAAACCTGATTACTCTGGAAGGAAGGAGCTGGAGTCTCGAATCTTGATCCCTCATTTTTCCACCCTGAAAACCTTGTTCCAAAAGGTGTTGGGCAATCCATACTGCGATGTCCAAATCCTTGACATTTATAACATTTCACTCCCTTGTTCAAGGGTGGAACTTTTGGAAAACATCACTACAATGGTTGGGTGGTTGGCTAACCCATAGGATTGGATGGGGTTAGGCTGGATTGATGGATCCGTAAAATGAGACTCAATTTTGTTGTAGTACGATAGATGAAGTAAATCCCGGATAGTAATTGTTCTATGGAAAAGAATCAACGGCTGTGCCTCTCGATGGGGAAAAAAGCGTTAATCTCTATGATCCAAGTGCAAGTTTCTTCCTTGATCTGACCAAGCGACTTATAGGTTCGGTCGGATCACTTCGGTCAGTTAATGACCTTGACTGCGTTAGAGCCAAAAATATCCTGGAGGAATTGCCCGTGCTTTTCGGGCGAGGGAAGTTTTTTTCGGGTTCGGTTTTGGAAGAACCGAGGGATTAGTCTCTTGTCTGGATATCCATGGGCGAGACCCCGAGTGAGGGACCCTGCACTGCGCAAGGAGTGCTACTTCCACCGCTAGCACCCCCGAATCTGTTGCGCGGAGGGGGTAGGGATCTTTCAGCTGGTATCAGAGCGAATTGACTAAAGTGGATCAACTGAGAAGCCAAAAATGTCAAAAATTTGTGAAGTAACATTAAAAGGTTGTAATTGTGATAAAATTCATACAAATTGATATTCAGAATGACGATTCATAAAATTGAAAGTGGGTCTTCAGATGGAAGTACCGCAATTGTATGGAATCCCTGACTTGCTTGAGGCCTAGACATGATGGTATTCACCTTATAATTCCAAGGATCATGACTACCCGTATATACCGAGGGTATAACTGCAACTCTTTACTGGCAATATATACGAGTAAATCTAAGACCTTGAAATTATAAGCATTATAAGCAAAAATGCTATCCAGATGATGAATTCGGATGTGGTTGATATGATTTTAAAACTCTGGTTAAGAACTGATGAGTTGATTTGGATTATGGTTGAAAAATGATTATTTCTAAATTTTGGTTGAAAAGCGATAAGTTGAGCAAAGCCACAATGAGGATGAATGGGAGGAGTCCTTGTGATGATGTTCGTAACGAAAATGATGATAATGACTTCAGCAAATCACTATGAGATTAGTGGATTGTGCGGTCAGATTGCTACTATTAACACTTGACCCGATGGATCAAGTTAAGGGATGACAAATTAAAAACCTGCATAACTGAAACATCCATGGAGGAATGTTTAGATGAAATTTTCGGTCTGATGGACCATTATTGTGTTAAGAATATGAATGATATATTCTGAATGAATTGTTATCTAATAATGAGTTCTATATAAGGGATCTTTATCCCATGATTCTGTGGAGAGCTGACCAATCTAAAGAACCCCAAAATCAATTGGATCTAAAGTCGGATTTGAATTGTAAATAAAAAGACTTAACAAGAATTTTCGTATTGATAGAATCATGTATTGATAGGATCATGGATTTTAGCCTAAGGGTCCAGATTTTCAAAAAAAATTGAATTATGCTCCAATTAAGATTCCTATGGGCCAATAGGATCAATCCAAGTGTGGGGAGGAGATAAATCCAATTTATAAAAGAAAAACCTCCCAAAAATGAGTAAATGCTCACATAAGATAAAGAGTTGACTAAGGACAAGGTTTATTAGTAAAAAAACTATAAGTATTACTAAAAAAAGAGATATTTTGGATGTAATGATTCAATTTTGACACCTTGGTAAGGAGAAGGGGGATCTTCAAGGAGGCACCTATTTCACATGTGTGGTGGAGTCTTAAACTCAAAAATATTATGATATTTTTATCTCTCCTCTCTCTCCTAGATCAAACAAAATCAAAAGGGAGCCAAACTAGGTCCAAATCTTGTCCAAATTCAGCCAAAGTGAACCTGGAAAATTCTAGAAACTAGTTGGACTTGGCTAGAGGCCTCCCTCACCTATAAAAATATCCTTAGCCCTTTGTAAAAAAATATGAGAACTATACTATGCCAGTATTATACTGAAATAATGATATTTTTATCTCTCCTCTCTCTCCTAGATCAAACAAAATCAAAAGGGAGCCAAACTAGGTCCAAATCTTGTCCAAATTCAGCCAAACTGAACCTGGAAAATTCTAGAAAGTAGGTGGACTTGGCTAGAGGCCTCCCTCACCTATAAATAGATCCTTAGCCCTTTGTAAAAAAATATGAGAACTATACTATGCCAGTATTATACTGAAATAATGATATTTTCTGTTATCCTCTAAAAATCCTCTACAAATTGAAGTGATTTGAGCTTCTCTCTCTCTTCAATCTTCCTTGGTGACTCCAACAACATACCAAACCAATTGATTGGTTGGGGGCCTCTACTGTGAACAAAGAATCAAGTAATTTAGGAGGTAAAGTGTGGATTAGTGTCTTCTTTTTCTTAAATCTCCAAATGTTTCTCTTCTCAACCCCTCTCAAGCTTGAGAAGCATTAATTTGAATGGCTTTTGAATACTATTGAAGTTCTTTAATGTATTGAAATGATGAAATACATAAATTTTTATTTATGCTTAATTTATAATGGTTTTTAAGCATTTCTCTCTCTCTCTCTCTCTCTCTCTCTCTCTCTCTCTCTCTCTCTCTCTCTCTCTCTCTCTCTCTCTCTCTCTCTCTCCCCCCCCCCCAAAGAATGGTCATTCCTATGACCTTTTCTCAATTCAAATGAAGCTTCATGAAGCATTTCTCTAATCTAAAAGTAATTTCTGTGCTTGTCTAATTGGAGGCCAAAATAATGGCTTTTAATACTTTTATGCTATTTAATTTATGGTAAATTTAAGAATCAATCCATAATTGGATAATGATCCAATTAGTGGTTATTCTAGTCACATGAATAATACTAAAATTTATTCTTTCAAATTTTTGAGAATTATCAGTAATAGCAGCGGAGCTATGGCAAAATTTCTAAAAAATAAACACATAAATCATTTTCATTTATATTATGAAAAGAGGACTTCCTACCATATTCTAGGATTAATCATCCTAGATTAATTGAATGATTCTCATTATAATCATGGAAATTTTAATTTTTATGTTTATGCATAAATAGTAATTAGCAAAAGAGAAATTTCTAGTAATTCATTTAAATGTTAAAAGAGGAATTCCTATGACATTTGGAATTCCATCATTGAGATGGGAAAAGAGAAATTCCTAGCATATTGGAATTAATGAGTATTTTAACTAAATTCAAAGATAAAATTTAGATAAATTTATTTTATCTATGAGAAATATTTAAATGTTAAAAGAGGAATTCCTATGATATTTGGAATTCCACCATTTAGATGGGAAAAGAGAAATTCCTAGTAGTTCCATGGCCGAAGCAGTGCGGATGGTGAAGGATTTCACCAAGGCCTTTGATGTCAAGGTCCGACCGAAACCAGCACCATCACCTTTCAAAAGGTTTTTAGCTCCAGAAGGTGATTCCAACCTTCCACCATCTAAGAGATATGAGGGTCAAGCCCAGAATATGGGAAGTTCTAGAATGGAAGAAATGTCCTTTTCCCGGAACTCAATCCCTTGGAATTCAGAAAACAACTCTTTCTCCTTGTTCTAATATCTTCCCCGACACACGTGTGGGTATCTTCGGTGACCCATAGCCCGAGCACCGTATGGTCAGCACCCTCTAGGATCCTTCGCAGGTGACCTAGCGCTTCACTCATAGGCCGCTTCCTTGGTCCCTCATCCACAGTATCGAAGCTCACTATTTAAATCAAACCGAGGCTGGTCAAGACCTCGATCGACCTTGCTACGCGAGACGTCCTCCGTTGACTCTCCGTCAGTTGTTGCAACTTTATCAGATTAGGTCTCCACGACCTCATTCACAAGATAGTCAAAATGCTTCTCCAGCATTCTTGACATAAAACAGTCATTTAAAAATAGGTCATAAATACAGTTTCTATAATGAACTCTTGTCTTTCCACATTGTTCCACATCCATTTCATATGTATTCCCATTCTCATCCAATCACATCATTTTTCATCTCATTGTAACTTTCCTCATTTATCCTCATCAGATCTCATCCACTCGCATCTACCCATATTCACATCACATTCATTCACATTACATATCATCCATTCACATCTATCCCAATTTAAATCACATCTCATCACATCCATTTCACATCACATCTCATTCATTCACATCTCATTCATTTACATCCCGATTCACATGACATCACATCTCATCCATTCACATCACATATCATTCATTCACATCCTAATTCACATGACATCACATCTCATCCATTTACATCCCGATTCTCATCACATTACATCTCATCCATTTACTCACATCGACATCACATTCTCACATGCACATCCACATCCATTCTTTCACATACACATCCACATCCATACATCCACATTCATTCTTCCACATACATATCCACATCCATTCTTCCACATACACATCCACATCCATACATCCACATCCATTCTTCCACATACACATCCACATTCATACATCCACATACACATCCACATCCATACATTCACATCCATTCTTCCACTTACACATCCACATCCATACATCTACATACACATCCACATCCATACATTCACATTCATTCTTTCACACATACACATCCACATCCATACATCCACATCCATTCTTCCACATTCACATGCACATCCATTCTTCCACATACACATCCACATCCATTCACATTCTATCATATTCCATACACATCTTATCGCATCCTATTTTCACCTTATCTCATTCATTCACATGCTATTCACATTTAATAGCTTTTTCGAGGTTGATTCCGATAATGAGAGTTTTTCTAAATTTCTGCCAATTGCTTGGCCTAATTAAAGGTTCTTTTTCTCGACGACTATTTCCATATTCATTCTCAATTTCTCAAATGAATTATATTCGATATTCCTCTTTTGAATAAAAGGATTCATGGGATTTACAAAAATCAATTCTACCCATATTTTGACTTTTGATAAATAATCATAAATTGAATTATACTAAAAATTCATCTTCTTCTCATTTAATTTCTTGGATCTAAAATACCATGAAAAATTCTCTTTTTGCATTTAATTAATTGCATTCTAATGTCATGGGTATTCCTCTTTTATCATCAAATATTTCTCATAAAGTAATTTCATCTAAAATAAAATACCCATTAATTCAATACTAGAAATTTCTCTTTTTCCATCTAAATGGTGGAATTCCAAATATTATGGAGGAATTCCTCTTTTAACATTTAAATATTTCTCATAGATAAAATAAATTTATCTAAATTTTATCTTTGAATTTAATTAAAATACTCATTAATACCAATATGCTAGGAATTTCTCTTTTCCCATCTCAATGATGGAATTCCAAATGTCATAGGAATTTCTCTTTTAATATTTAAATGAATTACTAGAAATGCTAATTACTATTTATGCATAAATATTAAAAATAAATTTTCCATGATTATAATGAGAAACATTCAATTAATCTAGGATGATTATTCCTAGAATATGGTAGGAAGTCCTCTTTTCATAATATAAATAAAAATAATTTATGTGTTTATTTTTTAAAATTTTTATCATAGCTCCGCTACTATTACTAATAATTCTCAATAAATTTGAAAGAATAAAGTTTAGTATTATTCATGTGACTAGAATAACCACTAATTGGATCATTATCCAATTATGGATTGATTCTTAATTTTACCATAAATTAAATAGTATAAAAGTATTAAAAGCCATTATTTTGGCCTCCAATTAGACAAGCATAGAAATTACTTTTAGATTAGAGAAATGCTTCATGAGAAGCTTCATTTGAATTGAGAATAGGTCATAGGAATGACCATTCTTTGGGAGAGAGAGAGAATTGCTTAAAAACCATTATAAATTAAGCATAAATAAAAATTTATGTATTTCTTCATTACAATACATTAAAGAACTTCAATAGTATTCAAAAGCCATTCAAATTAATGCTTCTCAAGCTTGAGAGGGGTTGAGAAGAGAGCATTTGGAGATTTAAGAAAAAGAAGACAATAATCCACACTTTACCTCCTAAATTACTCGATTCTTTGATCATAGTAGAGACCCCCAACCAATCAATTGGTTTGGTATGTTGTTGGAGTCACCAAGAAAGATTGAAGAGAGAGAGAAGCTCCAATCTCTTTAATTTGTAGAGGATTTTTAGAGGATAATAGAAAATATCATTATTTTAGTATAATAATATTAATAATAATAATGGCATAGTATAGTTCTCATATTTTTTTACAAAGGGCTAAGGATCTATTTATAGGTGAGAGAGGCCTCTAACCAAGTCTAACTAATTTCTAGAATTTTCCAGGTTCAGTTTGGCTGAATTTGGACAAGATTTGGACCTTGTTTGGCTCCCTTTTGATTTGGTTTGATCTAGGAGAGAGGAGAGATAAAAATATCATAATATTTTTGAGTTTAAAACTCCACCACACATGTGAAATAGACGCCTCCTTGAAGATCCCCCTTCTCCTTACCAAGGTGTCGAAATTGAATCATTACACCCAAAATATCTCATTTTTTTAAGTAATACTCATAGTTTTTTACTAATAAACCTTGTCCTTAGTCAACTCTTCATCTTATGTGAGCATTTACTCATTTTTGGGAGTTTTTCTTTTATAAATTGGATTTATCTCCTGCCCACACTTGGATTGATCCTATTGGCCCATAAGAATCTTAATAAGAGCATAATTTAAAATTTTTTAAAAATCTGGACCCTTAGGCTAAGGTCCTTTTTAAAAAACCTATTTTCAATTAATTCTAATTGTACATTGGAAAGTTCTTTTTCAATTTCTGTTTTAGGGGAAACCATTTTAGACACTAGGAGGATTTTTTATATCCAAAAATATCTCAATTTTGGATTACCTCCCTCTAGATATTTTCTCTCTCTAGGTCAAAACAGGGTAAAACAGAATCTTTCTTTTATTTCAAAGAGAGAAATAATTACAAGATCAAAAGGGGAGGTTCTTACACCTGTACACCTCAAAAGCTGGAGGGAGGAATCTTACACTTATCTCCCTCTACCTATCTAAGCTGGAGGGAGGAATCTTACACTTATCTCCCTCTACCTATCTATGATGGAGCTTTCATATATATGTTTTCTCACTCCATCATTTGCCAAGGTTTCTTCACAACATTGAAGCCTACATACTAGGCCTTGAGCATGCCAAGGGAATTCACTGATTGACTTGTCCATCACCTAAAAATCACGCAAGATGTAGCTCTTTTTTTTGGACTATTTTGACGAAATCGTTGCCTCCACAAACAATTAGGTTAAATGCTTCTAGAAGAGTTCAATTGTGCTTAAGTGCTACCCACAAATGAAAGCTTGGATCATTTTATTAAGAGATTGGTGAGATCTCTTCATTTTTTCAAAATGTGCCTTATCTTGCTTAATAGTGAGATTAGTACTAATCATAGTACTTAATCTCCACAATTGGTGGTTCAAAATTGGCATTAGAGTGTTGGTATTTCATAATACATTATTCATTTGCAAAAGCCTCAACATTTGACTAAACTTTTGCATTCTCCAAGTTTTCATAGTCTTTGTATACTACAAATAGAGATTTATCTCTGTTAATCGAGCCTTAATTATCATTAATCTAAGTTATTTTAGATAATTGGGGATTCAACTCTCTAATTGGAGATTTGCTATAGGCGTATATCGCATCAAATCACACAATCTCCTTGTTTTAGTGCTCAAATCGTACACTCCAAGTCAACCTATTCACCATTTTCATGCTTTAAGGAGTGTTTATGATAATCATTGCTTAATCCTTTATTTAGCACTAATAAAAATCATTTTTAAAGGGATTAGACACTGTCTTTGGTTAAAAATTAGCTTGGTAAGATCTTACCTCTCTCTTGCCCCATGGTTAACTCTGCTAAAATTAGTGCTAAACAAAGGATTAAGCTATGATTATCATACACCATGGCTAACCTCGCCAAAATTAATAAATTTTTGAAGGCTTCTCATTTCATACTTAGTAAACTAAGGTCAGGTTTACTCGTATGAGAAAGGGTTTGTGGAACATAGCATGTGGCAAGGAAAAGAAGCCTACCACAAGGGAAGATGAAGCTATATGGGTATCCAAAGACAAGAAATCTCTTGCCATAATAGCTTTGGGTCTTAGTGATCAATTTATTCATCATTTCGATGGAATGGATACATCCTTTGAAGCTTGGGAAGAGTTGTAAAAACTCTTTGGAGTGCAAGCTAAGAGCTCTGAGATTAGCTTTCTAATTCAACTGTTTGAGCTCAACTTGATGAAACAAGACTCTGTTTTGCTGCACATCTTAACAATATGAAGAGTCTCACAACTCAACTTGCAGGTATTAAAATGAACACTGATGAAGATATTTGCATTGCTTTATTGATTAAAAGTCTACCACACGAAGACTATGGAAACATAGTCACTACACTCACCAATCTACCATCTCCGAAGTTGGTCGACACACTGCATCCTTGATGGAGACAGAGAAGAAGATAAAGCAAAAACATGAAAGAAGCCATCTCTTCTCCCATAATGAGGCCTACTACACAAAGAATATATCCAAAGGGTGTACATCAAAAGGTAGCTTAAAAAACAAAGCAAATGGTAAATACAACTTTTGCGGCAGGCCAAGGCACTTCGATAAGGATTGCTATATCAAGAATAAGATCTCCGCTAACCTTGTGGAACAAGACAATCAAGAAGTGAGGTGAAGACAATACAGATGAGGCCTTACATGAGGCCAGCCTTGTTGTTGATACTAAAAGGGCCTTCTAGGCCAGCTCTCTTGCATCCTAATCCATTCTACTCATTATATTCCTTTTAAATTCTACTTACTTTGTAAACCTACAAAATAGCGTGAGTTCCAGGTTGGGGTCATGTACATTGTCACAAGGGTGGACAAGTCATGAAGCATCCCATGGGTTACTGCTAGGGGTTTCAATTTCAAGGGGGGATTATCGGACAAATTAATGTACTTGGGATTTATGGATGTAGAGCATAAGCCTTAGGTCATTTATCAAAGGTTAACATCTCGTAGTAGTTGTAAATTGTGCCACTAAAGGTGAAAGAATCCATGAGATGTACTAGGAGCCAAGAGCATTAAAGGCAACCTTCTTTGTTGACTTTGTAAGCTAGAATCTAGGGCATGTGGAGGCTACAATCATGGAGATATTTTAGGGAGAGAATCGTGGAGAGATTTGTGGAGAATATCATTGACTTTGTTAAGATACTAAGCATGATTAGCATTTGCTAATCTATCTTGTACTCAGCCTATTTAAGTCTAATGAAAATATATCTCACTCTTCCATCTTGGTGTCATTATGCTCATAGTTATCTTATGATTAGGCTAACTATCTAGATTAGCATGTTCATTTTGTCTAAACCATGAGGTTTCTTATCATTTATGAGCCACCATGATGCCACCAAAAATACATCAGTATCAAGACACCCTCAAATCATAGATGACAATTATGTGTGTTACCGACAAGCTCGTACTATGCTTTCAAAACCTCTTGCAATGAGTCCAAAACTAGGAGTCTATTCATTAACAAATATCTCTTTGATACCCAAGTCATGCCAAAATTAGACATTGAGATATTGCCATTTAGAGTCAATTTCAGTTCGGTCTCCTTATGTGTGCATTGGAAGCGAAATTGCGGTGTTTGTATGTGCACATACATGACAGAAATCAATAAAAGTCCATTCATTTTGCATATTGAAGAAGCAAAAATGTACTCTTTTTATAAACAGAACTATTAAATAGAGAGAAATGTAGAGAGAAATGAAGTAGAAGTCTGATGATAATTTTTAATAAGTAATTAAAAGAGAAAAATTAAGTTAATTAAAAGTAATTAATTATTAATAAACGATTAAAATACTGGTGGTGTACTATTTTTTTGATCTTAATAGTTGTTAAACATTACTTAAGTAATAAAGAAAAAAAATGTAAAAGTATGAATATGCACCCGCGAAGAAAAAATAATTAATAAAATTATACATGGCATAAAGAAAAATAATTAATAAAATTATACATGGCATATGGGTGCATTTATCTTCCACTAATTATTTAATAATAAACGTTGATTTGTATTTTTAGTATTTTTAAAAGTTAATTAATTTTTGTGCTCCTTTTCTACTCATTTTCTAGTGTTCTCAGGGTGTACGTGCCTTGAAAGGTTTAAGTATTTAATTTGTTGCCGTTTTGCATTTTTTCTTGAAGGTTCGAGCAAACTAGACGCAAAAGTAAAAAAACCAATGCAAAGTGAAAAAAATACAGATTCTGTACACAAAATCCCTTCTTTTCCACCAGAAAAAAAACCAGGCTCTTTGAAGTACTCGTTACAATTGCAATCGGGAATAGAGATATTCACTTATCATGCTGGGAACCCTTGGAGGAATTTGTGAGGATGGAGTGTTTAAAAGGTCTCTTTGCACTTGAGAAAGGAGGAATCTTAAATCACTTGCACTTTCAAATGGTTGCTAGTTTAATGGCACCATCCCCCTGATAAGCATAGGAAAAACCATAAAGCTAAATAGTATAGGTGTCACCAAAATTTAGAAAAGGAACCTCTTGAGTGGCCAGGTCTTGATCTTACTCTAAATACACATGTTCACAATTACAAAGTATGTGTGTTTCCACTGCTCTAGCATAGGCATCACACATTTCTTGTATCTATAATTTGAAAGTAATTCTATTCCTAGATATATGAACTATTACCACATTCACCCTTCTTTTTTTGGTGAGGAAGTTGTTACTCACACCGCTTTCCCACCCCTTTTTGGAGGGAAGAGTTCAAAGCTCACATCTCTACACATAGAGCCACTAGCTCTACTGTTGGGCTACTGTCCCACCCCTCCACTTTAAATCATTCATTTTGATAATATACAACAAGAATGGGCCCTCTCATGGATTTTTCATATCCTACTTTCCTTTTGAGCATTGACCATATAAGTCCAATGTATACACAAAATTGTTCCAAGATAGCCATTAGTCTTTCGTGGAGTAGGTAATGAGAACTGCAAAATCAGCATAATGAATAAGGAGAATGATATTTTTCCAATGCTTTTGATGTGTTTATTCTCTTTCTTAGCATACTTAAGCACTATGTCTTTGAGTCATTACAGAGCCTCAATAGAGTAGGCAAGAAATGATATCAACACTCAACATCTTTGAGATTCCATTTCCCATGCACACATCATATTTGACTTGCTCAAATAGTCGTGTAGTTGCTTGCATGAGTGTATGTGGGACCCCCAATTTGGGCATCTTTCTTCATATGTTATCTCACTGAGTCGTGTTAGATCAATGAAATGCTTGAGTACACATCACCATTTCCATTATTTCTTCATTAGTCATTTAGTGGCTCTTCATAGAGATTTCATTGCATGTGAGTGGTGTGTTCCAATCCTTTGAGCATTAGTTTCCTAGTATGCAACATTAATAGTGTCATGGCTATTTTGAAAACCCTTTGATTTTGGAACAATCCTTAGTAGTTGAGATGGACTTGCTGCCTTTGGCCTTTGGCAACAAGTTTACGGGTGATTGGCTACACCTCTCATCTCTACTAGCCAGGGGGTGCCGTGGCTATTTCATTTTTATTGTGCACACACCAATCCCTTATTCCAAGGGCACCCATTGCAATCCCTAGTTGAATAGCATTTGTTGGATCCATAGGCTACATCAAGAGAGAGAGAGAGAGAGAGAGAGAGAGAGAGAGAGAGAGAGAGAGTTATATTAACATCTTCAAAAGAGCCAAGGTACCGGTTAGTGTGTTCAGCTTCACGCTTCTAGATTTGGCCGGTAGCTAACTCACGCAAAAGACGTGCACGTGTGATACGACATTCGTTGTCATACCAACAATTTTGAGGCATGGTACCTATGCGGGCTTTGGGCGGTAGACCGGCAAGGGTGTGGAAAACTGTCGATGGTGGAATTGTGGATAAATTTTGTGACTTGTGAGGTGAGGGTGGTGAGGGGTGAAGATGGGTCTACATCCAAGAGATGATGACATAGCTGATTTACATACATAAGATCACAATCATGGATGAAATACGTGGGTGGTGTGTGATGGGCGGTGTCTGTCGTGGGGTAGGTGGTGTGTAGATGAGGGTAAAGGCGAGGTAGATGTGGTCGGCACCAACAAGTGGGCATGGTGGGATGGTAAAGTCGGGTATCAACGAGGCTAGTTTTGATGATCCCATAAGATAATTGACTGTGGTGGTTCCCCCCTTGTACAGAAAACTAGTAAGCC
This sequence comes from Cibotium barometz, assembly GCF_041138505.1. Classification (NCBI taxonomy): domain Eukaryota; kingdom Viridiplantae; phylum Streptophyta; class Polypodiopsida; order Cyatheales; family Cibotiaceae; genus Cibotium; species Cibotium barometz. The sequence goes on along the minus strand of NC_141075.1, from coordinate 24,563,533 downwards.
CTCTTGATGCAAGCCACCATGCCATCCCATTATAGATAGCCAGGCTGTGGCATGAGCCAAGGTCTAGGAGGCATCTCCCATAAAGTGATGGCTCCATGGTCCTGTGAGATTCACTATAGTTCTGTGGCATCCTAGTCTAGCATCTACAACTTGATAGGGTCCTCAAAATCATACATCTGTATCTGCTCACTCTTGGTACTAGCATTGAAGTCCCCAAGTAAGAGGACTTCACCTAGTCCCAAGAAGCCAATGATATCCTTGGAGAGAGCTGTGTATGGAGACTCCCTCCACTCTTGTGGGGCATATCGTGAAGAAACCGAGATGAAATAGCATATTGCCACCTAGATACATCACGAGGCTATAATTTGCAACCGCACCCACATGTAGCGGGCCTCCTGATCCCTCCTGACTATGCTAACCATGGGCTATAAGTGTGTTCTGAATAAAACCGCTACTCCTAATTCCCTCACCCTCTTGTTGTTCAGGTATCCCACCTAACTTCACTAGATCGGGACCTTGGCGCTTACCTTGGGCAGGTAAGTTGACTCCCATTGATATCCTAATACATGTGGTAGTCCCCTCTCCTAGCTCTCGTGCGTCCATGTGTAGAAGATAATGTCTTATGAATCTCCATGAATCCCTCAATGTTTGACCACAAAGTCCCATTGTAATGCCAAACTGCTATCCTCAGATATGTGGTCCATAGATCGCGTGTCCCTATTTGGGACGCCTGTCTGTGTGGATGAGTACCTTGCCATCTCTATAAATGGCCCACTTTCCCACCTTACGGACTTCAAGCACCTGCAACATGTTCATTTTTCTATGCTCCACCTGCGTGGGAGTGAGGTCATCACCAAGATAATTTTTCTCACATTTGAGGGTTGCTCTATGATCCTAGAATGCTTGCCGACTAGTAGGGTCTTTGAATTTGAGGGGTAGTGGTCAGGCCCGTGTGGTGTCCTTACCTGCTCTCCATGTTTCCATATATGGTGTTCCTTCTATGTCCATTGTATCTTGATAGCGTCTACCTTGGCAAATTCCACTTCTTGCAGCCCCAACCACCCACACATGTAATGCTTAAATCTCCCTTCTGTTATTCTCCTCAATCGTGTCATGAATAATAGTGAGCGTGTGTGGTGTCCATTGTATCTTGGTGACCTTTGTCCACACCTTCTCAACTTCTTTCTGTTGGAATTAGGGTTGCAGGAATGCACACACAACTTCAAGAAGATGAGGAAGCTTGAGCACAACACAGTAGTGTATTATGAGTGCCAAAAATGAAAGATAACAAGCCCTAGAAGATAATGGGCGTATATACAATGCACGGGGGAAAAAACCTCCTAGTGAGGGAAAAAGTGCCCCGGCGGTCCTAAGTGTGTTCACACACATCACTACTATAATATGGTAACAAATCCCCCCTGGAGTGATGCGGTGAACAAGAGCTAGCACTCATGTATAGGGAAGTGTCTAGCTATGTGGACGAATCCACAAAAGGGAGTAAGCCCAAAGCTTTGCGAAAAGCTTCGAACTTCTCACGAGGCAGAGCCTTTGTGAAAAGGTCTGCAAGGTTATCCTGTGTTGGCACATAAGCCAAACTGATCTCTCCTGCAGAGAGTCTCTCCCTGACATAATGGTAGTGCACCTCAATGTGCTTCGTACGAGCATGGAACACTGGGTTCCGCGCAACTGCCAATGCGCTCTGATTGTCAGTGAAGATGGTGGTGGCAGATGGCTGCCCAACACCCAAATCAGCCATAAGGCGTCTGAGCCACACACACTCAACCGTAGCTGTGAAAGCTGCCCTGTACTCAGCTTCACAACTAGAAGTGGCCACAGTAGGCTGCTTCTTGCTCAACCATGATATGCATGAGCTTCCAAGCATGAAGCAAAAACCACTCGTGGACACGCGTGTGTCATAACAACCAGCCCAGTCAGAATCTGAAAAAACATGTAAATCTGGCGGCAATGATCCCCCCTTGGGATAAAACAACCCAAGATGCCGAGTACCACTCAAATAGCGAAAGATACGCTTCACTGCCTGCCAATGCTTAATGCCTGGGCTATGCATAAATCTGCTCACCTGTGAGACTGCAAACTGAAGGTCTGGCCTCGTAATGCATACATAAATGAGGCAACCAACAGCTGTCTGATAGAGTGTGACATCAAAGTGATCTCCAGCATCATGAAGACTCAACTTCAAACCTGTCTCCATTGGAGTAGCAATAGGCTTGCAGTCTTCAAGGCCAAATCTCCGCAACAATGTTTCAATATACTTTGTCTGACACAAAGCAATACCTCCATCACACTGCTTAAATTGTATCCCCAAATAATGATGCAAATGCCCCAAATCTGACATCTCAAAAGAGGCATTCAAATCAGCCTTAAAATCAGCAATATGACTCTCATTTGGTCCTGTGAGCAGCATGTCATCGACATAGAGAGCAATGATTAGATGTACACCATCCACACGTTTAACATACAAAGTGCTTTCTGTTGGACTATTCTGAAACCCATGTGCAGTCAAATATGCATGTATTTTTTCATACCAAGCTCGTGGAGCTTGCTTTAAACCATATAAAGCCTTTTTTAACCTGCACACTTTGTTTTCCTGCCCTCTTTGAACAAAACCACGAGGCTGCGATACATACACCTCCTCATGCAAATCTCCATTTAAGAACGCAGTCTTTATGTCCAGCTGATGTACATTCCAACCATTATGAGCTGCTAATGCACAGATGCTACGAACAGTGGTCATACGACATGTGGGAGCAAAAGTCTCATCAAAATCAATGCCCTTCTCTTGAGCATAACCTTTTGCAACAAGCCTAGCCTTATGGCGATCCACTGTGCCATCAGGCTTACGCTTCAATTTGTATACCCACTTAGTGCCAATGGCCTTCTTGCCAGGGGGAAAGTCACATAAAGACCATGTACTATTCTTCATAATAGCATCGTATTCTGCTTGCATAGCAGCCATCCAATTTTCTGAACTTTGTGCCTCATCAAATGAAACAGGCTCACTTTCATCGCACATACTAGAAACAGCCAATGCATAACAATCTGACGCATAAGAGGCACCATGAGAGCCAGAACGAGTGCGACTAGACAAAGGGGCATCCAACTTGCTGTCACGCAAAGTCTGCACCAGCCATCTAGGCATGTTCCTAGAGCCCTCAATCTCTTGTCTCTCATCCTCAAGTGCATCATGCACATCTGCATCAGATATAGGCTGATCTGTGCCATCATTTAAAACCTGCATAGGCTGAAAAACTGCCTCATGAGGTATTGCACTTGACTGTGCACCACTGAAAAGAGGCAACAATGTATCATAGACATCACGTGAGCTGATATCTGTCTCCTTAGTACATGAAACCAAGGGCTGAACTGCATCTTCCACAAATACAACATCACGGCTAACCAAAATGCGCTTTGTCTGTGGATGATACAAACGATAGCCTTTGCTCTCAGCACTATATCCAACAAAAATACATTTGACAGCTTTGTCATCCAATTTTCTGCGATGTTGCACAGGCACTAATGCATATGCCAGGCAACCAAAAACACGTAAATGGCCAACAGATGGCTTGCGGCTATGCCAAGCCTCATATGGAGTGACAACCTGTAATGCTTTGGTGGGACACCTGTTTAGTACATAAGTGGCACACATGACAGCCTCAAGCCAAAAACCATGTGGTAGACTTTGACTCTTAACCATACATCTTGCCATTTCCATGAGAGACCTGTTTTTTCTCTCAGCCACACCATTTTGCTGTGGTGTATACGGCACTGTACATTGGTGTTTTATCCCACGCTCAGCCAAAAATGCATTAAATTCTGAAGACATATACTCCCCCCCTCGATCTGAACGGAGGGTGCCCATCTTACTTTCTGACACATTTTCAGCCATAACCAAAAACTGTTTGAAGCACAAAAACACTTCGGACTTTGCCTTCAAAGGATATACCCATGCATGCCTGGTAAAATCATCAATGAAAGTCACGAAGTAAAGGTAGTTTCCAAATGATGGAGTTTGCATGGGACCACAAACATCACTGTGAACAAGCTGCAATCTGCGTTCAGCTCTCACTGATCCATCTTTGGGAAAGGAAGCACGCTGCATTTTACCCAATATGCAGCCCTCACAAACATGCTTGACAGGTGCCTCAAGCTTAGGCAAAGAAGACACCATTTCAGATTTCTGCAGGCGCAGCAAACTTGCAAAATTCAGATGACCAAAACGTGCATGCCACAGTTTTGCATTTGAAATAGCCTGCGTATCCATAATAGCACATGCTGAATCCTCTACACATTTGCCATCCATATTGAGCTTATACAGCCCTCGACATAGTGAACCAGATGCTACAATGATGTCACCACAAGAGAGATCATGAACAGTACATCTGTCATCCACAAATTTTACAACCAAACCTGTTTTGGCAAATGCGGAGACTGACAGCAGATTCTTTTTGATCCCTGGCACATACAATGCATCAAAAAGTGTAAAGGTGTTGCAATTTGCAACATTCAGCACAATCTGTCCAACTCCTTTAACGGGATAAGAGGAGTTATTGGCACAAGTGACAGTATTCCCTGTGGGAGCAGACTCAAGGAAAGTGAATAAACTGCGCTGCGAGGTGATATGCTTAGTGGCACCACTGTCAAAGTACCATACATCTGAATCTACTGCAGACATACATGTGTCATGCAAAGATGGGTCATAACTGCACTGCGCATTGAATGCCCATTCTGTATCTTGAACAACATTAGCAGATTCATTGTTAGAAGGAGAGGCATCTGCAACAGCCATACCAGCCTCTTTCTTCTTAGCCTCTTTCGCAGCCAGCTTAGGACACGCTTTGATGACATGATCATTTCCCTTACAGTACTTGCAAAATGTCTTCTGTTTGTCACCCTTCTTCTCATCTTTGTCTTCCTTCTTTGGTTGCGCAGCATTTGCAGATTTCTGCTTACTAGAAGAAAAGCCAGCTTTACCTTTCCCGCTTCTCTGACTAGCAACGAAAGCTTGATCTGCGACACGCATAATATTCCTGTTTTGCCTTGACTGGTCTTCTTGCAGCAAAACAGAAACTAACTCCTCAAATGATAAGGCATTGGGATTGCCTTTCATCATCAAGCGAAGAGTGGAAGCAAAACCCTGATAAGAATCTGGTAGACCATTCAAAACAGTCTGCACAAGTGAACTGTCTGACAGGATTTCATCTGCAGAAATGAGCTGCTCTTTGAAATCCTTGATCTTTGTCAAAAAGCTATCCATAGAATCACCTTCGTTCATATGCTCACTCTCCAACTGTTTTCGGAGGTAAGCAACACGAGCCTCATTTCTTGCCTGATACAATGTGGCAAGTACATCCCAAGCATCCTTAGAAGTCCTGCAGGAGCGAATATGTGGGATAATGGTACGTTTGACAGACAGCGCAATCAAGGCATGAGCCTGCGCATCTCTACCATCCCAACGAATCTGCTCTGCTGAAAGTGGTGGTTCTCGAACAGCTGCTACAGCACTTGTGCCTGCACCATCATCAACAGTACCTGTTTCTGATGTGTTTGCAGCATTCCCAGCCACAATAGGACGTGCATCAATACCCTGCACAATGTTCCATAACCCCTTTGCTACCAATACATGTCGCATCATATATGCCCACAATGGATAGTTGGTGCCATCCAACTTATCCTCAGCAGCCAACATGCGGAATACATCATTGTTGTCAGCCATGGCCAATGACTGTACTACTAGATGTAAATGCTGTCTGTAAGAGGTAAACCTGTATAAAATTGACCTGTGCTATGTAGCACAGCCCAAAACAGACGAATGGGCACCTGTCCTGCAGATTTTAATCTTGACAGAAAATCTGCACAGTAGGACGATTTTGCCTGCGCAGTACTTGGAATGCAAAAACGGAGGGCGAAATGACTTCAGATCAAAATTCTGAAACGGCATATACTAACCTGCAGACGGCTCGTGAAACCTCGTCGCAATCGGAGGAGATGAAGCGGCAGGTGCCAGTGATGCTGCCCGGGAGGAGGAAGCCTGCTCTGATACCAATTGTTGGAATTAGGGTTGCAGGAATGCACACACAACTTCAAGAAGATGAGGAAGCTTGAGCACAACACAGTAGTGTATTATGAGTGCCAAAAATGAAAGATAACAAGCCCTAGAAGATAATGGGCGTATATACAATGCACGGGGGAAAAAACCTCCTAGTGAGGGAAAAAGTGCCCCGGCGGTCCTAAGTGTGTTCACACACATCACTACTATAATATGGTAACACTTTCTTCACTATGCATCCCACCCTTGTTCAATCTCCCTTTTGTTCTGCACAATGTCCTGATGAAGCTTCACCTTAAGGTCTGCAACTTTAGAGAGGATGGAGGGACTGATTTCTCTTTCTTCCTTCTTGCACTACCTATTCTGGCAATCATTCCAACTACCTATCTAACATGTTCTTTCATCCTGGAAATTTGCTCTTGTGTTTTTCCACCTCTGCTCATGGTGATCTTCTTGGATAGTCAAAATTTCTTTCAACAGCCATAGGCACCTCTGGTAAGCACACTGTGTCCAGTTGGTTATGTATTTGCATTGAACTGGGCATCAATCTTGTCGAGAACTTTTTTCAATTCTCCTTGCAATCCATCCCACCTGCTCGATCTGTGGTCTTTTTTGGCTTGGGGATAGATAGAGAGAGGGGGGGGTACAATCCCTAGTTGAATAGCATTTACTGGATCCATAGGCTACATCTATTGAGAGAGAGAGAGAGAGAGAGAGAGAGAGAGAGAGAGAGAGAGAGAGAGAGAGAGAAGGGAGGGTGGCTATCCTTGTTTTACACTTATCAACATCTTTAAGATTGCATTTCCCATGCATGTCTGGCATTTAACTTGCTCATATATTCTTATAGTGGCAAGCCCCAATTCTTCTTTATGTGATACCTCTTTCAACCATGTTAAAGTCCTTTTTGAAGCCTAAAAAGTAGTAATACAACTTGCTACCATTGAATCTAGTCTCTTCAGTGAGCACACTTAGAGTTAGAATATGCCCAAAAGCACTACATGGGAATCAAAAATTTTCTTGCCTCAATGATTGTTTGGTGTCTTGGTCCACCCATCCACGAAGTGTGCATTCCACGATGTTTCCAATTAAATTCACCACTTACATGGAGATAGCGATGATGGTGGAGTAGCTATAAAATTGATTCTAGTCTTTTTCTTTATGAAGAGTTTTTATCAAATTTGTGGTCCATTGTATCCTATGTTGCATTTCCACGTTAAAAACATATTGTATCGTCCTTCCCATAAATTTTTGCACTTTAGTCTTAAATCCTTTGCACTACTTCACAAGTTGAGAGACTTTTGTGATGTCTTTTGTGTGGTGAAGAAGTTTTTGTGAGTTTCTCATTCTTAGGCATTTTTTCTACATTTACTTTTGACTATAGATTTTACAATGTCAATATGTGTGAGCTAAGTTTGAACACTCTGAAGGATTCAATTTTTCTCCTTTAGTTTCGAGCCAACTTTATTTTCTTTCTTTAGCCTTCTAGTAAGAATGTGCAATTCCTTGTTTGATTTCTACTACTCATGCTTCTTTGTAGTGAGTGTGGAATATCATGTGGCAAGCTTATTTACTTCAATATCATGTCTATACATGATGCGCCCAACCTTTTGTTGGATAATGTGGTATTCCATGTCTCAATGAGTTTTTTTGCACATCCTTTGTTGTGAGTATCCTTTAGAACTTTTTACCAAAAAGCATGATATTGAGTACTCTTCTTTGAAGATAGGCTTTCTCTTGAAGTCCATTTTAAACATAAGTGCATCATATTTTTCATGTGGTGTAGGTGGTTGTTCAAGTCAAGAGATTACCTTAGCCTTGTTGAGGCATGAGTCATTGGGTCTTGCTTTAAAGCCGCAAATGCAACTGGGTGTGCTATCTCATGCCTCGTGTCCTCACTTTGTTGTCACACCAAAAGACTCGTTTGCCAATGGGGTGAAGGTAAAACTCTCAATGCCTGTATGGAAGCAAGAAGATATGGTCCTTCATGATAGTTCTTTCTCACAAAAGGTGGGGAAGGAAGAAGGTAATGGAAGAGGGAAACCTACAATCACACCTATTTAAACAAGTATCCATCTAGCATCATGTAAGAATCTAATAGCATGCAAGCAAGAAAAGAAGGGAAGAAAAGTATAGCAAGGGAATAATTGTCTTTCTTATTGTAAAAAATGATTAGTTTTCACACTAGGTCAACTCAACTTAAAAATGGTATGGCCTCTATTACTAGTCTTAAGCAAGTATGTGCACTAGGTCCTTAGAATTTTTCTATTTGATATCAAGCACATGGTAAGGCTGCTTTATATGCTCTAGCAAAGCGGTCTTACAAAAGTTGTGTCCATTTGAGTGAGTAAGATGCCAAAGCATCTTAAGGTAGGTCCATGTTAATGGAGTGGTTAATATACTCTTGGAAACAAAGAGTTGTCATCCACCCATGATGTGTCATGGTTCACACACACCAAGGAAGAAATTGATCGTTTGGTCAACATATGTGCCTAGCATTCCCCTTTCACAAGAGGGCCACTAGTACAACTGGAGGCACACATATCCGCATGGGCTTGTGATGGCTCTAGCATGCTAAGGCAAGTCCCGAATCTGCCTAACTAGCCCTCCGGTCTTCCGTGGGATTACTTGGCATCCCTTTTCCCATCTTACAATCCTCACTACCTATGCGAGATTTGCAACTCCAACACCCCCTTCCAATTGATTAGGGAGGGAAGCGAGTCGGGGCTTTGATACCATCTTTGAAACTAAGAGTTGCTATGCTGTCCATGGAAGAAATTGATAGTTGGCCAACATATGTGCCCAATGTGCTCCTTATGGACGATCACTAGTGCTCTTGGAGGCACACACATCTGCATGGGCCTACGAAGACTCTCGCATACTAAGGTAGATCCCCATTGCCTAACCAGCTCTCTAGTCTTCCACAAAAGCCAAGCTTGGGAAAGTTGGAAGATAGAAGGGGCCCCTTTGGATTGCATATATCCTTCCATCTTGCACACTGACTTTGAATGTGAGATTACTTGGCATCCTTTTTCCCATCTTGCAATGTCCACTATCCATGATGTGAGATTTGCACTCGCATCTCCAACACATACCCCCCCTTCTGAATGGTGACCTCGGCCTTGCATCACCCAAGCCGGTGTGATGCTAGTGTAGAGGTGGAAGCCGAGGTGGAAGGTGTTGATGGTATACGATACGCCATGAAGTTGGCGGTTGAGGTTAAGTGGTATAGTTCAAAACCACTCAACCGGATGCAAAGCAAAATGGTGGGAAGCTTTGGGTAGCCCTAATGGCAAGCAATTGATCAAGGTGGCATGGAAAATGATAGGTAATGGAGAGGTTCTTCATGTCAAGCCTCCATTGGTTGTAGAAGTGGTGTGCACTCTTCAATATGAGGTGGTTGGTAGAAGTGGTCCACACCTTGGGATTGACGGAATGAGGGCTAGGATCCCATGTATTAATCAGCATGGGTAGATGGCAGTCCAAGATGTCTTGGCACGAGAGGCTATGATGTCAGAATCTCACTTTGTGATGCTTAGAGATTGGACTTCGTCATGGCAAATACGTCAGCCAGGCTTAAGTCATGGTCTCCCCATCCAGAAATGTACGTGGTGGATTGGCATTGATGAGGTTAGTTACAAGTAGATTGGCATTGATGAGGTTACTTACAGGTGCATGTGTACGTGTCATGAGATGCGAGAAGAGAAAACAATTGTGATGCTCATATGAGGTTAGTTGCACGTGCACGTGCATGTGTGTCATGAGATGCTAGAAGTGAAAAAATTATGATGCTTGTATTGAAATAGGCAGGTGACGTGCATGGGCAATGGGCAGAAGGTGTGCCGTGTATGCACTCTCCAGCACGAAGACCTCCTCAACTCAACTACTCTCTTCAACTCTCTTTGCTGCTTTCTTTGACATTTACCTGACATCCCTTTGCTTGAGGAGTCAAGATTATTAGATTGTTGGAGGCATGGTAGCAGCCATTGTGCTTGGTTATGTCCACAACTGTAATGGAGTTGGGCAGCCTGTGGCTTGAGAGCTTTGACGTTATCGAGCACTTGGGATAGAGGCAGTGTGGATCAAATGGGTGGTGTGGTTCAAGATGAGTCCAAGGAAGTTTCCTATTGATTCGAGGAAGATCCAGGTGATGGGACATACTATGGGTCAGGGTTGTGCTCGCCATGGTCTTCCTATTTAGAAATGTACTGAGAGGACTATTGACGATGTGGCTCAATGTAGGTTTGTGAAAGAATAGAACTTATGTGTCTATTACATGCAGAGCACATGGATATATTGCAGGTGGTGTGCATAGGCATTGGGCAAAAAGTGGGCCTATGTAGAAGCTTCTTCTGGTGAAAACTCCAACACTTTACTTTATTGGATACTTTTGATTTTACTTTCTTCGACTCTTACAGACAGTTTGAGATAGGCAATTGGTGGTTGATATGTAATGAGGCTGCTCAATAAGGTGGGTGTGAATTAGGTTTGGTTGTCCATGAGAATGCAAGAATTTAGGACACCCAGTCTAGCAGGTACATTGGTAAACCGCAAGCTATGGGTGGCTTGCTCAACATGGCCGAATAGATCCAGGTGATTCTTGAGCCTCTTTTTGAAACATTGGTGGCTATTCGGCCCGCTTAATGGCGATGTCAGTGGAAAGAAGGGAAGCATTATAGAGCTTCCTCCATGGCTTGGGCATGCAGCATGGCTTTGACCATTTGGGCATCTCTACCTTACTTGATTAGCATGGATGTATGCAAATTTTGTGTTTGGGAGGGAGATGCATAGCATGGTTGGTTGAATCACTGCTTTGTGTGAAGATTTCTATTTGGATGCATGGATCCGACACTCTAAGATGGAGGAATCTTCGATGGGCATCTTCATGAAGTCCCAATGTGCGGTGCACAAATGGAAGGCTAGTAGCCCTTATGAGTATGCAGACGCCGGAATTGCAATCCAAGGATGGAAAGAGGGCTCGACTGAGCAAGAATGAGACCCAATGAAGAAGACAAGATAAGACAATTGTGGATTGGGTGGTCAAGCATGAAAAGTGTTGACATGGGAATGGATACTGCATGCAAGAATGGGATCTGATGTCAGAGTGCCTTGATAAGGTGCATTGAGACCATTAGGTGCGAGCGATCAAAGGCATGGCTGCATGGATGATTGCCAAATGGACCAGATGGACCACATAGTAGGAAGGACTGTCCAGGTCTATATGCCTACATGCCGATGAGGATCGAAAGGATGTGAGTGAAGGGGCTACATTGTGTAGGCTGCACCAAATGAGTGATATAGACACGAAAGAGCCATTAGTGTATCTTTTAAATAACAATTTTGAAAAATATTGAACAAAAGGGAGGGGAGCACATGTCGTGCATTGTGTTTTTTAAATGTAATCAAGTGATTAATTAACTTTGCATTTTTGGTGAAAAATGAAAATCAAAATCAAAAGGAAAAAAGAAAATAAAAAAGAAGGATGAAAAAGTTAAAAAGAAGAAAAAATTAAGAAGAATGATAAAGAAGCTGAAAAGAAGAAAAAATAAAATCTAGGGGAGGTGGGAGGAGCATGGGAAGGATACGTGCTGATGCAAGAAAATCTAATCCCTTTCAATACTATACATTGTGTACATATGCCTTCTTTTTCAAGTAACAGATGCCAAGGACATGGATGGACATGGATTTTCCTAGTCGGGAGAAAGATACTAAGCTTATGGTATGCTGAGAACATATGATATACAAGACTATGCAACAATGATTTCAAGTTTCTAGATCAAAATTTAGAGTTTTCTTGAAGGTAGAGCTTCGTTTAGAGTTTTTCATGAGTTTGAAGTCTCAAGCTTGTAAATCAGATCATATATGTTTAGCATCTTTCTGAGTTCTCAATTTCTCTTTTTGCAAGTGTCTAAATCAGTTTCTAAAGAGTTCATTGGGTTCATCTGAAGTGTGAATGTTAAGGATGTTGTTACATATCCTCATGAGATTTTTCAATCTCCTATACATCTACTTGATCAGTTCTTTTCATGTGACATTACTTAGTCTTTACAAGAGGTGAAGAGAGGGGAGCTGCCTTGAATAGGACTTAGTTTTCTTTTCTGAAAAGGGTTTTCAATTTGTTTTGATCCAAGCCACCTTGTGATGACCTACTAGGGTTTTTGTTGGCACTTTGGGAGAGCTATCACCATGAGTTGAAGATGTTTTTCCTTGCTTGTGGTTTGAGAGGCTTGGGTGACTAGGAGATTGATGCCTAGGGAGGTGTTGGGTTTGAGGCTTGGGTTGCTAGTAGCTTAGTTAGGTGATGGTTGCATTTCCTAGAGATGTAGAGGCCATCTTTAGAAAAAACTCAGCTCCACTGTGTGCATGTATGAGTGAATGTGTGCACATGGTGTGTGAGCAAAGGCGATGTGGGGGGAAGGCAAAAAAATAACAAGGGAGAGGGGGGAGGGGGTTGAAAATTAAAGGCTAGGGAGGGGATCAACTTTGTGTGCGGGTGCACAACATGCATGCACAGTCTGGAAATGTGTGGGATGCACGTGCGAGTAAAAATGTATGTAGGTGCACTTATGAATGTGTAAGTGTATGCATGCGATGCGTATGATGGTGTGTGCACATGTGTAAGTGAATATGCGCACACAAAAATGTGTGCCAAGGCATGTGCGATGTGTGATGGAGGGTACATGTGCGAATGAATGCGGATGCACACATGGGATGTGTGAGTGAATGAATGTGCATGCATGGGGGGTGTAGGTGTGTGCTTGTGCATGTGCAAAGGGGAATACATGCATGATCTAAATGGGTTAGAGTGTGTGAATGTGTGCACATGTGTGTGAATGTGTGGAGTGCTCGTATTAGCAAGAGAAAGACTCAATTGCACAATGTGAGAGTATATTGTATTATGAGAGATATTCACTTATATACATGGCCATAAGTGTTCACACTCACTTAAACTGTGGTGGCCGATCGGGCACTTTAGGCTCATAAGAGGCCTAATGCTATACAATGACTACTCTCATAATATATCCATGAAGTACATCACTTAGGACTTCATCCTAACTTGCTATCACACGGAGCGAGAATTGCCATAAATACTCCGTCACGTCATTACGAGTGCCTGTCCAAGTTGTAGCTTTGGACACCATTGCTTTGTACCTTGAATGTATGACCCTTTGGTGCATCTACCGTGACTCCTTGATGTAAGATAATGGCAGTAGCTCTTGTTAACCCTAAAATTGGGTTAACATCCCCCCTTCCTAATGGCAATCGCATCCTCGTGATCGCGTTAAAGACCTTTGTGTGGGGAGAATTGTGTGGGGAGAATGGACAAGCTTTGTTGATGGCTTTGATGTTGAGTGATGTTCAATTTGTTCCTCTAGAAGGAATAAGAAAAACTAGTTAGTGAATAAAGAGGTTAGTGGTTTATTGGGAATTCCTAACGGGGTGGGGAGTGGACTTTTTTTGTGAATGATTGCATATTTGTGTGAGCATGTTTTTTTTTTAACTTTTTTCACTTTGTTTTTGACAATCATAAGCAATGTTATGTGTGATTTGTGTTAGTGGGGATGCTAAGAAATGTTAATAATGGGAGAGAAGAGAGGAAAGGATCCAGAGGAGCGTAGACTTAATTTTCAGGAACGAGATGGTGATTCTTAGTTTCTCATTTGATTCATTGAAGCGGCATTCATTATTTGAAGAAATTGACCTTCGATGATATCCCTGTGTGTGGTAGGATTCTTGTCAAATATTGTTGAGTAGGACCTGTTTCTGCTTTCTTCTACCCATGTGCTTTTTTTATGTATATTTAAGTGCTCTTATAAAGCAGATATACATGGAGTACAAGAATTGAGTCATATAGACTCTTATTGAACTGCTCTGTGTTGAAGTAGTCACTTGTTGGGCGAGGATTGAAAGAATTACATCGACTTGAGAGGCTAATATAGATATCTTCACTAAGGATTGAAGATCATTTATTTGTGAAGATGGTGGCGTCATTTGGAGAGGTTTGTAATTTAAAGGAAAATTCCAGGCGATGGGCTGTACCATTGACCAGGCTTTCGCCCACCATGGCCCCCCCATCCAGAGATGTACCTAGAAGAAGTTGATGGTGAGGCTTTTGTGCAAATGTTTTCCAGTGCATGAGTATGGATATGTACTCATGGAGCAGTTGCTACATTAATTTAGCCAAAAGAATAGTAAGAAATAAGCTTAACAAACATATAATAGCTATTGAAGATTATTGAAAAAGTGTTAATGCGTGAGATGACTTAATCCGTGATGAGGATTAAATCGTGAAAGTGCGGGTTCTTAAGCCGTGAGACTATAATTTGTGAGAAACCTGAACTCGTGAGATTGCAGGTTTTTGGCCGTGAAGGGATATTCTGTGAAAGTTAATCCCATGAAATGGTGTTTCGTGAAAGTGCAGGCCGTGAGATGGAATTCCGTGAAATTATAGGCCGTGAACTGGAATTCCGTGAAGTGCAATTTTGTGAGATGGAATTCCATGAAATTGCAGGCCGTGAACTAGAATTACATGAAGTGGAATTCCGTGAAATTGCAAGCCATGAACTGGAATTCCATGAAGTGTAATTTCATGAGATGGAATTCCGTGAAGTGCGATTCCGTGAGTTGAAATTCTATGAGATTGCAGGGTTTTTTTTTAAAATATATAAAGGTCGTGAAAGGTTATTCCATGAAATGGCCTAAACCCTTGAAAGTGCAGGTTCTGACCCCGATGATTTTTTATTGAAATGATTCTATGGATTAGCTAGAGCATGCATGCGAGCAACATGTTCTTTTGCACTTATGCTTCACATCCAGAGGGGTAACAAGAGCATTGTAAGTTTATCTTTGATGTGCTCATAAGTCTTCGTTTTGCAGACGTGGGAATTGATTCCTAAATTTTTGGCTCACATGTTGTCGAGGCAGTAGATAAGACTGCTCGTTGGTTACCATTAGGGTTGCTTGAACACACAAGCTCTTGTGTAGGTGCTGAATGTACGAGAGTGGTTGAGTGAATTGCTTGGTGTTGCTTGGGCCTCCACTCTTGTCGAACTTGAGGTGAAGCTATTGGGGTTGAAGTCCGTGGTGAGGTTTTCTTCATGTTGCTCGATTTTGGCAACCATATGATGGGATTATCATCATAGTACCCATGTTGTTGAAGCACATGCACAAGCACCCATCGTTGATGAACATTATAAACAGGTGGCGGATGTGCTTGGTGCTAAGGCTTTCTTCTTTGTGCAAGCTTAGGGGCTTTGTGATGTGCTTGGGAATCCAAGCTTCGGTATTTCTTCGGTAGTACCGTTGTGCTTGCAGTAGTGTTTTTGATACCCACACTTGTTGACTTAGTGGAGTTCTTTGAGGAACTCGCATATAGGCTTTTTTGGATGATGTTGTGGAGTACTTTTCTTTTTCTTTGGCCTCTGAGTACTACGTTGAGGAAGAGGCTTTGACTGTCAAGGCACCCAAATTTGATGGGCTAGCCTTGAGCTACAAGTAGCTGCTTTTCCACCCACATCTTGATACTATTTAGATACCTTGATTATGGTTATCTTGGTGGAGTTTTCTTTTGGGTTTATGTGGAAGGTTTGGGGCCCTTCTTGACTTTGGTTGGCGCGGAGGCTACAGGTTTGAGACTCATGGGCATTGTTGACGATGATGAGGCTAGAGTCTCTTGTGGAGTGGCTGTCAATGATGAGGCCTTTAAGCATGTGGCTGTCTCCTTTGGTGAGTGCTCTAACCGAGTCGGTTGTAGATGTAGATGGTATGTCATTTTATAGAGGGGATGCTATGAAAGAGGCTTGTAACTTTTTGCGTTCAGCATCATAGAAATCCATTAAAGTTGGATCCTCTTCCTTGCAATATGGTATTGTCAACTTTTTGTTGTTGACCATCATAATGACTCTATCGCTAGCAAAGCACAGTGGTGCTTGGGCGGCAATAGTCCATTTATGCCCCAAGAACAATTTGCTTCAACCACAAAAAACTTGCGCAAGTAATGGGGTTAGTTTCAATATACATTGTATGTTCAAAGTACCCCAAACATGGCATGTTCAAGTCTTGTGTAAAGGGAATTATTTCAGGATGTGCCATGAGTATTGGTTAACCTAACAAATCTCATAGCTCGAGGGTCATGAGATTATGTTCTTGTGTTGGATAAAGCTATGCTTGAGCTGTGGTGATTTTATGGCAAATTTCCAATCCAACCAGAATCCTAGGAATCTTTTCAATAAGATATGTTGGAAGTTCCAGCTCCTCTATGGTCTCGCTCTCTCGTAAAAGCAATTGTACAATGTCTGCAGGAGTGTTCAAGGTGACTGTTTGCATGGATTCATCTATTGAATACAACAATTCACCTATCCAAGTTTTACCAAGGATGACATCATACTCGAGGGAATCTACATCTCCACCGATTATTTGAGTATCATAGCTAAAGTAACCTGAAACTTTAATGTCTTTTCCATTGGCTCCTCTTGCAAGAATATTGTCTGTAGGGATGAGTTTAGGTTATCCCAACGACACCCAAGTGTCTATTATCATGATGTTATGTGACTAGCTCGAGGACTAATCAATGCGTGTTTGCGCTTAACATCATTTTGTGTAGGGAAATCCAACCATACCATGACAGAATCTTCCAAAGGAACCATGGATGTTTCAATTTCTGTTTCAACTTCAAATCCCGTTTTTGTTTCATATTCCTATTCACTTTCATCCTCATTTTGGCTCTGAGCTTTTTCAAGTGTACTCAATGTGTACACTAGCACACTTAGCCCTCTGAGAATTCTTAATGAGGTCTGTTTGGAAACTTGCGAATCCTCACGGTCCTATTCTATGGAGTTCTTTATGTCTTGGTATAACTCATGTTGATCCCTTAAAGGTGCAAGTGTGGATGTTATGCTTGCTTCACTATGAGAGAAGAGCATTCCTCCAAATGAGGTTTTGAGAGACTGTTTTAATCTTGTAAGGGAATTATCAAATTCCTTACGTGCTTTCTCAAGCGTATAGTTTGTGCAATCTGTCTCAAATGACTCTTCTGTAGAGAGTATGTCTTCCTCTTCTTGAAAGGGGAAGCGGTACTCCTCTGGGCTTTGTATTTTGGTTGCTTTTTTAGGATTAGAATTATGAGGCTCAATCACAATCGGTGACCCTGTAAGACACTCAACCAAGCTAAGCATGCTCTCCTGAGTTTGCTTTTTGCGTTCCACATATGTCATGTGATCATTATTATCCATTTGGGGTGGTTGGGTGGGTTCTAGTTTCTTGATTGGTCTATGAGGTGCACTGAGTGAAGAGTCAGAACTTGTTTCATCCTCACTCAGTGATGTATTAGAACTTGTTTCATTTTTTGACTTTCTTTGGATTGTCAGTTTTTCATTATGTTTGCCCATGCGATGAGATCAAATTTTCTTTTGGGCTTTTGTACCCTGTGTAACACATATGGGTTTTGTGGTTTGCGTCGTGGCTTTTGTGATGGATGCTTCTACATCATGTATAGATTTTGGCTCTTTTGGGTTTATGTCCCCATTTGGGTTTGTCCTCTACTGGCTCCTTTTTCCTGTCTTTTAATTCAATCTTGGTTTTGATAGTTTGTAGTCCCTTGTCTTTATTGAGTTTAAAAGGTTTTGTTTTCTGTTTTGGGTTCATTTTAAAGCATGTTATTCTACCCATGTTGAGATAGTGTCTTTTTTGTCCTTTCTGACCGTCTCTCGTACCTTTGCTTGTAAGCTTGTAAGCACATTTAAGGATATTGTAGACAATTGCTCCTTTTGTACACTTAAGATGTTAAGAGTTGTATTTTGTGAGGCAAGTTGCATTGAAGCAATTCATCTTGGGTAATCTTGGAACATGTGATCAATGGGTCACAAAGTGTCAGTGACTATGGGCATGAAAGTATTCCAAACTGTGCAATCTGCCACCTTGTGAGGTCCACGACAATAGAAACACTGGAGTGTTCGATTAACTCTTCCTGAGCAGTTTCTACCCTTTGGACTATTTGTGTTTGGTGTACGGGAGATGGAGGTTTTGAGTCAATTGTGGATGAAGCGGGACACTTTTTAGTATCATGGTCACAAAGGTTTTATAGTATATGCAGTATAAAAATAGGTGTCTTGTATGCACAATGAGGATTGGGATGGTCGTAGTGATTGCACTCAACACAAGGCCTTTTGCTCCTCACTTGTAGAGGCATTAAGGATGTCTAGTTTTGAAGGATCTCATCCTCTCTTAGAGATGTTGGCTGTAAGGTTTCAAGCAAGGCTGCATAGAATTCTGGAAATGTCAATTCTGAGATTGATCTTTCTTTTGTCATTGCTTCACTTGGTTTAGATGAGGAACACCTCGTAGCATGATCATCTTCCAGCATGTTGTCATCTCAACGTATTGCTTCTTTACAACATTGATCGAATGTTTCCAGATTGGATACAATGATCAGGTTGTGTAAGCTGTTATTCTTCAAGCCCATCTCATGAAACATCTCTTCTATTGAATATCGTTTAATTTTTCCCATGACTCACAACGTGAGTCCAAGAGTTTTATTCGAAGGATAAAATCTCTAATGGATTCATTTGGTTGACGCTCAATTGAATAGAGTTCTGTTGCTGCACTCCACCGATCACCTTGTCTGGAAAAGCCATGTATAAAGGTTGATTTCAAGATTTTGAAGTTGGTCTTGATCGTCGGCATCAATGTGATGAACCATCGGCTAGCCTTTCTCGCTAAGCGTAGGTTCAACGCATGTACCTTGGTGGGGCAATTGGGATTTCCAAAGGCTTCACATCGCAATTCAAACATTTGTATGAATTGAACAAGATCTATTGTTCCGTCGTATTTGCTCATCATTTCGAAAATCTGTACAGCCGTATTTCTATATGAGTCACTGAGACCGTATGTGAGTGCTCTTGTTGGAAGAGACTCACTGAGTTCTTGGGCTACTTCCCTTCCTAGACTTGTCAGTATGTCCATGGTGTGGGTATCCACCCCACCAGGAAAGAGTTGGTACCTATAGGATTTGTAGAAATGTTAGCTAAGGGACCAAAGACCGGTGGGATCGAAGGACAGGGAGTGCAAAACCCGATGACATGCTTGTTATAGACATAGCCAATGGTATTGGGAAATGCATTTGCCGCATGGATCTCAATGGCTCGAAGATGTCAGCCATTGGGTTTAGTCCTCGTGTGATCCTTGGCAATCCCTCTATCGTGGCTAGGGTTTTGTTTTTTGCTTTTTATATTCTCACAACCCGTTATTACAGCCTCAAGAGACTTGGCGTTCTCTTTGTTGAATCAAACGAATGTTCGTTCGCCCTAATAAGCTTAGACGCTATATACACGCGAACGACCTTAGATAATTTTCCAAAAAAAGCGTGTGCTAGTATCCTCCCAGATGGAAGAGAAGGTCCTAAAACCTATTTTCCATCATTGTCTCAAGACGGAAAAAAATTTCGAGAATTTTTCTCCTATTTTGCGACACTTTTCTGAGAGTGTTCTAAAAGGAATTTTGAAAAACTCTGTATGAGAGAATTGTAGTATTTTTGGAGTACTACAACTTTATTCACCTGAGTTGTCCGTGATTTTATCATTTGCACCCTCAAAAAGTAGTCTAAATATGGCTCGTCATTGTTTTCGCCTGTTTTTTGTGATTTATGTTTTTTGGGTTGTTTTTTACCTCAATTTTTGGATCGAATTTTGAGGTTGTTGGTCAGAGGCCAAAATGATTGATTTTAACTTTAGAAGGCCAAGTCCAAAGTCGAAGAGCTCGGTATCAGCTTTCTAATGAGCCCTAGTACGCCTTCATCAGATACACGGTTTAGGAAATACGGACCTCCAAACAGGGGTGTTTTTCAGAGTTTTTTTTTAAAATCGACGGACCCTTTTTCACGTCGTGAAGCAAACTTCACGGATTTTAAATATTTTAAATATTTTATTATTTATTATTTATTATTTATTATTTATTTATTTATTATCGCGTGCACAAATGATCTCACGCCGTGAACCGAATTTCACGAAAAGATTTTTTTTTGATACGGTTTCCAAGGATATGAACCCTTAAGTCATGAAGTTGTAGAAAACGGTTCACGCCGTGAACTAGACTTCACGAAAAAATCAAATTTAATTTTTTTTAAAGTCTAGTGAAAAATATGAATTTTCCTTTTTGAGAGGGATATTTTTTGAATTTAAAATTAAAGAGATATGGACATTTTCTCAAAAAGGTAAGTGAATAAAAAAAGTCAACCTTTTTATGACACCCTTTATAAATGACTCCCAAAATGGACAGTTTGACAACTCATGAGCATCTACTCGTTGAATGCTCATTAGCCTTAATGAGTTATATAAAAAAGTGATTAAAAATTAATTCAAGATTAATCTTTTTACTAATCTTTTTCTCTTTTATACTAATTAAAGATTTTAATTAACTACTAATCTTTAATTAATTCACATAATTGAGCACATCGTTGAATATAACAAGAGAATGCTAATCTTTGTGCATCAACAAATGTGTAAATTAATTTGAAATAAGAGATTAATTAGACTCTTAATTATGATCTCCTCTTTTAAGGTAAAATTAAGCAGAGTCAAATCTCTTCAATTAATAAAAACATTAATGTAATTAGGTGTTTTGATGCATTTAGATGTTCTCAAAATACTCAAAAACACCAATTTCAAGTACTCATATGATCAATTTAGATCAGTCCATTAAGAGAAATTAGTCAAATTTAAAGATTTTTTTATGGTTTTAATTTTTTTTTGAAAGATTAAGCTACTCCTAATGCTTGCTAACACTCTAATCCATACAATTTCAATAACAAATATAAATTTAAACTAAAATTAATGATCTTAATTATATGCTTAACACTAAAGAGAGATAACATACACTAAAAATTATATTTTTGTATCTTGAATGTATGACCCTTTGGTGTATCTACCGTGACTCCTTGATGTAAGATAATGACGGTAGCTCTTGTTAACCCTAGAATTGGGTTAACATCGTTAAAAAGTAGCCACTTGTTGGTGAGGATTGAAAGAATTACATCGACTTGTGAGGCTAATATTGATTTGTAAAGATGGTGGTGTCGTTTGGAGAGGTTTGTAATTTGAAGGAGAATTCTAGGTGATGGGTTGTACCATTGAGCGAGCTTTCACCCACCATGGCCCCCCCATCCAGACATGTACTTGGAAGTTGTTGATGGTGAGGCTTTGGTGCAAAATGTTAATGTTCACCCTAATCCTCCTTGATACACATCCAAAAGAGATTACCTGGTTAACTTGCACGATGCAAGTTTGGATCCAATAAGAAACTCCGCCGCTTCAAAACAACTGACTGTCATAGATTGGTAGTTATTTACCATCATAATAGTTACTATGGATAGTGCGAGGGGTGGATAGCCTCTCCATCGTTCCTTTATAAACAACAAGTAACATGACATTCACTTCATCGCTTTTGAAGTAGTGTCACAATTTGTTCATGGGCACTTTTGGCTGTTCTTTTATCTTAGGTATGGAAGGAGAGTACTCATTGTGGCATGGCTCATCCTCCTCTCCTCTTCACATGTGGGCTCTTAATTCAGTCAAATAAGTCTCTCCAAAGTTAAGAATTTTCTTGTAAAAGAGAACTTTTTGGTACTTGGACTTTTGAGGATAAGAAGGTTGTGAGGCTTGCTATGTCCCTTGTGTGATATTCGTTCTCTCACTTAGCTCGTACACTCGCTCGGAGGTGGACCTGCCCCAATGTGTAGGGTGACCCTTCTTCCCTTGGAGGTGGTGCCTCTGATGGGTTCGAAATGGTGTTGTCACCTACGTCAGAGAAAATATTATAGTGACCATAATGACCCATGGTGGAAGGCTAACTTTCATTTCCCACTAAGTTCTCCTTTATTATATATGGCAATGCAGAATCTGGTCAGATTGGTTTTAGAGGTAGAACTTGCTATTTTTGTAGCCTCTTAAGAATGGTCACGGTTTTGATCAAGGCTAATGGAAAACTCCAAGGTTCCCTCACTGGGTCTATGATTGGCTCTGGGGCTAGGGTTTGGTATATGCTTAAGTGGGGTTAGTGGTACGTACTTGACAACTTGCTCTTGCACTGGCTCTAATTCAGCCTTTACCTTCCTCAGAAGCTCTTGGCCTTGCTTCATTCTCTCTTTCTCCAATAGGGTTGGGGTACTCCTTGAGTTTCTTTGGAAGGTTTTTGTAATCTATGGGTTTCTTTTCTTTGGGAAGAGCTGATTTGAACAAGAGATCACTCATTGTCTCTATAAGGGAGGCAGCTTCATAGTTATCGTCCGAACCACTTCTTTCAATAGTCATGACGTCGTTGCCCTTGACAATTGATTGTGCATTGTGTTTCCGTGTGCTCTTTGAGGTTTTGTTTTTTTGGACCTCTAGTTCCAGTCCTTTCACCGTTTTCGGGGACTACTGTAGCCTTTTGGGCTTGCATTGCAGGCTGTTATGCTACTGGATTTGAGGTTGAAGCTTAAGCTTTCTGCTCTTTGGTTTTCCTTGGATGTTTCCTTGGCCTTGTGATTGCATTAAGGCGGACTACATAAATAAATGCACCCTATATAATTAATAACTTAAGGCTCAGTGACGTGGATGCTCTTATGGTGATTGCCACTCTATTGGGACAATCCTCAAAGGCATGTTTGAATCCATGTGCCTCCACATAGAATGACATTAGGGTTTGGCACTGGATTTAGGGATGGAGTTGGGGTACTTCGTGCAGGGTGGTAATACCATAGGTGGATATGGCGTTGGTAGTAGCTTATACATACATCTCAGTATAGGGCTTTGATAAATGGGCACTAGATTATGTGCTGCAATTGAGAAGCATTTAGTATGCGTGGTAGGGCTACTGGATGTTTTGGTGCTAGCAAGAGCATAGGTTATGGTGTCGGATTTCCTTGGTACCAATAATGAGTTGCATTGTGGTTCCCATGGCACTGGCACCAATGAGTACAAAATTATTATTATATAGGCCTTAACATTGGACACTCCGTACTTCTATGATTTTGGTGATAAATTGTGCATCAAACCATATCTCTTCGAGTGGGAATAGATGCAGGTGTCCTGCTTGAGATGCTCATTGGGGTTGGCCTTGGGGTTACCCTTCAGGGCTAGCCTTGGGTTTACCCTTCGGGGCTAGCCCTATCATATTGCTGGCCTAAATGGTTGAGCAGATTCTTTTCCATGCTCATGTACTCAACTAGGACTCGGTCATTATCCTTGAGATCTAGATTGGCTTGGTTTTGCCAACTCTGAGCCTCTAGTTATTATGTTTGTGATGACAAGCCACATTTCCAGTTTAAATGCCATCCTTAGTATGTCTTATGTGTTCACGAGGTGGTGGAATGTAAGGAGGTGGTTGCATGAAATCCTCTCTTTTAGGATATGAAACCTCTTGCCCTATGGGGTTGGGTGTTTTTTCCAGTGGGTTGGCCTGGCACTTTGAGGCTACACGCTTGCTATGTAGCAGTAGTTGAGGATATGTTTTGAGATCTCTTTCAGATCCCTTTGTGATGAGGTAGTCCTTGACACTGGCTCTTTACTCTTCCCTGTGTTTCATGTTCCTCATGGATCCCTTTATAATAAGGTAGTCCATATGGAGAAGAACATGAACTTGGTTCTGTGGTGGTAAAGATGCTTCTATAATAGGCTCCTATGGAGAGCAGGGCCCCTTCTTACGTTGTGTGCACTTTCTGTTGGGTGTATTGTGAAAAACTTATCCCTAGTGGTACAACAAAAGAGAAATATCTCGATTGCCATTTAAGTGTGGGTGTTGTGTTGTTATTGGTCATGGTCTACTTGACATAAACCTAGCTCAAGATTGACACCAAATATTTGAAATATTATGGTATTCGACATGGTGTAATCACTTCCAGTGGGAGAAAACCTTGAGGTTCTTGGTCCCGCTCCTGCTCCTAGAGCTACAACCAAAAATAGGGTGATTGAATGCCTTCTTAATAAAACTTAGGGTGTTGTTTGACAAGGTTAGTTGGTGCATTCAGAGCTTGGAGAGCCGTGGGTGGCTTCAGTTTCTTGGTGTTTCATTTTCCTCCACTCATGTATGTGTTTCATTGGCTCATTTCCTCCTAAAGCTTCTCGCTTGAGGTGGATCCGAAGGAGTTTAGCCTTCTTAACAGGGGAGCACTCTGTTGAGAGTGTTGATCATGTATTGGAATTGAAGGCTTGGTGGGTTTGAGAAGGTATGGTTTAATACTCTATAGACTAAATCGATTTCGCATTAAAGATCCTTGGTGTATCTGGTGCAGGTTAAAAAATGCTTCAAACACGTTTTTTTTTTTGTTTCTACTGCTAGGCTCGTGTCTCCAAGTTTACACCGCTAGGCTCACGTATGTAGTCATGTCTATAGAACCATGTCTCTAGGCTCGTGTGTCTAGGTTCACACCTCTAGACTCACGTCTCTAGGCTCATGTGTCCAGGCTCATGCCTACATGCTTACGTTTTTAGGCTCACGTGTCCAAGCTCACATTTTTTTTCGTATGAACTCGGCTCATGTACTTTCCTTATATGAAATAAGCTTACTCGGGACATGAAAATACAGGATCTGGACTTATGATAGGCTTGGTGTGTAATTATTAAGTAATAAGTGTACTTTAATTCTCTAATAATTGCGAAGGATAAGATTTTACCTTGGAATTTGTAGATGGTACAGATTGTATGACAATAAAATCTTCCAAGGACATAAATAGATATGTCCATACAAGTCCTTATGGTAGGAATTGGTCCATATAATGTTAGGTATATGTACCCTAGACTCAAGTCTCCACGCTCACGAGCTAACGTGTCCAGGCTCATGTATGCAAGCTCACGTCTTTTTTGTGCTAGACTATGAACTTACGTCCCTTATCTGAGAGCTATGGCCTATTTTAAGTGTTTTTTAAAATGTTTTTTTTGGACTTGATAGGATGTGATTAATGATCTTAATCTTAATTAATGAGTTATAATGCAAGTAATTCAATGTTTTATTGTGGTTTAGCATGCTTTTACTCTACCAATTCCAACAATGCATGCAAAATTATGAAATGCATGAACACAAATTGATAATCTCACTCTAATTCAACCTAATGGAGCTCAATGGTCATGATTTCAGAGTGGATTCCACTCCTAATAACAATTGCTAATATAATCCTTGATGACTCAAATCAATGAGATCTAAGCCTGTTGGGCTCCAATTTCATGCAAATCACCAAAGAACCATAGTTTTGTCCTACCAATAGATGAAAATAGAATGCCGTAATACAAATAAACTCCAAAGAAGAATCAAACGAAACAACCAACACATCCCAATGGCTCAAAAACTCGTATGCTTTTTTAAGTATGACCTAACACTGAGCAATATTAGGTGATCCTAATAGCTTGGAATGGACAAAAAAACGAAGCTAAGTCCTGGGTTGGCGCTTGACAATGGTGCCAAATATGTTCAAGTCAAGAGCTTACCTTAGCCTTGCCAAAGCATGTGTCGTTGGGTCTTGTCTTAGAGCTGCAAATGCATCTTCCTAATGTGGGTGCGCTAGCCCATCCGTCGCTTTATTATGGTAAGACCATTCTATTTCCTAACAGCGTGAGAATATAGATATAAAAGTGAATTAGTTTCCCTCCCATGATAGTCTAGATTCTTTTGACCCATTGAAGTTCTTGCCCATTTTGGGATGTCCATGTCTACAATTATCTACAATTACAAAGTTGATGTTTTTGCTTTCTACTCCAAAGTGGTGGTGCCTGCATTCCTATCTTCAAAAACCAATACATCTCTCGACTTTAAGTTTTTAGTGTCTTGTTCCAAACTCGATAAAGGCTAGATCAAGCCCATTATAAAAATGCAAATCCTTGTGAAGGATGTAGCATCTTTCTATAAAAAAAGGTGATTACCAAGGTATATCTAAGGGGACCCAAATATATCTCTTATGCTTATTCTCTTTGATTAATGAAATGCTTGAGAGTATTTCTTTTGTTAATGTACACACCACCATCATTTCCACTTCTTCACATTTCATTTAGTGGCATATTATCACGTCCCTACAGTCCGCCATAGCCAAGAGGGACTCGAGCTCTAGTCACCACCCAACCATAGAGGGGAGTGCATGGCTTATGATCCATTGATAACTCTGGGCTACAACCTCGTAGTTGGCTGCTGGTGTGTCACGAATATCATGGACATGTAACTTAGCAAGAATGCATAAATCAATGATAATGTTGACGAAGTTATTGATAATGAGCTCAAAGATTCAATGTTGAAGAAGACAACGGCCCTATCTACACACCAAATACAACTGTAGTGCAAAAAACCAAAAATCGAATAAAGACATTCGAATTGACACCTCCTTGGGATGTTTGTGAAAACCTATAGCATGGAACCAAACCCTGAAACACACTCAAAATGCTTCAAACATGTATATTTTTATGTTAACATAGTTAATTACACTCTATAGAGTATACCTTCTCCACCTAAGAGGATAGCTCAATCTGAGACAATCAAAAGAGAGCAGCTCAAGGAGAAGATGGCAAGGGGTTGAGAGCCAAGAGAATATGCTCTGTGTTAGACTCCTCTTTCACTCCTTGAAAAGAAAGAAGAGAAATCTCGCATGTAGGGGATCAAGCATTCACCTTTGCAAGTCAAAAAGGTAAAGGCAAAGCCTTTTCTCAAGGCAATTATAAGCCAGAGGCAAAATTAGCCCAATTGTATGGCAAGGATGCCGAGAAGAGTGAAAAGCCTCAAGATAAAGAAAAATTATGCAACTATTATCGGAAGCCAAGCATTTATATTAGTGATAATGGAGAAAAAAAGACAAGAGAAGGAGAAGAAGAAAGAGTTAATCATGGCTAACTGATGCATCAGTACCAAGTGCTGAAAAGAAGGACTAGACGAACCATGCACATGATGATTAGGCATTTAGTGTGCAGTGTAGTTATGACCCTTATTTCCATGATGTATGCATACATCATCACTACTAGGGAGATTTGTAGCCCTTTATATGGTAGTGATATGTGAACTTAGGCTACTAATGGGGACCGGACACTTTTTCCCTCTTTAGGAGGTTTTTTCCTTGAGCGTCTGTATGCACTCTTATGAGTGTGTGTAAGACCTTATAATGTCACTTCTTAATGTAGGCTAATAAGGAGGGCCAAACACTTTTTCCCTCTTTGGGAGGTTTTTTCCTGGAGTGCCTATATACACTCTTATGAGTGTGTGTAAGACCTTATCATGTCACTTCTTATACTTTACTCATTCTCATCAATCTACTTTGAGTGTTGTGCTTCTATCTATCTCTCCTTGCTTGTTGCATCTAGGTGTGTGTTGCTACCCTGATCTCCACTCCAACAACGATAATCCTAAGATTAAAGTAGTCCCTAATGCACTCACATAGTTTATGAAAGATTTGAAGGTCTAAATGGCCTGTTGTTGAACTTATTTTATTGGTGTTCTCAAATAATGGTTCTACCTTAGAAACCCCTATAGTGAAAAAAGAATTATTCTTATAATGGTTTAGTTTAAGTTTATCAAGATTTTTTTGCAATGATGATTATTTAAAGTTGGTCTAGCATCTTAAAACACTAAAGCAAAATGGTCAATTTTGGGACATAGCATATCAATACACTAATGCATTAATGGTCAACCATGGGATGGCTACTAATGACTACAAAGAGAATGTTCTTTGTGTCTAATAAGGCCAGTATGTGGATTTGTCACATTCCACGGAAGTAAGATTGTATTGAGGTAGAGAAGGAGATTTTTATCGCAATTTACCCATCAAGACTCTAGGATTATTCTATCTTGCATTGGAGGTACCAAAAGGTTGTGGCGAGTCTCTCACAATGGCCTTACCATGGCTGCCCACACAATAACCACTCCATTTTCATCAAAGTCAAAATTGTCGATTATGGTAGTTAATGATCCCAAAATAGCCAAGTTTGGTTTTTTGAAATATGGTACCTAGACCATCTACTACTTTTTGGTTGAATCTTCTAACATGAGGGAGAAAGTACATATTCCTTTCATAAGGGACTTTGCATCACTACCAAGTGCCACCATGACATTATCTTTCTAGGCTTAGAACAAAGATTATTGCCACATTGAGCTTTTTGGGTATGATCTTGCAAACTTTGCAAAAGGAAAAGTCATAAAGCACTTTCTATATGCACGTATCAACATTTTACATTGTTGTCAATTGTATTTACACATTGACACACCAATATTCAGAAAACAACAAATTAAGATTGGAAATTGTAATGGGCTTCACAAATGCACATAAACATTGAGTTAAACATGAATGCACGAAGAAGACCAAGTTGCTTCTAGAAAAGTTAAAGCTAGTCCAATTGCCCACCACTACACTCTTGTGGGAAAAAACCCAAAGGAAAAGAGAGTTCTTTGGTAGATGAAAGCTATATACCATAACCTATTCCAAAACTCAAAGAAGACGCGTGGAGAAATACCAAGGGATCTCCAAATGTGGGGCAATGACCAATTCTTCACCCATCTCATATAGCTATATCCTCTCTTAGGTAAGTGGAAAACAAAGATATTCTTCTTCAACCATGCAATTTCTTTTATTCCACTCTCTATATTCAGAAGGGGCCAACTCTCCCATAGAAAGAGCCATCATAAGCGATTCATCTATGATCTGAAGGGGAGAGAAGTTTATGTGCCATGTCCACCTATGGGAAGTTGCCAAACTAGACCCACTCTAGGAGGGCACAATAGTCATGCTTGGGGAGTGTTCCTATAAACTAAGGTGGCCAAATTAGCCAACTACACAAGCTAGTGGAGGAAAGTCCTCTTGGAGGCTAAAGATTAAGAATGGGATGTCATAGAAAGATGATCCTATTGGAGTGAGCCACTCTTGACGATGGCCAAGTCAATCTTGGTAATAATCACTTGATGTATGATGAGGTGATCTACGTGTAATAGAGTGAGCAACTAAGAAAAGTAGAGCAAGATTTAAGAAACTAAGTGGTCTAGTGCCTAGATTAACCCAAAAGAATGTGGACGTAAGAGCCAAGTAGTTTTCCAATAGGGAGAGAAATCCAAGTGTTCCAAGCCAATAATCATTATAAACACTCTTTATCCAATATAGAAGGGGACTAGACAAGCGTCAATTTCAAATCGGCTCAAGATCAAAGAAAATTGGTCACAAATGTACTTTCAAAGAAGGTGCTGAAATTGTCAAGAGGGGCTTTGATGTAGGGTTTCTTAGGTGTTAGGGACCTAAGGACCACCATGGTAGGTGGAATACTAGGGTATTGTTGGTGATGCAAGAGAGTTAGAAATCCTTATATAGCCCCACCCTGAGATTCCTACTCATTGTACCCACCCCACAAGTCCGCGATGTACTTGTACCTTGTATTCACATGTTATCAAGGCATACTTAGGTTTTTTTTAATTTTCCATGATTCAACAGTCTCATGGATTCATTGTGCTACTTTTTGGTCTCAAAGACCTAATAGATCTCTCTCTCTCTCTCTCTCTCTCTCTCTCTCTCTCCACACACACACACACACACACACACATATATAAATATATGAGTGAGTATGATAATAGGTTGGCCATCATTCTGCTTGCACGAGTTACATAAAGAGGCAATTCAACAAGCAAGCACACAAGAGGCAATTCTTGCAAACAAAAAGAAGACACTCCAACAAACAAATGAAGAAAAAGTAAAGCACATTAGAATTGTGTGTACATATGGTTGTTCAAAATTGTTTTTGCAATTGCACTCAATGCATGCATGCCCTACTAAACTAGGCTATAGCCAACATCTCCAAAAACTAAGGTCCAAGCCCTTAAACTTTGACTCTAGATAATACTACATGAAGCTTTTCCAAGAAAAAAGAACACTGACACTAAAGCATGCAAGAGGCATCTCTCCTTCAATGGCTTGAAACTCAATACTTGGAAAAATATGCAATGATGTATTCAAAAGACTCCATATTTGAAGCTGCTTGTCAAGGTGGTTAGAAACATTAGGCATGAAATGTACAATGCATCTTTGGTGCAATTACAAAAAGTTGACTAAAATAAGGCATGTCAAGTACCTCACTCTTTTTCTTGAACTTACTTAATTTGGTATATTGAAAACAATTGTATACACATAATACATGCAAACTGCATGGGAATGCATGAATGAGGCATAGGGGCTGCCTAATAAAATCTAGGGCAAACGCTAACAATCTAGAATTTATATAGAAGCTTGTGCATTGTGTAGCGTACGGAAGGTTTGAGTACAAGTTCAAAAAATGAAAGTATGTTGTTGACTATTGCATAGATGCAAGGATCAACATACCTATCTATAGGGAGTCTCTTACATGTCACTAGTGCAATGATCATAGTAATCCCATTGCACATAGTCTCTTCCCTTGGTAAGAGGGTGAATCACATTAAATGGGGTCTCTTCCCTTGGCAACAAAGGAGCTTAAAATGCATAAATTCTAAACAAGGAATGCATTAACTACATGATTTTTAGAAAGATCTTAAGTCTAAGGGAGGGGCAAGGAATGCATTAACTACATGATTTTTAGAAAGATCTTAGGTCTAAGGGAGGGGCAGGTGGACATTGAACACCTTGCTTTCTAAGGAGTTAGTTATATATAAGTTTAGATTTTACTATATATTTATATAAATGTGTATATATATATATATATGTATATATATATATGTATGGAGGGAGAGAGAGAGAGAGCATATAGCAATGTAGACCACTTTCAATCAATGCTTAATTATAATCATCTCTTGCTGAGGTTCTAGCATGTGCATGGCTTCATCGTCCTGGGCAATCAGTTGTAGGTCTTCATCTCCTGTCTGAGGAGTTTGGAAGTCATCAGCTGTGCCCACAGGCAGAAGGGTCAAGAACAGGAGAGGGGCCAAGCGCAGGAGGCTGCGAACGAGCACCGCCAGCCAGAGATGGCTGTAGTCCTCCTTGCGCACACGCAGCTGGCGCAGGAGGAGGGCGCCCAGCCACGACGCACAGGTTGCCCCAAAATTGGACACAGACATGAGGAAGGCAAACACCGTCCCTTCGATGCCGGGCGGGCACAAGCGCGCAGACAACACCATGAAGGGTATAAGCTGCAGCCTGCCAATCACGTCCGTCAGCGTGGCATCCCCAATCACGAAGGCGTGGTCAGGTATCCCCACTCTCAGGTTCCACCGGCTCACAATCACGATATCCATCAGCCCCATCACACAGTAGGCCACCTGCCACAAATCTCACAACATCAACATTATTTCTTGATTCATTAACGAGATTTGAGCGTTTAACCCTCCGTTGTAGGCTTAGGTTATTGATTAATTAACTAAACTTGGGATTAAAAGGGGGTTTGAAAATGCAAGCTCGGACCTTCCCCTCCAGCCTTCTAGCCTTATTGAGCAATCATTTGAACACGCATTTTCTTCGCACTTTAATCTGATTAGAACTAAATCTTTTTAGGAGATATTCCTTCTCCCAGCTATTTAAGAAGGCTTCTTTTTTAAGATTGAACAAGTTCTGGGCTAATCTGAACCTATTTTTCCCCAAACCATTAACACAGCAGGTTCTGCTAATGAGGTGATCGCTCAAGTGGTAAAGGAGGACCAGGTCCTTAGGGTCAAAACCCCATAAGGTGCTTCCTCCACAGCAACACCTATGGGCAGATAAGGAAAGCGCCTACGGGCGGTGAAAGACAACTACGGGATGGATCTTGCGCCTAAGACCAGTCAGGGAAAAAAAACAGACACACGGCAGGTTCTGCAAAGCCAACAAAAGGATAAAATGGGTGAATCCATGGTAAAAAGGATTTTTTTTTAAAAACACGCACACACACAGACAGCAGGTTCTGCAAAGCCAACAAAAGGATAAAAAGGGTGAATCGATCGTAAAGCAAGACATGCTGTGGATAAACCTTTTTCCTAGGAGAGGATGTGTGATAACTCCAGGCACATAACATAGTCTCAGCTGTTTTGAACCCCTGGTACCTTGATGTACCCATAGCAGTTTTAGTAGATCTCTCTCTCTCTACCCCTGCCTACCTCCCCTTGCCTTCTCCACAGCTCTAGCTGGCTCTCTCTCTCTCTCTCTCTCTCTCTCTCTCTCCCCCACCCCCCCCAGGGATCCATCTCAGAACCAGCCACCGCAGGCACAAGACAAATATATATTTGATAGACGCACAAAATTTTCACTCATCCACACCTTCAAAACAAGAAGAGATCCTAAGGCCGCACATGCAACACATTTATTTCGACATCGAGAGTACGGCTGCAGCATGAAAGAACCTAGTCCTTTTCTGTTTTAGACATTTACTTGACAACTAGATGCATGTTAAAGTGCTGCGCTAACTTACCTGAGGCCAAAAAAACATTGTCCTGAAGGTGTAGAACCGAAACCAGCAGTTGTACAAAGAGATTCCTGCAAACATGGCTAAATAGCCAGTGGCGCTAACTAATCCAATAAACTGCTCACTGAATCCAGGCCCTACCGCAGGATCAGTGAACCAATAGAACATAGCTTCTGAAATGTCCGGGCATAAACTCTGCACAAAGGCCCCAATATTACTTTGTTTTGCACAAAAACACGTAAATTAGACCTTGTTTTTATTCTCTCCCCCGTCCGCCGTCGGATGAGCAGGGGATCTGTCTGTAAAGACACTTAGAAATGAGGTCCCTGGGCATCATGTTATCACCCCTGATGTTATGACTGGTCTCATAATAGACCTTTTGCAAGTAGAACAAACAGGCCCATACTTATGAAATTGATGTGAATTAAAGATTGAAATAAATACCTCCCAGGATCTGAGTGCAACAATGTGGCTACCTGTGATAGATAGATATAAAATGCCGGTCTCCAAATAACGGGGTCGCTCAAAGTTTGTCTGAAAAGCTGAATTGTGTTTAACATGGCCCCAAATTTGACCCTGTCTAGGCCTTTGGGCAGTCGTTTTTCTGGAAGAGCCCATGCCGCAACTAAAAGCATAAGTGGAGCTATAGATATTAATAAAAAGGAGCCTCTAGGTCCAAAAGAATGAACAGCTGGTCCGGACACGGCACATCCAATCAACCCACCAATGGATAGGCTGCCCCATGATAAACTCTGCAACACAAAGCAGTGTTTTATGCATCAAAATGTTGAATAAAGAGCATTTTATTTTTTAGATCTAGCCATAGAATTACCTTCCTTGTTATATCATCCAAGTTGTAACTTGCCCCTCTATCCCGATTTTCAAGTGCCCCAAAGAAGTTTCATATTATGTATTAATCAAGGCCTGCCATTTCCTAAATTCCTAGACATTCCCATTTCTTAGTTTACAGCCATTACCATTTCGTACACAGCAGTTCTGTTTCTGTTCCATGTGATTATGAAGTGCATGCCCCTCTTTCAAACTATCACCTACATTTACACTGGATAGTGACAGCGCTTTATATGAGCCGGATATGGATGTCTCCATCCAAACTTCCCACGAAACTCCACTCGTACAGACAACACTTACTGAGAGTTTCAGAGGATGGATTCATCAAGAGCCCCGCCACATGTCACATGCCATGCAAATTGCCATTGGCCAGCTGAGGGTATCGTCTCGTCTCCGAATTGAGAGGGGGTGTGTGAAAACAGTATTTTTCCCAGCCCTAAAAAGGGGATTTTTCTGGGTATTTTTGGCTTTATTTGGGGATTTTTGTCTTTGCTGCTGGCCGCCGACAGCCTTTAGGCTGGCCGAACAGCAGTCCCCCTTGGTATATATAGCATTGCCTCATCATTCACCTGATTGTACCACTTCATTGCACATATCCAGTACAATATGTTGCTGCTGCTGCTGCCGGGCTCTACACGACACAGCTTCATCATCCTCGCCTGACATTCAGCACATCAGCGTTCTCATCTGGCCACTACACGGGACAGCAGCCCGCTCTTTGCTACAGGCCACACCATGGGACAGCACCCTCTCTACTGCCTTCAGCGTTTACATCAGCACTGACATCAGCGTTTTACATCAGCCTACATTCAGCGTTTACATAAGGCTTTACATCTGCGTTTACATCAGCCTACATTCAACGTTCACATCAGGCTTTACATCTGTGTTTACATCAGCCTACATTCAGCACTTACATCATCTTTTACATCAGCCTATCATCAGCGCTTACATCAGGGTTTTACATCTGCGTTTACATCTGTGCTTACATCAGCACATCAGCGTTTCCTCCACAGCTCATGGGACAGCAGCCCCCTCTGCTATACATAGAGCACTTCAGCCTTTTTGCCTCAGCTCTCACCATCGGGACAACAGCCCACTCTCTGCTACATCACACCATCGGGACGGCAGCCTACTCTCTACTCATCTTCACCATCGATACCAAATCAAGTACGTAGCACCCATGTCACCAGAGCTTGCACCACTCGGGACGGCAGCCCTCTCTGCTCCTTACCACTTCAGGTATGCAACACCCGTGTCACCAGAGCTTGCACCACTCGAGACGGCAACCCTCTCCTCACCACTCTTCAGGTACGCAGCACCCTTGTCACCAAAGCTTGCACCCCTCAGGTACGCAGCACCCTTGTCATCAGAGCCTGCACCCTTCAGGTCTTGTAGCACCCTTGTCATCAAAGCTTGGACCCTTCAGGTCTTGCAGAACCACTTGGGATGGCAGCCCTCTCTGCTCTTCATCTATCACCTCACGTACAGCAGCACCCTTGTCACCAGAGCCTGCATGAAGGACAAAAGGACCAAAAGTATGAGAGATTAGAGCAAAACAACACAGCATGAATTATGTGAGTGAATCTATATATAATGGTGAGTGAACATATGTACAAGAGCCCTCTGATGTGAGGTGACTCTGAGAAGAAAGACCAGTGCAGAAGTAGAGATGATGCCGGAACTGAAGCATGGTCAATGACGAAAGCTTGCATCGATGTGAGGCAAAGCACTCCAAGAGGTGATCGGTGTTGAAGGCTCGCATCAGTGGAAGCAGAGGCACTCCGAGGTCGTAGTGAGGGTGCTGCGTACCTGAGGTGTGGTGAGGAGTAGAGGGGGCTGCCGTCTTGAGTTGTGCAAGCTTTCATGACACGGGTGCTACGTACCTGAAGGGGTGTCGATGGTGAAGATAAGCAGAGAGTGGGCTGTCGTCCCGATGGTAGGTGGGCTGTTGTCCTGATGGTGAGAGCTGAGGCAAAAACGCTGAAGTGCTCTATGTATAGCAGAGGGGGCTGCTGTCCCACGAGCTGTGGAGAAAACGCTGATGTGCTGATGTAAGCACAAATGTAAAACCCTGATGTAAGCACTGATGATAGGCTGATGTAAAAGCTGATGTAAAGCCTGATGTAAGCGCTGAATGTAGGCTGATGTAAACGCTGATGTAAAGCCTGGTGTAAGCGTTGAAGGTAGCAGAGAGGGTTGCTGTCCCACGGTGTGGCCTCTAGCAAAGAGTGGGCTGCTGTCCCGTGCAGTGGCCAGATGAGAAACACTGATGTGCTGAATGTCAAGTGAGGATGATGCAGCTGTGTTGTGTAGAGCCCGGCAGAAGTGGTACAGTCAGGTGAATGATGAGGCAATGCTATATATACCAAGGGGGAGTGCTGGTCGGCCAGCAGCAAAGACAAAAATCCACAAATAAAACCAAAAATACCCAGAAAAATCCCCTTTTTAGGGCTGGGGAAAATATTGTTTTCACACATCCCCTCTCAAGCCAAAAAGGGGACCATGAGAGAAGATGCCAAGGTCCCACACTGACACACTGGCAGAAGGAATGTATCTCCCTCTAGAAACAAAATCTGATAAAGTCAGAGAGGGCGATTGTGATGGCAAAGGTGGTGAGGATGAGTGGATGTACGTGGGTTGATCGTCTCCCAAAGTAAGATCTTGAATGAGACTCTACACTGAGTAAGAAGTCCCATTCCCTGTGTGGTACGGATCAGAATTTGGAGAACCAACTTCTAGTGAGAGAAATTGGTCCTCCGGGAGTGTGGGTAGACGATCCATGTTGTGACGGGAGGAAAAACTCCCCTTGCATAGAAATCTAATAGGGAAAAAAACTAGCATGATAAAGGGGAAAACCCGTTATAGATAACAAGACCATGTGCAGCTCGAAGCTCTAGAAAGTGTCTCCCATACACCGTGACCTCCTACGGTCGTGTGATGATCTCTGTAACCCCATGTCAGTGATGTCTAGTTCTTGTAATAGTTTGATAGGATCATCCAGATCAAGTAAGAAGTGGGACATGGCGACTCCCTATTTTGGCGTTGAGGTCCCAAGTAAGAGCACTTTCCCCCCTGCTGAGAACT
This sequence comes from Cibotium barometz, assembly GCF_041138505.1. Classification (NCBI taxonomy): domain Eukaryota; kingdom Viridiplantae; phylum Streptophyta; class Polypodiopsida; order Cyatheales; family Cibotiaceae; genus Cibotium; species Cibotium barometz. The sequence continues at coordinate 24,527,215 of NC_141075.1, read as the reverse complement.
CCATAATATCCCCATATAACAGTAAGTACGGTGAATGGCCATGCTCTCCAACCAAAGGGAAGTGGCTCGGTGCAAAATAACACACAGCAATGTGCATGACTCTGTCCCCAATAAGCTATAGCTGCACCTAAAGATACCATCCGTCCTCGTCCTTCCGGACAATGTTGAGAATGGGGCAACATTCTAATAAAGCAAATACACCATTTGTGGTGGGGGCCCTACAAAGGGTATTCGGGACCCAATACTCTGTTCGACTCCCTCTCTTTCTCTCTCTCTATTTCTGCACTTGTCTCTCTATCTTGTGCGTTAATCTTCATCGCTTTAATATTGCTGAAGTTACCGATTCTACCCATCAAGCTTCCACGTGTTACATTGGTATCAGAGCCTTCTTCAAGTGTGAAGATTCAGCCAAAAAACCCCCAAAAAAACTACAGAGGACCACCGGTGTCCCTAGAAGGACAATTGGTTTTTAGCCTCCAGATATTTTCTTTTAGTTTTACTTTAAGCACCATGATGATGTATTCCATGGACATGATGTAACATTTTGGTCTCATAGGTCATTTTAGCCTTTTGAAGACGTTAATACAACTCTCTCTCTCTCTCTCTCTCTCTCTCTCTCTTACTTGCATAATCATTGCTGATGTAGCGTTTCATTGCTTGATCAATTTATAACCCACAATTCAGAAATTGAATCTTTGAGGAAAATCTCTCTATCGTTCATACCTGCAAATCACTTGCAAGGGTTGGTTTATTCCTGCTTTGCTCAGCCATTGCTGCATCTAGTACCACATCTGGAAACGCTGTGCACAGTGCCACACTGGCCATTAACAATGTTGCCAACCAGGGTGAAGGTGCTGAAAGCATTGACAGTATCCACAAGCCACATGCTCCTGCAACACCACATATAGCAAGATATGGCCAACGGTGGAACCTGAAATCAAAAGAAATTGATTAAGGAAAAGATCATTTCTTTCTGTATTTCTTAATTATTTGCAATGCTGTTTAGAAGAAGTCGGTAGCAGTGTCAAATCACTTGAGACTTATAGATAACTTTAAGAAGAAAATCGTTGTATGAGGAGAGCTTACCCGGCGATAGGAAATGTGTCGGTGATCAATCCGTAAACAGGTTTGATGTTCCACGGCATCCCAACAAGAGCCTACATATAAAATTTGAAAATGATCAGTGCTAGCTTGTGCTCTTGGACTGGCACATGTAAGACATTGTTTGAGCTATCCAAAACTCTTAAATGGACTAATCAAGGCATGCTAAAGTTCTTCTCTTCTTCAAAAGTTCCCAATGCATAATATTGTACAGTGTATACTTCCATCACCACATACATGATTTCTGTTTCGTTATGTTTGGGTGGATCATTGTGTGCTTTTCAGGTGAAGAGAAGGCGGTCCACTTGCCCCCAATGCAAGAAGGTCATCGCAGAAGCTAATGATTACCAAAGGAATGTCCAAAGCGTAGAAGATCGCAAAGTTGGGGAAACAATTGGTGCCAACCACTGCAAGGGAATATAATGGGATATGACGCCAGCTACTGGGCAGCATTCTGTTGTGCTGCCACTGCTGCCCTGCTGTAAGCTGTGAGATAAAGAGCCAAAAGGGAAAAGACTGCACCAAGCCCCATGGACTGTAGGAGTGCATACCCGAGAAGAAGGTTGGATGTTCTTCTCAAGCTCATAAGAGGCTGGCCACAAATCTGGTGAATATCTACATGTATCCTCAAACCCAAGTGCCATAGGGTTTCAGTGTGCAATATTCAATCCTGGTACCAAGGAAGGCTTTAAAGGGCTCCCCTCCTGACTAAGGATGGCAGACAGTTTGCATAATATGGCCAAGCTCTGAAACTTCAGATCCATTGTGCCTAGCCCCCTTTCATGACTTCAGCCCACACATAAAGCAGGAGACAGAAAAGGACCAGCATTCTGTGAACTGCCACATCATGTGGCAAGCACTACCAACGAGATGAGTCATGCTCCAATGCATGAGTTTCTTGCAAAATCTTGCACAAAAAGGAGCTACTTGCTGCTCCACTGAAACATCCACCCCACATAATAGCCCATATATCTGGCCAGGAGGGAGTGATCAGTCAACCAAAAGCTACAATATATAACCCAAGGTGATCCTGGCTCCAAAGGCCATGCAATGGGTCTCTACCCAAAGCGCCACAAGCTTCCTTAAGGTGATTGTGGTGTCTTCAGTCAACTCCAAACCCATGAGTTCCTCAGGCCCCAGATGGAGAGCCATGATTATGTAGCTCTGTATCTTGTGCCACCAAGAAGTTAAGCATGGACTCCCCTACGAGAAAAGTTATGGTGCAATTGGGTATAACCGACACAGCGGAAATGTGCATGGGTCCTAGAGGACACCTGTGCATGGTACCAATACTCCATCCTCGATGTCTCAATGACCACTAAAATGGCACATGCAGCACGGATCTGACAGTGATTGTCTGGGCTCCTGCAAGCATGGTTGCGAACCCAAGCTCCTACATAAGCTACACTCCTGCACACAGAAGGCAGCCAATCTAGCTCGCACCGCCTCTATAAGATGGTGGCTTGCATCACAAAGAGCGGATTCAAGTGCCTGAGCAGCCATGACTGGTTTAAAGGAAGTCGCCAACCAGACAGCATCCATCCTGTTCTTGTTGTCCACCAACCTGCCACTAATCTTCACGGACCTGAAAAACGGGCCCTCTATGTTAGATTGATGCCCATCATGGTCAACTCCACCTTAGTAAGGGGGACAGGCTTTTTCTGTTGGGCTCCCTTTCTTCAATTAGGAATCTTTATGAAAAGAATCCAAATCTTCCAATTCTGAAATGCTCTGCTCCAGATAGACTTCTCTCTCTTGTCTTCAGACCTGATCTTCAGCTTCATCTTTTATGGCTGCAGCTACAGCTGCATCTTAACCTCGCCAAAGGGACGCATACCACTAGTTCCCCACACATCCACTCTCGTATGCATCAGGCTGGAGCTAAACTAGTCCAACCAAACCTGATTTCTAATGATGATGATGTTCATCATCATCATTTCACATGCAACTTTCTTTGAACAAAGCATGTCTTTCTCTAGGGTTTCTATGCGACACAGCCCAATTGCATCAAATAAGCAGCTGGGGTTTTTGCTAAGTCCTCCAACTAGCACATTAAAAAACTTTACCACTTCTGCTGATAATGGTCTCAGGGCAGCGATGCAACTTTTGGTTAATATTGCAATTATCCAATCCAAATTCATGTTCTTTGTCTAATTAATAAATCTGTGCTCTGATCCTGAAATTTTTTAAGTATTAAAGCCAGGATTTACCTCAAAAGCCTGTGTTGAAGCGGGTTGTAATTTCTGCACATCCTTCCAGTAGTAGTTGGTAGCTAAGCTTCTCACAGTCCCAACATAGCCCTGGCTTATCCCATATACTATTATGACCACTGCCATGAAAGGGGCTCCAAAAGCATCCTTTAACGTTTGAAGCCATACATAAAATTGCCTGACAATATTCCAAGTCTTCACATTTTGGCAATGTAACTTTTCTGTGCTTTCTATATCATTTCTGCTGCCGCTGAGATCGGCCTTGACATCTGACTTCAGGGCGACACCCTCCAATAACGCATCATCTTCTCCCTCCAAGATCCTACACAATTTTAAGGTGACAACATCAATGGTAGGACGTGCTACAATGCTAAATACCTCTTAAAACACTTTTCTCATTACACATCATTAGGCATAAACCAAAATGCTCACTTCTTTAAAGGTGAAGGGCAGACTCAATATAGTTACAAGAAAGGGCTGTTTCCTAGCCGAAATTGCTGAAACTCTGTTTCTCTAGAGGCACTGTTTCCCATTTCCTTATCTCACCTAAGGTCTTCCCCCTTACTTTTCCCCACTAAGTTTTGATTTTCACTAATTTTCCTTGTTATCTCTTCCGAATTATGATCTATCCTAAGTTTCCCCTCTACTTCTCCTAACTTTTTTCATCATTTCTATTTACATCTACTATATAATGTTAAGAGACGTGCCGTCTCCTAGCCGTTTTTGTTTCCTAGTTTCTATTGCAGAGACATAATCTGTTTTCGTTGCCTATTCCATTGCATGCAACTATGAGACTCAGCCACGAGAAAGGCAAAGCAAGGTCAATCTTTACTCCCCATTAAACCAACTTATTGTCAAATAATGGAGTTTAGCTAATAGATGTGACAAGGATGCTTGCCTTTGCCAATGTTTCTACATCAGCTACATCAAAAAAAAAAAGTGGCTATTATCGCATATTGGCAAGATTGAGGGGTTTAGATGGGGGTGCATTACGCTATCTCTTTAGTATCTAAAACCTTCAGTGCAGATAGCTCCACACTTCATGTCAAAGCTTAGGTCGGTGGAGTCACATGTGAAGCATTTGTTAGAAGTCATCTCCTGTCTATTTTTATACACCAGGGCCTTTGTTGTGGGTGTGCCCGCCCTTATGAGGTGTTTTCCTATTTTTCCCCACTCTCCGTATTTTTCCCCTATTTTTTCCCATTTTTTTGTGGCATGGGAGGCAGTCTAGTAGTGGCAAGAGGACCCTGAGCCTGGCCGACTGCATCTGTGACATGGCCGACTGCACTGCATGAGTCGTGGGACTCTTCTGATGCTGGCCGACCCATTTTGATGCTGGCCGACTGTGATTATTCAGTCGTGGAAGATTCTTGTGTCCAGTCGGCTGCCCTACAGCATGCCGACTGCTGATGGGGGGGCATATAAATAGGCCCCCAGCCCCCATACCATTGTTGTATCATACTCGGGATTTTCTTGTGTATATAGAGCAGAGTTACACGCCTATATCTCTCTCTCTCTTGTGCTGTATTTTTCTGCATGCGTTTTTTGCTTGTGTTCCCAGATCTGGTCATCATCTCCGCTGCGTATTCTGACATGGTATCAGAGCCCTAGGCTCTAGATAGTTCTTGGGATTTGTGTGAGCAAGAGGGGGACTGTTGTGTGGCTGATTGGTGGACTGTTTTGGACTGTTCGGGAAGAGGAGAAGCAAGAGGACGGCGAGCTGATTTGCTGGACAGCCACTTGCAGGTATTAGTTCTTCTTTGTTCCCACCCACTCACCCTTTTCAGAGTACATCCCCGCAATGGCAGATCTGTTTGAGATGGCCGAGAGGCATGTGAAGATCCCGACACTCCCCACGTTCCCGGTAGACCGTCAGTTGGACTGGAACAACTACGGCATATGGAAGGTTATGATGGAATCTGTTCTGGAGTCTTACGACCTCGCCGATTTCGTCGTTGTTGGTGTTCCACGGCCGGAAGTAGAGGAAGGAGAGTTACCGTCGATCCGAAAGGACCGGGAGGCTCAGACACAGATGTGGGATCGTGTCAACGCCAGGGTCCGTTCGTTTATCTTTCTCAACTGCACACCGCAGGTAATCAATCATGTAAAGCATATGACGTTGGCTAGAGGTATATGGTAGCATTTGGCTTCTCTTTACAACAGGGTATCGCCCATGAAGAGGATTTCCTTGGAAGTACAGATGCGGGTTATGAACCCTGCAAAGTCGTCGACGATGCGGGAGCATATTAACAAGCTGCAGGCTCTTCAGCAGGAAGTTCTTCAAGCTGGGAAGGAGATATCGTTGGAGGACATGGCCATAACATTGCTGTCACATTTGCCCTCTTCGTACTCAGCATTTTACTCGTCTTTGATTACCAGTGCAGGCTCAGCACCATCACGTGGGAGGAGCTTGTGCCAATGGTCTTGAACCAGGAGGAACGATTTGTCATGTGCACAGTGTGTATCTACCGTGTGCTATACGCATGCAAGACTAGTTTCGAGGCTTTGGGAAGCTTAGAACTAGGCAGGCTGATTGACGAGCTGAGTTAGGGAAATACTAACGGGCGGGCACCCAAGTATGGACGGGTGGGCGCCCAAGTGTGGACGCCCGATGACCGGCCAAGAGCCTATAAAAGGGTGGCCAAGGTTAGTTATTGTATTATAGAGAGTCTCGCGAGTTTGTGAGAGCTCTATGGTCTTGGAGCCTGGATCTAGTGCAGACGTGCACCTGCTTTACGCAGCCGAGGCCGACAGCAGTCTCGAGGCCCGCGAGGGCAGCTTCGTGGCGGTATGGGACGTCGCGAGGAGGAGATTGGTCGGTACGTCATCCTAGTTAGCTCAGCTCGTGGCTCGGTGGGGACAGCCAAGGCTGTGGGCTTGCCCACGGCTGTCATGGTTGGGAGGTGAGTCAGGCCTGCACCCCCTTGCTTGTTTGTTGTTCGTTTGTTTGCAGGTTTCGAGTTCGAACCAAGATCGATCACGAGGGGATCCGTGGGGATTTGACAGTGGTATCAGAGCATACCTCGTGAACGAGCAAGTCGGTAGGTAGAGAAGAAGAGGTCGAAGAACGGTATGTGTTAAAAAACTTGCTGTTTTTCTGTGCATACTGCAGTTTTCAGATTAGTATGTGTTTTTTCTTCATCCAAGACACCCATGTTGTAGATGGGAGATGGTAGTTAAGTAGGGTTGATTGCTTTTGCAAAGAAGAGGCATATTTGTGTGTGCAGTCATACGCATGCACTGCAGGGAGAGAAACAGAAAAAGTATGATGCTTTTTGGCGCATGAGAGAGAGAGCGAGCGAAGTGTTGGTTGACGCGTTGCTGGTGGGTGTGCGTATTGGCCGCAATAGGCCCTGTTGGCAGGCGCCTAAGGCCATGTAGGCCTGCGTAGCCAGGCAGCCAGGCACCTAGGCTTACGTAGCCAGGCCTACGCAGCCTAGCGTCGGCGGCCCAGGCCAGGCCAGCGCCCAGGCCAGCGCTCATGCCAGGCGGGCCAGCGCCTAGGCAGGCCGGCGCTCATGCCACGATGCCCGGCCCATATAGGCGCAGGCGCAGGCGCAGGTTGGCGCAAGAAAGCAGGCAACGGCAGCCAGCACGCCGGCGGGTGAATCCAAGGGGAAAAGAAAAAAAACACTGAGAAAGCTTATGTTTTTTTTAGCTTTCGGTTTTTTGGGGAGTTTAAAATTTTTAAGTTTAAAAGAATCCCCTTCTCTAAGGTTTCCAAGGTGTTTTATTTTTTTAAGAAAAGAGAATATATATATCCATATATATATATATATATATATATATATATATTTTTATTCAAGGAAAAAAAAACACAAAAGTAAAGCAAAAACTAAGCCTAGCTTTTGAAGATTTTTTTGGCTTTTGGGAAACCTTTATAAACCCCCTGAAGTGGGCTTCTTGCCACACATCTCTCAAGTTCTCAAGTTTTCAAGCTCTCAAGCTCTCAAGTTCGCTCGCACTTTTGTTGTGCAAAGATCGAATTTTCTCTCCACGTACCCTCTTCACGATGTCGACCCAAGAATCGCAGTTGGAGCCCCTCGTGGAACGCGAAGGCTTGCCGGCTACGGAAGGTACCGATGCCAATCTTTTTGACGATTTTGTGTCAAAATCAGATTTCCAAGAGTTCAAAGTAGCTCTCGAAGCTTCTTCGACGGAACGTCAGGCACAAATCGCAGCCCAGATGCAGGCTTTGCAGAACTCCATCGCTCTATTGACCACTACCCTCTCTACTTTCTCGGGTATGGATAGCTTGGCTTCAGCCTTAGGCCCCAACATTACTCCGGAACCGTTCGGGGGCGAGCAAAAGCAGCAAACCAAGGAGATCGTGGACACGCGGCTACATAAGTAGCAAGTTCACTTTCAGTTTCATCCATATGATGATGGAAAGAAGATCCAATTAGCAGCAGGTTTCCTGTCCGGCAAAGCTTTGCTTTGGTGGAAGGAACTCAACCCTAAGCCAACGACTTGGGCACAATTTGAAGATATTTTCAAGAAAGAATTCCTCAAGAAAGAGGATGATTACGATGTTGTTGCCCGGTTTTCAGCTTTGACCATGACCTCGCAGCACCTCACTTATGAGGTCTACCTCCAGAAGTTTCGTGACTTGCAGATGAAAGCTACAAAGATGGATCCCACTACTCTTTTGGGATTTTTTGTAGCTAGTTTACCAGACTCGTACCGATTACAGGTTAAAAATAACAAATGTAAAACATTGGACGAGGCCATTCATTCAGCTCGTATCTATGATGATACGATGGTCTCTTCCAAGTCGAAACCCGTTACCGAGCAGGGGAACAAGCATAAAAGAAAGTTCTCCGCACCTATGGCTAACACGACTGAAGGCAAGTCTTCGGACCAACCTTCGAAGAATTCAAGTTCGACACTAGCGAAGAAGAAACGACTCCTTAGGGCTTTGAAGCTCAAGAAGGAAGGACGTTGTTTTATCTGCGAAGAAAAAGGACACATGCGTAACGAGTGCCCGAAGCAAAAGGGTACCAAGTTAAACGTAGGACCCAAGCCAAAGGCAGCTAACCAGTTGTCTTTGACAGGTACGTCAATTACTGTACTTTCTCGCCCTAGTACTTGTTCTGATTGTCTGTTCAATTCTAAGGTATTTGGCTTGCATGATCTTCTCCGAGTTTATGGAGAAGTGAATGGCCATAAAATTCACATTCTTTTAGACCCTGGCAGTTCGCATAACTTTGTTAATTACAAACTTGTGCAGAAATTGAGTCTTGATACGACACTCAACGACCATACCTATGAGGTACGCCTACCTGCGGGAAGGCAAGTTTGGGATCGCAAGGTGGAGATGCTTCCAATCCAGATTCAGGACTACAAAGATACTCTGGAATACTATGTTATGCATCTGGAAAATGTAGACTTGTTATTAGGGATTGAGTGGTTTAAGACTCTTGACGTCCAGATGGTCTAGTCATATTTTTTCTTTTCAGCATAGGGACACCAAGTATAGTATTTTAGGTGATTGTATTCATCCCTCTCAGGGACCTCTTGTAAATACAATTGATTTTGGAAATATAATGGATTCTTCTTTGTGATGGGGAGAAACCTGGCAATTAGGGTTTAGAGTTCATTCATGGGAGACATACACAGAGAAGCAAGGGAGAGAGAGAGAGTTGTGGGGATAAGTCAACTCATGAAAAGCATGAGTGTGTGACTCCCCTATCACACATGTATATTGCACTAGTACACATAGTGCACTTAGTACATTAAAAGTACTAAGTGTACTATGTACTATAACTTATGGGCTTGTACACACTATAAGGGTGGGCATAACGCCTTTACCCCAACAACCTCCCACTTAAAGGCAAAGTGCCCTTAAGTAAAGGAAAAGAAAAAATCAGCATGTACATGATAATATACAAGGCCATATCAAGGCTGAAAATGGCCTCATCCAATGCCCATCAAGTGTCTGCAATGAGCAAACCGCTCCGGAGGCAAACTCTTCGTCAACAGATCAGCCGGGTTGTCATCCGTGTGAATCTTAACAAGCTGAATTTGCTTGTTCTCTATCACCTCTCTGATGAAGTGATACTTCACATCCACATGCTTCGTCTTTGCATGAAAGACAGGGTTCTTTGCCAACTGGATGGCACTCTGACTGTCACAATGCAACAATGGAATATCCCCTGTATAGCCCAAATCAACCACTAACCGAGATAGCCATAATGCCTCCTTGCAAGCCTCTGTGGCTGCAATATACTCGGCCTCTGTAGTAGATAAGGCAGTGCACTTTTGCATCCTGGATATCCATGACACAGCACCTCCTGTGAATGTAAACACATAACCGGTAGTAGACTTCCGGTTATCTGGATGACCGGCATAATCCGAATCCGTGTAACCATGCACTAATGCATCCTGTTTGCCAAAGCAAATGCACAAATCCTATGTGCCCTTCAGGTATCTCATGACACCTTTCACTGCTTCCCAATGCTTCTTGCCAGGGTTGGCCATGTATCTAGAAACCACTCCCACTGCAAATGCAATGTCCGGCCTAGTAGCAACCATGGCATACATGAGACTGCCACAAGCTGAAGCATACGGAATCTTGGCCATATCAGCCCTGTCTCTATCTGACTGTGGGCTGTCCATAGCACTGAGTTTCACATATGGAGGCAAAGGAGTACTAGCTTTCTTCCCCCCGTCCATATTGAACCTCTGCAAGACCTTGCCAATGTATTCCTTCTGAGACAAATACAACACATGCTGATTTCTGTCCCGAAGTATCCGCATACCCAAGATGTGATTAGCATCACCCAAATCCTTCATATCAAAGGTTTGATGCAGCCTCTGCTTCAAAGCATCTATCTCTTTACGAGATTTCCCGGCAATCAACATATCATCAACATACAAAATGAGAATCAAGAGACTGCCATCCAAAGCTTTCTTGGTGTACAAGCAGTGATCTATGTCACTTCTCCTGAATTTCTGTGATTTCATGAATGTATCAAATTTATGATACCATTCTCGTGGTGCCTGTTTTAGCCCATAAAGACTCTTTTTCAGCTTGCATACAAGCTTCTCCTTTCCACTCACTGCATAACCCTCTGGCTGCTGCATATATATCTCCTCATGGAGATCACCGTGAAGAAAAGCAGTCTTCACATCCATCTGAATCAAGTCCAGATCATCATGCGCAACCAAAGCCAACACAGCTCTAAGTGTGGTCATTTTGACCACTGGAGAGAAGATCTCATCAAAGTCCACACCATATTCCTGCTTGAAGCCCTTAGCCACTAACCTGGCTTTGTATCTTGGCTTTGCATCTGATGCAACTTTGAGCCTGTATACCCACTTGCATGGCAAAACCTTCTTGCCTGCAGGCAAAGGCACCAACTTCCAAGTTCCATTTTTATGCAGAGAATCCATCTCTGATTTCATGGCACGCTCCCAAAGAGCCTTGTCTGCCCTCTGTAAAGCCTCTTTGTAACATGAGGGCTCCCCACAGTCAGTGAGCATCAAATAGTCAACCCCTGGAACAAACCTGTCAGGGGCTCTGGAGGGTCTAGTGGACCTCCGTACCCAATGACCATCATTTGCAGGTTGCTGTCCAGCCTGCATATCACCCATTGGTGGCTCCTGTTCCATGCCATAAGGCTGAAAAATCATGCCCGGTATATCCTCCAACTGTGGTATATCCATAGGGATATCTTCTGCCATATCTGGCTGTCCATTTGGACCATTTTCAGCACCATTTAAGGGCTGGTTTTCCTGCTGTAATGGCTGATTTACAGCCCTTTGTTGTTGTCCATGATGTCCATCATCATCAAAGATGACTCTGCCAGGCTCCTGTTGCCTTGCAGGCTCCTTATACATGCATGTTTCATCAAAAATGACATCATTGCTGCGTATGATCTTTCTATTCATGGGATCCCAAAGTCTATACCCCATTTCACCTCTGTCACCATATCCTAGGAATATGCATTTGTGAGACTTAGGATCAAGTTTGGTGCGCATTTCCTTGCGTATGTGCACGTACGCAACGCAACCAAACACTCTCAAGTGCTTGTATGACGGAGGCTTCCCTGTCCATACTTCTTCTGGCACTTTCCCACCAAGCCTCGTGTTAGGTGACCTGTTTATAAGGTGAACGGCTGTCATAACAGCTTCAGCCCAAAAACCATGAGGTAATGCAGCATGTGACAACATAGAACGGACCTTCTCCTGTATGGTCCTGTTCATCCTCTCTGCTGTCCCGTTTTGTGGAGGATCATAAGGAGTAGAGAGCTCCCTCTTGATGCCTTTAGCATCACAAAAGTCCTGAAACTGTTTGGACGTATACTCTCCACCATTGTCGGAACGCAAAGCCTTCAGTGTTTTGCCAGTTTGATTCTCAACATGAGCAACAAACTTCTGAAACACTGAGAATGTATCACTCTTCAGACGAAGAGGATAAACCCACACCTTGCGTGTGGCATCATCTATAAAAGACACAAAATATTTTGCCCCTCCCAAAGAAAGCTGAGGCATCTCACATACATCTGTATGCACAAGCTCTAATTGAGCATCTTTCTGTCCAAGAGCTTTCTTGTGGGGGCACTGTAGTTGCCTACCATATATACAATGCTCACAAAACTGAAAACTTGAAAACTTTAGAGAAGGCAAGTAACCCAAACGAGACAATTGCTCCATTCCCTTGACACTCATGTGTCCCAACCGGCTATGCCACATAGAAATTTCCGGTAGCTCGGTTGCATTTACATTAGCATGGTGACAAACACCTGCATGCATAAAGTAAAGAGTGTCCACTTTAGAGCCTCTGGCAACAACCAGTGAGCCCTTACTAATCTTCCACTTTCCACTACCAAATGTGGTAACATAATCAGCATCATCAAGCTGTCCAGTAGAAAGCAGATTCTTCTTGATCTCAGGCACATGCCTGACATCATGGAGCATAAGCTGTGAGCCATCTGAAAATACAAGCCTCACATCACCTCTGCCAAGAATTTTGCATGCATGGTTATCACCCAAATAAACCACTCCTTCATTGCCAGCAGTGTACCTGACAAACAAGTCTCTGCAACCTGTGACATGAAAGGAGGCACCTGAATCAATGATCCATGAGTGCATACCATGACCACCTGTAAGAAGTGAATGGGCATCAAGTGAAGACGTAAAGAGGACCTCATCCTCACTGCCACCTGCATGTGACACATTGATTTCTTCGATCTTGACTCCACTTTTGCCCTTTGGCTTTACATCTTTGGCTTCGTCTTTCTCTTTGTCTTTGCCTTTTCCCTTTTCTTTTTGATCATTTTTCCATTTGTAGCATTGCTTTTTAATGTGTCCCTTTTTGCCACAATAATGGCATTCCAAATCCTTTTTGGAGCGAGACTTGCTCCTTCCCCTTTCTTGGCTTTTCCCCCTTTGCTGGGATCTCCCACGTGCATTCATTGCATTGGACTTGCCAACAGAGTTGTTTTTTCTGTTCATCTCTTCTTGAAGAAGAGCACCCTCAACATCTGCATATGACAGCATAGCATGCGAATTGCTAGTGGCTGTCCTAAATGTGTCCCAACTCTCTGGCAAAGTGCATAACAAAAAAGTGGCTTTGAACTCATCGTCCATTGCCAACTTTTGATTAATGACCTGGCTGACAATACCATTAAACTCATTGAGATGGGCTGTCATAGAAGCCCCTTCCTTCATCTGAAGACCTATGAGTTTCTTCAACCAATACACTTTGCTTGAGGCACTTTGTTGGGCATACAAGTCCTGCAATCTCTGCCACATTCCCCAAGCTGTCTTCTCTTCACGAATGCTGAAAAGTAATGAGTCTGACACAGACAACATGATAGTAGATCTTGCCAGCTCATCCATATCTTCCCACTCTTCAGCTGTAAGAGAAGCGGGCATCGCACCCCTTTCTTTGATAGGCTTGTGCTGCTTTTTCTGGAGCAACACATTGTAGCACTGGGTTTGCCAAATATCATAATTCTGCGAGCCTTCAAGCTTCTTGATGTGAAGCAATGAAGAGCTCTCACCTGTGGTTGCCATAGCAAAATGCAACCTGTAAATGCCTGACTCCCTGCAAATGTGCAAACACTGCACCCAAGATGTGCAAACACTGCACCCAAAGCACACAAAGTGCTCACAAATGTTCTCCCAAGCTTTATCTCCCACTGCGGAAGCAAGAATGCAACTTTTCTCCCACTTTTTGTGATGAAAACACCAAAATCTGGTTGCTGCAGATTTTGGACAGCACCTTAAATGTGCTCTTTTGCCCTTCCAAAGTACTGTACAGCAGTACTAAGCGCTCACCAATGATGTACCAAACCTGTACCGGCAATTTCAGCAGCTGAATTTGAACCTTTTGATCACTCAAAACAATGTACAGCCATGCCAAACCATGCACAAAGCTGTGCCAAATCTGTACCAGCAGGTACAGTAGCAATAAATGCTCTCCTGGCTGTCCAAATGAGTGAAAATCAGATTTTTACAGTCACGAACACTGCATAAAACAGTCCCGAACAGAAATTGGGCAAAAGCCCCTTGACTGCAAGCTGATTTTTTGAGGATTCAAGGCATAAATGTCTTGCCTGCTGCTTTGCCAAGCTCAACAAGCATACAAACTTGAAAAGCCCCTTGATTTGAGATCAATTTCTGATCATGCATGGTACATTGGCGCACATGAAGGCATCCAGAGTGTTCACGATGCTTCCCCCTGGCCACATATACATCAAATACATGAAAGCCCCTTGATTTACAGGCACATTGAGTGCTTGTAAGGCATCAACACATTATCCACAGCATCAAATGCGATTGCCTGCATGCAAATCGACCAAATCGGCACAAAAGCCCCTTGATTTGCACTGCAATTTGCTGCAAATATGCCCAAATGTGCGATTTTTCACATCATACAGCATGTATGAGTGCTTAATTGCACAATTACATCAAAAGCCCCAAATTTCAATGCCCAATTTACTGCCAATTGACTGCAAATGTGACCAATGTCACCGATTTCCTGCCAATTGACGTGGGATGTGACCAATGTCACCCAATTTTGCCAATTTTGCTCAAAAATTGAGCAATTATGCACCTGTACCTGCTCAATTAATTGAATTGATGAGAAATTCCCAAAATTGAAGCAAAATACCTCTGCTTTTCTGATTTTCGGGCTGAATTTGAGGTTTGCAGGTTGATTTCTGTTGCAGGAGGGGGGGCGTGATGAATATGCTGCTGTATTGCTGTATTGATGCAGGCAGGCCAATGGACGATGGACCAGGCGGAGCCGGCGCTGCAAGCGAAAAGAGTGAGAGCGATGAGCCACGCGAAGAAGAGCAGGAGGATGTAGAACGCCCAGACGCCTGCCTTCGCTTGTGTAGTGGCCGTCTCACGCCCAGCGCTACACGCTTTTTGGACCAACGCCTCAACGCCTGCTGTGCGCTGGAACTCCACGCTCAGCTGCCTAGTATTCGATGGACGCCCGCCACCAACTTCGCCTAGTCGCCAGCGTCGTGTAGTGCTACACGCTTCCCAACGTCGAATCCAGGACTACGCCGATGCCCCCTTGGATTCGCACTTCAAGATTACACGCTTCGACTAGCGAAGGTAGCCGGTGTCGCCCAACCTTCGCTAATGGCCAGGCGCTGCCTTCGCTTAGCACCAGTCGACGCCCAGCGCTACACGTTTGCGCACCTGTTCGCCTGCGTGTATCCGCCTATCGTTGACTCCCGCCTGTGAATGCTGCCTTGTGCCACAAGCTCGCCCAGCCTGTCTGGTCGCTTCTTGACTGGAGACTCTGAAGACAACAAAGGACCAGGGAAGAATCTGCTTGCACCGAATGGCTCTGATACCAGTTGATGGGGAGAAACCTGGCAATTAGGGTTTAGAGTTCATTCATGGGAGACATACACAGAGAAGCAAGGGAGAGAGAGAGAGTTGTGGGGATAAGTCAACTCATGAAAAGCATGAGTGTGTGACTCCCCTATCACACATGTATATTGCACTAGTACACATAGTGCACTTAGTACATTAAAAGTACTAAGTGTACTATGTACTATAACTTATGGGCTTGTACACACTATAAGGGTGGGCATAACGCCTTTACCCGAACACTTTGTATACCGCTTTCCATTGTGTATTGATTCCACTTTCTTCTTTTCTCATCCCTTCCATGGATGTAAATGAATTTTGAAAGCAAAGAATTACAGAAGATACTTGATTCGTTTCAAGATGTATTTCCTAAGGAACTGCCATCGGGTTTATTACCACCTGAACCGGCAGTAGATCATCGTATTGACTTGATCCCTGGTGCTCATCCTGTCAGTATTCCACCTTACAGGATGAGCCAAGCTAAGGAAGATGAGTTGGCTAAACAACTCGAAGATTATTTGAGGATGGGTCAGATCCGTCCAAGTAAATCACCTTGGGGTGCACCTGTGTTGCTTAGGAGAAAGAAGGACAATACTTGGAGAATGTGTATAGATTACAAGAGATTGAACAAGCTGACAATTAAGAACCGTTATCCTCTCTCTAGATCAGATGACCTGATTGACCGGTTAGCAGGAGCGAAATATTTCACGAAGATAGATTTACGTACTGGCTATCACCAGATACGTATTCATGAAAGGTATGTCGAAAGAACCGCCTTTTGGACTAGGTATGGCCATTACGAGTTTCTCGTATTACCTTTTGAGTTAACCAATGCTCCAGCCACTTTCCAGCAAATGATGAACGATCTTTTTCGTGAACATTTGGGAAAATTTGTGGTGGTGTTCCTAGATGATATTTTGATTTATAGTCGTACTCTTGAGGATCATGTCAGACACCTCACGATTGTCTTATCTATTTTAAGACAGAATCGACTATATGCTAAGTAAATGTGAGTTCTTTATGACCGACATCATTTACTTGGGACACAAGATCACTAGAGATGGATTGAGCATTGACTATGACCGAGTTCAGAAGGTTTTGGACTGGCCTATACCACGAACAGTGAAACAACTTCGTTCTTTTCTCGGTTTTGTTGTTTTTCTTCGGAAATCTATACGGGAGTACTCTCAGCTCACACTACCGATGACCGACTTATTGAAAGGTCGTGGACGTAAGTCAAATCAGCCTATCACTTGGAATAACGATTTGGATATGGCCTTCAGACTTTTGAAAGATAAAGTCAAGGAAGCACCTATCTTAGCATTACCTGATCCTAGTCGGCCTTATGTTCTTGAAACTGATGCCAGTGACTATGCTATCGGGGCTGCTCTATTTCAAGATGGTAGACCAGTTGCTTTTGAAAGTAAAAATCTAGACGACACTCAATCTCGTTGGCCAACCCTTGAGAAGGAGCTTTATGCTGTGATTCATGCTCTCAAGGTTTGGAGACATTATTTATATGGCTCCAAGTTTGTGGTATTGACTGATCATCAGTCAATCAAGTATGTGTGTGATGCGGATGATTTGAGAGGAAGGAAAGCTCGTTGGGCTGAGTTAATGCAAGATTTTGATTTTGAGATCCGTTATCGGAAAGGGTCCATGAATAGTATTGCAGATGCGCTTAGTCGGATTAGAGAGGTGAATACTTTGTCGTTCACCGAGATTTCTACCGACTTATTTCAGTCATTGAGAGGGCTTTGCAGGACTGATAGTTATTTTGGTCCATTTTGGCAGAAGATCCAGGACGGGAGCTCATTGATTGACCAAGACTTGGTGACTGAGCAGTCTACTATTCAGGCTGCAGGAGGTCAGTGGATGATTCGGAATGATTTACTATTCCATAATGACAAAATTTGTGTACCACAGATCCCGGACATTAGGTCCAAGATTCTTAAGGAGTGTCACGACGCCCCTTTTGCTGAACACCCTGGGGTACACAGGACACTATCATTAGTGAAACACACTTTTTATTGGCCGAAGATGAAAGGGTATGTAGAAGATTATGTTCTCAAGTGTCAGATTTGTCAGGCAAATAAAGCTAAACGCTTTCGACAGGCTGGGTTGTTGCATCCTTTGCAAATCCCAGGTAATAAATGGGAAAGTATTTCCATGGATTTTATTACCGGATTGCCAAGAACGCATCAAGGCCACGATTCTATTTGGGTTGTGGTAGATTGCTTGACAAAAATGGCTAGATTTTTACCGACCCGGAAGACTATTACAGCTACGCAATTAGCTCGGCAGTTTATCGAGCAATTGTTTAGACTGTACGGGTTACCGCAGGACATAGTCAGTGATAGGGACTCTAAGTTTACGAGTGACTTTTGGAAACTTGTTTTTGAGAAGTTGGAAACAACTTTGAATTTGAGTTCCTCTGATCATCCTCAATCTGATGGCCAGACTAAAAGAGTGAATCAGATTTTGGAGGATATGCTTCGAGCATATGTATCCAAAAGACGGAGTTCATGGGAGGATTATCTTCCAGTACTAAGCATACGAGTACAGGTTTTAGTCCTTTCATGCTTATGTATGGTTTTCAACCAAGATCACCTGTTACAGTAGGATTCTCGGGACTTCAGCATGATGCAGCTCGTAATTTTTTGCAAGATATGCAGGAAATGTTACAAGTTGCGAAGGAATCTATTAGAAGTGCTCAAGACCGAGATAGGTTTTATTCTAATAGACATCGTTCACCTAGAGAGTTCTCTGAAGGAACGATGGTGTATTTGCGAGTTCCAAAAGATTCTGAGATTTTATGGACATGTAGATCTCCGAAATTATCTCCTAGATACTGTGGACCATTTCGTGTTACACGACGGATTGGTTCAGTTGCATATGAATTGGATTTGCCTTCTCATGTGAAAGTTCATCCTGTATTTCATGTCAGTAGATTTAAGGAAGTACTGGGTGGAGCAGATCAGTTAGTTACTCCTCAAGAAATTATAGATGTCGAGGACATGACATTTGTTCCGTACGAACCTGAAAAGATTCTTGGATTTCGTGAAAGAAGATTGCGCAATACGCTTATCACTCACGGAATACAAGATCAAGTGGAAGGATCGTGTTGAGGAGGACGCTACATGGGAGACATTGCCTACTCTTCAGAGAGATTACCCTGGCCTTTTAGTGAGCTCAGGAGTGAGCTCTTAGAGGAAGAGGAGTATGTCATGTGCACAGTGTGTATCTACCGTGTGCTATACGCATGCAAGACTAGTTTCGAGGCTTTGGGAAGCTTAGAACTAGGCAGGCTGATTGACGAGCTGAGTTAGGGAAATACTAACGGGCGGGCACCCAAGTATGGACGGGCGGGCGCCCAAGTGTGGACGCCCGATGACCGGCCAAGAGCCTATAAAAGGGTGGCCAAGGTTAGTTATTGTATTATAGAGAGTCTCGCGAGTTTGTGAGAGCTCTATGGTCTTGGAGCCTGGATCTAGTGCAGACGTGCACCTGCTTTACGCAGCCGAGGCGGCCGACAGCAGTCTCAAGGCCCGCGAGGGCAGCTTCGTGGCGGTATGGGACGTCGCGAGGAGGAGATTGGTCGGTACGTCATCCTAGTTAGCTCAGCTCGTGGCTCGGTGGGGACAGCCAAGGCTGTGGGCTTGCCCACGGCTGTCATGGTTGGGAGGTGAGTCAGGCCTGCACCCCCTTGCTTGTTTGTTGTTCGTTTGTTTGCAGGTTTCGAGTTCGAACCAAGATCGATCACGAGGGGATCCGTGGGGATTTGACACGATTCACGAACCCTCCTCAGGGTGGAGGTTCGGAGGCCTTAACTGGCCAACGGTCGAAAGGCCGTAACACGGGCAAGGGGAAGGCTTCGTCGGAGAAGTCTTCTGAGAAGAAGTCCGTTACTGACCGCGAGAAACTAAAGGCAGAGAGGACCTATAATGATTGTGGCGAGAAAGGCCACTATTGGAGGCAGTGTCCCAAGCGGAAGACCGAGAAGGGTGAGGATTCCTCAGGAGCAATCATGAAGACTCCAACTTTTGTGCACCTGGAGGTGGTGGACACCGATGTTTCATTTTCTTCAGGCAGGGAGGAGATTGGAGGACTCTCCGCAACGGATACTCGGGAGTGGATTCTAGATAGTGGTGCTTCCACGCACATGACTCCTTCCCGTTCCGGTTTACAGGATCTCTGCAGGCTTTCTGGTCACATTCTTACTGGGGATACATCCACTATCCCAGTTCACAGTGAGGGCAGGATGGAGATAGTTCCCGATGGCAGAGGGGGGAAGCATTCCTCCCAGGTGTTGTATGTTCCGGCACTTGGTTTTCATCTGTTGTCAGTGCATCAGGTTTGTAAGACTGGCGTACGGGTGGAGTTTGATGAGCATTTTGTTGCTCTCCGAGACAAAAGCAACAGGCCAAGTGGTTTGGGAAGGCGGAGTGGAGAATGGAGTTTACAAGCTTTCAGCACTCTCTCTCCCAGGTCCTCAGGTTTGTGATGAGTGGCAGTCTGGTAATGGCCACTTGTGTGTGGATATGCTGCAGGTGCAGGCTTTCCGGGACCAGATGGTGGATAGCTTGCCAGCAGATGGCAGCAGTTGGCAGGAACTTTCCAGTACTGATGTTGGTAGTTCTTGTGTTCGTCAGTCACCAGAGGAAACTGAACAGGTAACTTATGCTCTGATGTCTCGTAGTATTCGGGACAAAGAACCTCCAGTAGATGAGGATGTTCTTTCCACGGGGACCTTTCGGAAAGCCAGGCAGGTGGCAGGTGATTACTTGCAGAAGGAGGTGGTTTCTCCAGGTTTTGTGGTTCCGGATTCAGAGGGTGTGGTTGACAGGTTTCAGAAGGCCTTGCGTGGTCTTCAACAGGTTTCCAGGACTTGTTTTTGCACCATAACAGGTGTTGATCCTTGTGAGCAGTGTGATGCCTCTTTGACTCAGAAGCAGAATGGTTCATTGAACTGGTTGATGGACACCAGTTTGGACGGGAGCTTCCTGATGAGGCAATTGAGCTCATGGTTGCGGATGACTCTTTTGGAGGCAGGTGTCACAAATCCCTATATTCTAGGGACATGCGGATGCGTGTCAGGCCTAGAAACATGCGGATGCATGTATGTATTATACCTGGGCATGTGTATGGATCATATGAGTGGATGCATATGAGTCCAAGGACATGGCAGGACATTTGTGGACTTTCGGGCGGTGCCCGTGTGGATCCCGGCCATGCACACATGGTGTGTTATGATGGCAGGCGGAATATTTTCAAGTACAAGAATGATGATAGGTGGTTCTCCAAGTTTACATGTGCACAATGCATAAATGATGCATGCCATAACTTTATTTTACTTTGTGTGACATTGTCTTGCTGCCTGGACAATGCTTGTTATTTTGGCTAATGAAGTCCGAGGGACCGGGGACGCCCGGGCACCTTGTGGACGCGTGTGTGCACACCTGTTTGGGCCTAAAACTGTGGGCTTATGGGTTTTGCAGGTGGTAAGTGCGTCCACATTCAATTTACAGCTTATTTCATTTACTACTAAAGTTTATTGGTTTGCAGGTCCACACTCATTAATAAGTGGCCGGACAACTTATAATGCGTTCGCATTTGGTTGGACCAAAATTAATGAAGTCCGGACAACTTATGGCCATTTCCCATTTGGTTGGACCTAAACTTATACAAACAGGACAAATGGAGCACTATGGGCTGGAGACCTACCTGGACACCTTATGGGGACACTTGTCAACCTGTATGTGAACCCACCAAGCCCCATAGGTGGCACTGGAGAAAGGCGCCTCCTTCAAGAGGCCATTTGGGCTGTTTTATTCATAATTCAACACATTGGAGAGCTGATTGAAGCTTTGGGAGTTGCTACAGGGCTGGTTGCTTGCTTCCCGGACTCACACAAGCTTGGATAATGATCCCCACACTCTTCTAAAGGGCTGGTTGGTAAATTTCAGACCTGTAATTTCTGGTTATTGCGAGTTTTGGGCTGGTTACAGGTGTCCAAAGTCAACTTGGATAGTACAGGACAGCTCTAGGGACCTCCATAGGGCTGTAGGACCCTTTACAGGTGGATTTCTCGCGATGGAAAGCTGCTGTTTGGACTGGTTATTGCATAAAACAGGCCGGACAGCAATGGAATATGTGAGCATGGATGTGTCTCAAGGATTCCTGGTGTAACAGGTGTTTAGGGCAAGCATTGGGAACACTTGCTCGCGGAGAACACAGGTTTCTGGATCAGTTTCTCGCGTGGAAACAGGGCCTAAAGATCCATTTACATCTTGTGCAGGGCGGAGTACCTGTGAGGATGGTGATACTCTTGTGCAGGGCGGATGTACCTGTGAAGAGGCTTGTGCAGGGCGGATGTACCTGTGTGTAGGGCGGATGTACCTACAGATTCTCTTGTTTGAAATGTATTCATTCATGATGTATTTGGAAGAATCAGGTGCAGGCTGGTGGTGAATCCCCAGGCACCCGTAAACTTGTACTTGCAGACTCTTTTGGTAATATAACCTAAAGGGGGGGGGTCAGCCTATCATCGGCCCCTTTATGTGGTGTACTGTCATTTTCAGCTTTGTGGTTGTAATGCTCAAGTGTTAAGTGCTCAGAATCTTGTTCACATTTATACGATTCCAATACACGCGTCCGCCTCCCGTTACAACAGGATTGCATTTCCTGTGGTTTCTGCGACATTCAAGGAGATCCGGACACGAGGAGATCTACTTCAGGCCCAGGAGCAGTTTTACGGAGCAGTAAGAGGCAGTCATCTTTTGCCTTGTCGCGGACAGAGGCAGAGTACCGGGCTGCTTGTGAGGTGGTGAGGTTGCAGAGGTTGCATTGCAGGTTTGGGCTTCCACTGGAGGAACCCATGGTCATCCAGAGGCACTTTGTTCGTGAACAGATCGTTGCTGATGACATCTTGCTAGAGTTCTGTTCGACGGAGGACAGTACAGTGGACCTCTTCACGAAGTCGCTATCTCAGGATTTGCTCAGGCGGCACCCCAGCTCCTTGTGGTTGGTTTCAGGGCCAGGAGCTGAGAGGGGGTGTTAGAAGTCATCTCCTGTCTATTTTTATACACCAGGGCCTTTGTTGTGGGTGTGCCCGCCCTTATGAGGTGTTTTCCCATTTTTCCCCACTCTCCGTATTTTTCCCCTATTTTTTCCCATTTTTCTGTGGCATGGGAGGCAGTCTAGTAGTGGCAGGAGGACCCTGAGCCTGGCCGACTACATCTGTGACATGGCCGACTGCACTGCATGAGTCGTGGGACTCTTCTGATGCTGGCCGACCCATTTTGATGCTGGCCGACTGTGATTATTCAGTCGTGGAAGATTCTTGTGTCCAGTCGGCTGCCCTACAGCAGGCCGACTGCTGATGGGGGGGCATATAAATAGGCCCCCAGCCCCCATACCATTGTTGTATCATACCCGGGATTTTCTTGTGTATATAGAGCAGTAGTTACACGCCTATATCTCTCTCTCTCTTGTGCTGTATTTTTCTGCATGCGTTTTTTGCTCTTGTGTTCCCAGATCTGGTCATCATCTCTGTTGCGTATTCTGACAGCATTACCATGCTAGCAGCTTGTCTTCTTGAAGAGGCATGTATGCAACACTACCAATTTAAACTGCCCTTGTCACCCTCAGTCTTGGCTGCTCCCTCGTTGACCTTGCCCTTGTACTGCTCATCCTTGAGTAGAACCCTCCATGGTCTACATAATAGTCACTGTGTGCACTATATGTGCAAGGTTCTTGGGCTGATGGACACCAACATCCATGTGGAGCAATTGGCTTTATACCATCCTTAAACCTGCTGCTACCATACATACCTGACTGGACACCATAGAGTCTGGATCTGCATGTGGGTGAGCTTCTAAGTCTCTATGGGGTCTTCACTGGTGGTCCAAAAAGTGATCCTTCTCATGCTTCCTATCTAGACGGTACAATCATCCTCATGCCAAGAAAGATGGGTTGCTATGCCAGCTAAGTAGTTGAGAACCCAATTCCAAATTTCCAAGAGTTACTGCGGCTGAAACCATCTAAGGACTAAGTGTTCTTGGAGTAAGGCACATCATTTCCTTGGAACTGGCCACTAATTTTTTGGTCAAACATGTTCCGCATTTGCCAGATCCCTTTTGGTTAAAATTGTTATTAACACTAATTACTGAAAACGCAATGAGAAGAGATAAATACCTGCATTTGCCAGATCCCTCTTGGTTAAAACTGTTATTAACACTAATGACTGAAAACGCACATGAGAAGAGATAAATACTTGCATTTGCCACATGTTTCTCGGTTAAAACTGTTATTAACACTAATTACTGAAAACGCACATGAGCAGAGATAAATACTTGCATTTCAATCTAATCTACCGTATATGCATTAATGAAATGTATAATCATTATTTTCAATGATTGTTCAGATCAAGACTTGACCACATCAAGAATTGATATGGACACTTAATGATATGTGTTAACTTCTACTCCATGCTATTGACTATACCAGCTGCTCCAGTGCTACAAACTGCTATTCCAAGACTGCGTTCTGCTAACTTGGACTTGTGAATAATTGAATTAGGATGAGGCTTGATAAACCAATGTTGAATGCTCAATAATGACCCAAATCTTTCTTATTATATGCTGATAGCTATTCCAATCAGCCAACTTTTTAATTTGTGTCATAAAATTCATGTTCATATTGGGTTAAAAAGGTGTCCGACCTTTGGAGTCTGGACACCTAGCCTCGGCACTTTTGGGTGTCTATGTGGACTGGTTAGCAACCCTAAAACCTGCCCAAACCTCACTAGCATGTCTACGTGGCACCCATCATGGTGTGCACATGACATCCCCCTCTTGGTCAACTCGCAGCATTGGAAGAAAACAATTCACCTTTGCTCCAACTCCAACTCGCAGCATTGGAAGAAAACAATTCACCTTTGCTCCAACTCCACCTACATCATGCACTCCCCGCTTGTGTTCTCCTTTCAATCTTTTGTTCACCTTTGCTCCAACTCCACCTGTTACATCCTGAACTAGCTAGGGTTAGTTAACTCGGGGTTTGGGCGTAAAGCTAAGCCCTAGGTTAGGGTTTAGTAGAGTGTGGAATTGAATGGCCCCACTCGGTCAAAGGTGCTAGCATGGATTGTGAGGTGGGATTTCTATCCGAAGGGACTTGGTGCCTTGAGGGTATGCTAGCCTGCCCCGAATATATTGCATTGAGGGTATGCAATATATTCGAGGCAGGCTAGCATACCCTCAAGGCACCAAGTCCCTTCGGATAGAAATCCCACCTCATATGGATGAGGTGTGAATTGACCTTGGGTCAAGATAGTAACCTATGGGCTAGGTATGGCAAGTTGGCAGCAGCTTACTAATAAAGTATGAGCCATAATAGCAGGTTACAATATTAGCAGGTCCCTTGTTATATAAGTGACCTTCGGGGTCACTAGCAGAACAAGGAGGTAGCCACGTACAAGGAGAGGCCTATCCCAGCGTGCAGGACCTCTAGGCCAGAGTATGCTGCAAGCATGTTGTCACGTGCACGCCCGTGCCATGGCTAATCTCCAGCAAGAACATCATAATCCCTAATTAGGACAGCATTTAGGTCAACAATATCATCTTCATCAATAACAGTAGTAGCCTCAGCATAAGCATTAGTACCATCATCATCAACCTCAGCTTACTAATAAAGTAAGAGCCATAATAGCAGATTACAATATTAGCAGATCCCTTGTTATATAAGTGACCTTAGGGGTCACTAGCGGAACAAGGTGTCAAAATACGCAGCGGAAATGATAACCAAATCTGAGACCACAAGAGCAAGTAGAGTGCAGAAAATAGACAGCACAAGAGAAGTAGAGAGAGAGGCGTGTAACTCTTCTCTATACACAAGATCCCGAGGAAAACTGAATGAATACAATGTGGGGGCTATGGGGCCTATTTATATGGCCCCATGAGTGCAGTCGGCCAGCGCATCATGCCCCACCAGCCCTCACGACTGGGCACAGCCAGTCGGCCAGCAGAGAAAAAACCCACGACTCCTTCTGATCAAGTCGGCCAGCTCCAGGTGAACAAGAGTGCAGTCGGCCAGCATCAGAAGCTCCTGCCAGCCTATGGCAGCCACCCACACCATGGAAAAATGGGGAAAAAATACGGGGAGTGAGGAAAAATGATAAAACACCTATACAGGGCGGGCACACCCACAACAGAGGCCCTGGTGTCTGATAAAGACAGGAGATGACTTCTAACACCCCCTCTCAGCTCCTGGCTGTGAAATCAACCCAAGGGAGCTGGAGCGCCGCCTGAGCGTAGCCTGAGGTAGAGACTTCGTGAAGAGGTCCGCCGTATTGTCCTCCGTCGAACAATAAAGGAGCAAGATGTCACCAGCCAAGATCTTCTCACGTACAAAGTGATACTGTATCTCTATATGCTTGGTCCGGGCATGGAAGATCGGGTTCCGAGCAATAGCTATACAACTCTGGTTATCGCACTGGATGACTGTGGACTCCTTCTGTGGAAACCCAATCTCGCCTAGCAGCCTCCGCAACCACAACATGGCAAGCAGCACCACAAGCAGCCCGGTACTCTGCCTCTGTCGAAGATAGGGCAATAGTTGGCTGCCTCTTACTGCTCCTGAGCCGAGGGTAAAACTATAACCTGAAGTACATGTCCTCGTGTCTGGATCTCCTACCCAATCTGAGTCACTCCAACCTTGGAGTCTGACTCCATCCCCTCCTGTGTAAAAGAGTCCTAGATCCTTCGTACTCTGCAGATACCGCAAGATCCACAATCCTGCGTCCCAATGAGACTTCAATGGCGTCTGCATAAAAGAGCTCAACAGTCCCACGGAGAAGCTCAAGTCCAATCTGGTGTTCACCAACCAGATCAATGAACCAACCAACTTCCGATACCGCGAGGCATCAACTGGCTCACAAGGATCTTTAACGGTTAACTTTGTGTTTGAAAAAACCCCTTTGGGTTTGCCAGATCTCCAATCCCAAAAAGAAGTGGAGTAAGCCTAAGTCGGTCATCTCAAACTCCTTTGACAAGGCAGCCTTTGTCACACCAATGTGCTCCACATGACCGCTGGTGAGAATGAGATCATCCACATAAAGGATGATAATCGTAACCATGCCGCGTTCTCGAAAGAGATACACGTTAGGATCTGCAACCGATCTCTGAAATCCAATCCGAACAAAGAAGGAATCAATCTTCTGATTCCAAGCTCTGGGAGCCTGCTTAAGACCATACAAGGCCTTACGTAACCTGTAAACCATCCCTTCTGATCCCGGAACAAAGCCTAGAGGCTGCTCAACATACACCTCCTCCTGCGGGTCACCATTAAGGAACGCAAATTTTACATCCATTTGATACACGGGCCACCTCTGAGAAGAAGCAAGGGCAAGAACGGTCCGAATCGTGGTCATCCGTGCTGTCGGTGCAAAGGTATCCTCGTAGTCAATGCCTGGCTGCTGAGCATAACCTTTAGCCACAAGTCTGGCTTTGTGTTTGTCCACCGACCCATCTGACGCATATTTGGTCTTAAAACCCCATTTGACACCAATGATTGACCCTTTCGACGGCCTCGGTACCAACTCCCATGTGTTGTTCTTCTCGATGGCATCAAGTTCCACCTGCATGGCTTTCCTCCAAGTATCTTGTGAAAGGGCTTCCTTTACGGAAGTGGGTTCCTTGTCCCGCATAATACGAGACATCAGAGCATAGTTTACCTGAAGAAGCTCCGCTGTATTGCTTCTGTCTCGGACTCTATGTGATCTTCGAGGGCCGTCCTTTACGGAAGTGGGTTCCTTGTCCCGCATAATACGAGACATCAGAGCATAGTTTACCTGAAGAAGCTCCACTGTATTGCTTCTGTCTCGGACTCTGTGTGATCTTCGAGGGCCGTCCTCTGTGGTCCACTCGGAGGGTAACTCCGTGATACCTGACTCCCAAAGGGTGTCTAACAACCACCTGGGTACTCGAACAGATCGAGGAGCCTCCGGCCGTTGTGCAGGGGCTCCACTCCAGCTGCAGGCTCAACCTCCTGAACTGACTGAGGTTGATCAACTGGAGAAATGGTCTGGGAATCATCATCGGACTCTTCTGGATCTCCAAGAAGTGGCGGTTCCTCGACAGTGGATACTGGAACATGCTCATCAAAGACCACATCCCGGCTGACAACAATCTCGTTCCTATCTTGATCATACAATCTATATCCCTTGGAAAGAGAATTATACCCCACAAATATAAGCTTGCGGGACTTGGAGTCAGGCTTCCCCCTCTGCTTCTTCGGAATATGTACATACGCATCACTCCCAAAAACACGGAAGTGCGAGACATCAGGTTTCCTGCCAAAGTATGCCTTAAGGCTCGCCGCAATGCGTCCACATTTAAGTGGCCAAAACGAAAGTGCCACAAATCTCCGACCTGAGAACCTGTCCAACGAGGAGAGTGCAAAGAGTTTGTAGATACCATTCTCCACACCGCCTTCCCAAACAACCTGGCCAGACTCACAGTCCCGTAGAGCAACTAAATGCTCCTCAAATTCCACCCGAAAGCCAATCTTGCATACTTCATGCACCGACAGAAGATGAAAACCCAGAGCAGGGACATAAAGAACACGGGAAGCATGCTTGCCCCCCTTGCTGTCAGGAATAATCTCCATCCGGCCCTCACTGTGTATCGGAATAGTAGAGTTGTCGCCAATAAAGATGCGACCTGACTGTCGTTTCAGATCCAAAAAGAAGTCACGGGACGGAGTCATGTGCCTGGAAGCACCACTGTCAAGAATCCATTCCCAGGTATCCTTCGCGGTGAAGCCAACTGCCTCCTCGCTCGAAGACGATGAAGCATCGGAGTCCATCATCTCTAAGTGCACAAATGCAGGAGTCTTTGGAGCTGAGGCTGAAGAATCAGCACTCTTCCCAGTCCGCTTAGGACACTTCCTCCAATAGTGGCCTTTCTCGCCACAATCATTGCAGGATCGTTCGGCCTTCAGTTTCTCTCGTTCTGAGTCAGGCTTCTTCTCACAAGACTTCTCCGGTGAAGCCTTCCCTTTGTCCTTGTTGTTGTTCCGGCCTTTCGACCGTTGGCCAGTTAAGGCCTCCGAACCTCCGCTGTGAGGAGGGTTCGTGAAACGTTCCTCCTGGTCGAAGACCATGGGCACAAGCTCCTCCTAGGTAATGGTGCTGAGCCTGCCACTCGTAATCAAAGAGGAGTAGAAAGCGGAATACTGAGCAGGCAAGTGGGACAGCAAAGTAATGGCCATGTCTTCAGATGATATCTCCTTCCCAGCCAGGAGGACTTCTTGCTGAAGGGCCTGCAACTTGTTAATGTGCTCCCGCATCGTCAATGACTTCGCAGGGTTCATAACCCCCATCTGCACTTCCAAGGAGATCCTCTTAATGGGTGATACCCTATTATAAAGAGAAGCCAAGTGCTGCCATATGCCTCTGGCCAGCGTCATGTGCTTTACGTGATTGATTACTTGTGGTGTGCAATTGAGGAAAATAAATGACCGGACCCTGGCGTTGACACGATCCCACATCTGTGCCTGTGCCTCTCCCCCTTCCTCTGCTTCCGGCCATGGAACCCCGATGACGATGAAATCAGCAAGGTCATATGACTCCAGCACAGACTCCATCATAACCTTCCAGATGCCGTAATTGTAACTATCCCCCTCTTGCTCAGAAAACTCCCAAGATCTTTCAAGAGCCTAGGGCTCTGATACCATGTCAAAATACGCAGCAAAAATGATAACCAAATCTGAGACCACAAGAGCAAGTAGAGTGCAAAAAATAGACAGCACAAGAGAAGTAGAGAGATAGGCGTGTAACTCTTCTCTATACACAAGATCCCGAGGAAAACTGAATGAATACAATGTGGGGGCTATGGGGCCTATTTATATGGCCCCATGAGTGCAGTCGGCCACCAGCGCATCATGCCCCACCAGCCCTCACGATTGGGCACAACCAATCGGCCAGCAAAGAAAAAACCCACGACTCCTTCTGATCAAGTCGGCCAGCTCCAGGTGAACAAGAGTGCAGTCGGCCACCATCAAAAGCTCCTACCAGCCTGTGGCAGCCACCCACACCATGGAAAAATGGGGAAAAAATACGGGGAGTGAGGAAAAATGATAAAACACCTATACAAGGCGGGCACACACACAACAGAGGCCCTGGTGTCTGATAAAGACAGGAGATGACTTCTAACACAAGGAGGTAGCGACGTGCAGGGAGAGGCCTATCCCAGCGTGCAGGACCTCTAGGCCAGAGTATGCTGCAAGCACGTTGTCATGTGCACGCCCGTGCCATGGCTAATCTCCAGCAAGAACATCATAATGCCTAATTAGGACAGTAGTTAGGACAGCATTTAGGTCAACAACAACATCATCATCAGTAACAGTAGTAGCCTTAGCATAAGCATCAGCACCATCATCATCAACCTCAGCATCAACCACATCATGGAGAGCATTGGAGACCTGTCGACAGCTAGCGGGGATCCAAGGCAGCAGGCGGCCAAGCAATAGCTTGCATGGCAGCAAGTTTGGGTAGTATTAAAGAATGCACAGCCTTTTTATGGCAATAAGCACAGCATTTATGGCATTCATAGTCGTCAAGTACAAAACAAAGGTACGAAAAAATGGTACCAGTAGGGAATTTTTAATCTTCGAAAAATAAAAAATGATTAGGGTACGGTCCACTTTAAAAACACTTGAAAAATAGATATTTGCACACATTTAGAGATGCAAAGTCTAGAGAAGTTGTCATAAACTAGAAACAAGTTAAAACACAAGTACAAAGAGTCATGAATGGTGAACATATGCATGTGGCATGCCATAAATAAGAGTCATGGCCCGCAGCCTGCAATAGTAAATACAAAAAAGTGTGTAGTGACTAGTGATACATGCCAATCGCCATGGGATGGCCCCACCTCCACAATGGCCTTCACCATCTTGTGCCATTGTGGGACCTTGAGCACATGGAAGGAGAGATTACAATCGATGACCGTGCGTGCAATCTCCTCGTTCGCGGCTCTCATCTTCATCTTCACATATGTGAGGTGGTTTATGTTTGCTCCGATGGCGGTTTGCCTCATTACCGGAGAGCTCTCTTCCCTTGGCCTCTTTGATTGGAAGGTGGAGCCGGTGCCCGATGCAGCGGGGGAAGCGGAGGCTTGAGACATGGACGCTCCTCCACGTCCACATTTGCCTTGATTGCGGATGAGCCCCCCCCCACCCCCCCCCCCCCCAAGCTTGGACACATGAGCAAGGAGCCTCGTGACGCTACTTGTGTAACCCTTTCCGCATAAGTTGCACGTCCATTTTCATGGCCCGGAACCGCCAGTAGGTTTCTTGCCCGTGGTGGTATATAAGAAAAAGGCCTCATGCTTTTTCTTTCCTCTGGTCCTCGTTCCCATTCGAGACTCCAGGGAAGACTCAAAGACAAAGAGAGAGAGAGCTTTTGAGAGAGAGAAATGAAATGAAATGAAATGTTATATTAACGTCTTCAAAAGGCCATAATGACCTATGAGACCAAAAAGTTACATCATGGTGAATCTGATACAATGTATGGATAAAAAACCAGAAAATGAAAAATAAAGATGATACTACTGGCACCTAGAAAATGAAACTGGAACTGGAAGGTAAACAGAAACCCTTATAGGGTGTGAATATAGTGAGGGGGGGGGGGGGGGGGGGTACGCTATGGAGGTGAGTGGAGTACAGTGAGGGGATACAATATCATATGGAACGGGGGGGTACACTATGGAGGTGCCTCCATCTCATAATATGTGCCGCATCAGACGCTGGCGGATCTCCTCAATATCCTCTGTGGTCAGCACCCTGACTAGGTGTCCCGCATATCTCGCAAGAATAATCCGAATCCGCCGCTGCAACCTCCGTCTATGCTGGGATGCCCTCCTCCGTAGTCGTGGGCGTCTGGACCACCCAAGCTCAATCGCACGATCAATCAGTGTACCGCTGGTGTGGGCGGTATCCATGTCCTGCTGCTGCTGTGGTCCATCTGGCACAGTGATGGCTGGACTAAAGAAGTCTGTAATGTGCCTCTGAGTCCGGCTCTCTGTGCGCCTAAGCAGGCTATCTCTATATCTCCGCAGCTCAAGCAAGAACAATCCCAAACACCTCTGGTCCTGGTACCCCATGACTCTGGAAGGTCCAAAACCCTCTCTGAATAAACAGTGGAAACGACCACGTATCTCATAGTATGCAGTACAATGGCATATATAATGCAGCTCTATCTCTGGCTCCCCATGGCATACTCGGCATATCCTGGCCTCAGCTGGTATACCTCTATATCGCCAATCTCAATCTCAAGCTGGTGTGAGGATGTGCGAATCTGACCAATAGCACATCGTACTGCATGAGACAAGTGTACATCAATGTAACTGGGTCTGATCACAAAACCATTTGCTGTGAGCTCAAGAAAATGCTCTCTGTAGAAAGCCATCTTCGTGCCCAGCTCCTCAGTCGGCTGTATCCATGTCCTCCTAATGTCCAGCTGAACTAAATCCTGACGGATGAGTCTGGTAATCTCTGTCCGTGTGAGAGTGAGAGAGGGTGCATCCAGAGAATACTGGAAGGGAGGCAATCTGTCCATGCTAAAACCATGTGCTTGGAACCAAGATGTCATCTGTCCATACCAACAAGCCGTGTCTCCCTGTAAAGCTAACTGTCAGGAGGACTCAAGGGCGAGGCATGCATATCTATATCTACCAAATATCTCCCATACTCTGTGCACTCCACATCCTGTGAGCGTCTGTCTAATCCCATATCCAGAGTGTCCAGCTCTCTGAGCATCTCCTCTGAGGTATCATAAAAGGCTGTCTGGCGGTTGCCCGTCCGGGCATTAAAGTCCCCTAACAGGATGATGTCTCCATCCCTAGAGAACTCCCATATGTCATCATCTAGCACAGAGAAAGGAGACTGCCCTCTAGGTGCTGCATATATCGATGTACTAGGAGCAAAATAGCATATGGCAATATACAGGAATCTGCCTGTGTCGGCCCTCAGTCTCACCCACATATATCTGGCCTGATCATCTCTCCAAACGATGTGTAGAAGCGGTTGCAGCTCCTCCCTGAAAAGAACTGCCACCCCCCTGATCCTCTACTACTGTGTACCGATCTCGTCCCTACTCTACAAGCTGTCTGCCATCTGTATCCTGTCACCTGTGGCATCATCTGACCAGGGGCCTGGTGAGTCTCCGAGTAGAAGACTATATCTCTATCTCTAAAGCTGTCCTCAAAGGCACCTACATCAAGTCTGAGGGATCCATTGCAGTTCCAGGCTGCCAGCTTTAATTTGGTCCCATAGGTCTCGCACCTTCATGTAGAGCGTCGCTCCACGATGACCACCCTCCCTTCTCTATAAAATGCTATCTTTCCCTTTTCTCTTGCCGCCCTAATCTCTGGCATGACTTCCTTCATATGTGCAAGCTGTGAAAGTAAAAGATCGTCACCAAGAAAAATGCTTGTATTCTTTAAAGTGGGTCGCCTCTTCAAGAACTCCTTCTTCGCCTCAATAGAGGGGAAGCGAAGTATGAGAGCTCTTTCCTTTGATGTTTCCCCGTTGCCTCCGCTTTTTTTGCCCACTCTCCAGGCTTTTGCGTGTGCCGGACTGTCAATCCCCATCAACACCATAAGCTCTTTCACCTCCTCTTCAACTTTATCCCCGTCTTTAAGGCCGGTAATCCTCACATGCAAAGCACGTGTACGTCTTTGTTGTTCCTCTTCCAAAGTCATGTTAATGATTGTAGGTGTAGGGGTTGTTATCTCGTTACCTTTACCCTTCTTGGCGACCTCTATCCACTTCTCCGCTTCATCCATCTTCCTTTGAGTCTTGGTGATGACTTCCACCCATGAGGAAGTCTTTGCTTCGTGTTGCTTCTCTTCTTCCTTAATTGCCTGTACTTGTTCCTTGATAACCTTGAGCTCTTCTATCATGGATGGCTGAATTTCACCTTCTTCAAGTCCACCATTTGCCTTAGCCTCTGCAAGCTCCCCTTGAAGAGCTGAAATTACGCCTTTGAGCGTGTTGACTTCCCCGTGAAGGTCTTTGACTTCTGCTATGAGGTCTTCCTTCTCCTCTTTCCACCGCTTACCCTCATTGAATACCATTTGGAGAAAGTTGGCTTTCTCCTTCCACCATCCCTCCATCTCCGCCTTCCATTCCTTCATCTCCTTTTCCACATTTGTTATCCTCTTGTTTGTGACCATAAAGGTCGCCTTCGTCGGGTTGCGCAAGGGGGAAGCCATGGAAGAAGCGAGAGAGAGAGAGAGTTATGTTGCTGCCTTGGGGGCCTGAGCAAGGGTGCGTGGGGAAAAGGGGAGCCACACCCTAGCGGAGAGAGAGACGGGCCAGCATATTTGAGAAAGGGTGGGTGCCAGCAGTACTGTGCACGGACAGAGAGGACGGCTACGAGAGAGAAAGCGGCGAACAGGGCAGCCGGCGGGAGGGAGAGCAGCAGGTTCGAAGAGAGAGGGAGGGAGGCGTCAGGTTCGAAGAGAGAGAGGGAGGCGAGCAGTGAGGGGGCGGCGAGCAGGGCGAACAGCAGGCGGGAGGCGACAGGTCAACAAGCGAGCAGTGAGGGGGCGGCGAGCAGGGCGAACAGCAAGCGAGCAGTGAGGGGGCGGCGAGCAGTGACGGAGGCAAATAGCAGGCGGGCAGTGAGGGGGCGGCGAGAGCGAGAGAGAGAGAGAGAGAGCGAGAGAGAGAGAGAGAGAGAGAGAGAGAGAGAGTTGCACGACACGATCAGGGGTTTGATTGAGTGAGAGAGAGAGAGAGAGAGAGAGTTTCAGGCTGCGCCTGCTGTCCAGTCAACAGCCCGCCAGCAATCTTCCCTCGCCCAATTATCTGTGTATCAACTGTCCTGCAGCTGCTTGCAAAAACCCACGCCCAGCTCTATACGGCTACTATCCTACAGCCGCCTACAGTTCTGTCCACCTGCAACCTGGTTTGGTGAGCACCTACGCAGACTGCCAACTCCAAGCGTGTGCAGCCCACTGTGTGCTTTCTGCTGCAGCCGCCTTCTCTCCACGCCTGCAATCACCTAGGCTGTATGTGCCCTCCTTTCAGAAAAAGCGAGAGAGAGAGAGAGAGAGAGAGAGAGAGAGATTTTATTAACGTCTTCTAAAGGTCAAAATTGAAAAAACGGCCTATGAGAGAGAGAGAGAGAGAGAGAGAAAGAAAGAAAGAAAGAAAGATTTTATTAACGTCTTCCAAAAGACCGAACTCGGCCTATGAGACAAATCGGAGTACCTGTATGGGGTATCCTCTGTCATCCCAACAAAATGAAAAAGTACTGAATAAAAAAGCTGAATCTGGGTGTGCAGGGGATGGAGCTCTATTACTAGGAGAATGCAAAGCTATATGCATGGAGTATACAATCATGATATGCAACCTAGCTAGCTCCATCCTGTACCATACTGGGGGTATAAAATGGTATACATCAGTGAAGGGGGTGTCCACAGCTCCCTGAAGAACATGCCTGGGTGTGCTCTGAAGCGAGCCAGTCGCTCCGCACCCTCTCTGTGAAACTGAGCTCTGATCTCTGTCATCTCTCTCTGGTATAGGCGTGGTGTCCGAAAGCCAGGTGTCCTCTGTCTCCTGCGGGCTCTAAGTGTCTCTGCTCTCTGGAGAGTAATTCCCTGCCGTGTAGGGGCTGGGGGGGAGAGAGAGAGAGAGAGAGGGAGGGAGCTTGAGAGAGGTAGAGGGAGAGAGAGAGAGAGAGCTGTTGGATTTCAATTTTCTCCAAAGGGTCTACATCACCTTTTCATGCTTGTCCTGGTCATTTTATGAGACCCTGCATTGCCATATTTTAGCAGATATTATTCAACATTTTTCTACCATTTTTAGGCATTTTTTGCTACTGGTCTACTGTCGGCCTGCTACAATTGGCCGATCAGCACTCTACACTCTAGAAGAGTATATAAGGGCTGACCCCCTTTCCCCAATTTATCTCATTCTTTTGCATCCAATTGAGGTCATTAGCAACTGCTTCTGCTTCTTACCATTGTACAGCACCTACAGGCTTCCCTCGTGCTCAATTTTCAAGAATAAACATCAGTTTCCAACATTTACAGGTCTTGTACCTGGGCCTACATCTGTGTTTTCTATTTGCTTCACTTTCTTTCATGGTATGGTATCAGAGAAAAACACTGACCTGTGAGCAGAAGAGAGCTGCATTTTTTGTTTTGGAGCAGAGGCTTCGACAATTTGCTGCGTTTTCTGCAGATTTCAGCGTAGAAGCAAAGATTGCTGATTTTTTCTGCCGATTGGATTGTTGAAGCTCTCTTCTAGGTGCTAAGCTTGGAGAGATCTTCCTTCTTCCTCTCCTTTCAGTTTCCGACCCTCCCTCCCTTTCTTCTTGCTGTGCACAACCTAAGAGGAGGATTTGCTAAAACAGCGCGTGTAGCCCGCTGCCCCCTGCGCCTCCCCCTTCGCAGTCGCCGCCGCCTCCTCCCCCTCCTCCTTCACCCGCCTGTCCCCGCAGCCCTTCCTCCCCTCCGCCTTCACCCGCCTGTCCCCGCAGCCCTTCCTCCCCTCCGCCTTCATTCCGCCTGCCCCCCTCTGCCCCCCGCCTGAGCCAGACCCTTCCGCCCCTGGCCTTCCTCTTCCGCGCCGCCCTCCACTCCCCCCCCCTTTTCTCGCCTTCTCTGCGCAGCCCCCCCCTCGCCATCTTTCTTCCTCCGCCTCTCTCCCTCCCCCCCGCCCGCCTTTTTCCGCCTCCTTTCCCCCCCTCCCTGCGTCGTCGGCTTCTCCGCCCCCCGTCCCTGCGTCTCCCTTTCTCCCTGCCTCAGCCCCCCCATCCCCCCCCCCTTTTTTGTTTTTTCGGCGTCTTCAGCGGAGTGGCGTGGTCTTTCTTGGGTTCGTCTCGTCGATTCAGCCAGTACCTGGTCTTTTTCCCCTAGGAGGACTCCATGGCAGCCTCTCCGTCAGCCCCGACCGATACAGGTCTTCGACTAGACTTCTCAGATGCAGAGCAGCAGCTTCTCGCGTCCTCCGTTTCTTCTTTGGAGGCCTCCTCCTTGGTTTGCAAGGTGGTGGGTAGCCGCCCAATGCGGAGAGAGTTACGCGACCTACTTCAGGGTAGCCTCATCGGCGAGACTGCCAGAATCGTCAGCGTGGATTT
This sequence comes from Cibotium barometz, assembly GCF_041138505.1. Lineage (NCBI taxonomy): Eukaryota > Viridiplantae > Streptophyta > Polypodiopsida > Cyatheales > Cibotiaceae > Cibotium > Cibotium barometz. Next base: position 24,490,912 of record NC_141075.1, on the reverse strand, counting down.
TTTAGGCCGCGGCTACTACCAGGTGGAGTTCGAGTCCCCACCAGCAGCTCAGAGGGTGCTGGCTCGGAGCCCCATTGCCCTACGCTCCTCTCGGGCGTTCTTGGCGCGATGGACACACGGTTTCGACCCATCGTCTGATCCACTGGCAGGCGCGACTGGATTCCCCATCACCGTCTGCTTTCCAGGTCTCCGAAGGGAGTACTTGCCCCTCCTGCCGGCCATAGGCAAGGCTATCGGGCAGGTGGTGGAGGTGCCACAGACCGCGGCTTCAGTGGTTGCTCGGGCAGCAGGACTCCCGGCCATTCGTGTTGTTGTTTCGTCACCGGAGTCCCTCCCGAAGACGATCCTCCTCCCTTGTCTTTCTGGAGGACATCTGATTCAGCGCGTGGAGTATTCGGGCCTCCCCGGTCAGTGCTTCATTTGTCGGGAGATGGGCCATCTCGCACGCTCCTGTCCCCGCAAGGGGGCTAATCCTTCACGCTTTGCTGCCTCTGGACCCCCTGCGGGAGACCCGAGAGGTGGCCATCCACCTCCGAGACCGGACATCTCTGGCTCGTCACAGCAGGCGCCACCATCGGACGAGCAGGCTCCGGCGAAGGACACCGCACAGACTCAGGAGGCTGGAGGCTGGCAGGAGGTTCGCCGGCGGAAACGCCCGGCTCGCAGGGACCGTCGCAGACGCCAGCAGGCAGCGCAGGCTGGCGGACAGGATGGTGGACGGGCGACTCCGGCTGGCCCACAGGCACCTACCCGCATTTATGCTCCAGTCAGGGATAGGCGGCCGGTAGGTCCCACCCCGATGGACGAGGATTCAGTCTCAGTGCCCGTTGCTGAGGCCGATGGAGGAGTCTCCCACGTGGAGACCCCACTCCCGCCTCCCCCCGCGGGGGGCCCCGCCCCCTCCTTGGAGCAGTTCCCTGAGGATCCCCGGCCGCACTCTGCGACCCCCGGCTCCCCTCCCCCCCACCCGGAGAGCACTCTTCCCTCCTCCCCCCCTCCCCCCCCCGCCCCCCCCCCTCCCTCCTCCCCCGGCGGCCCCCCCTGACTCCTATCCTCTGGCAGATGCCTTTCCATCCTCCCCTCGCTCTCCCCCCTCCTCGCCGCGCGCCCCCATCCCTCCTTCAGCCTCTCCAGGATACTTCGCCAGACCACCCACTGCCCCGGGGCAGCGCAGCTGGGTAGGCCAGAGTTCAGTCCAGCGGCTGTTTCACCGCCACTCCGGGCCGGTGGAGATGGCGATCCTCGCTTCACCCGCCACAGAGTTCGCCCCAGCCTCCCCTGGGGGGCCCCCGCGAGTGATGGGGCTACCAGTGGATTACAGTTTTTTCAGGTGCCTCCAGCTGGATGCTGGCCCATTCGAGACTCTGGTCGCGCCCCTGCGAGTTTGCGTGGTGTGCCATCCCTCGCGTTCTCCTTCAGTGGTGAGCAGCATGGTGGCCTTCTCCTTTCCTCTCAGCGTTGCCCCAGACACAGCCTGGGATTGCAGCTCTGTAGAGGAAGTTCTGCGTGACCAGATACTGGAGTTTTCTCACCACTTCAGCGACCTGGGGCTCACGGATCTACTGCAGACCCGACTTCACTCAGCCCGCATGAGCCTGTTTGGTACAGGAGATTGGCGGGTGGATCCGGTCCACACATCAGTTGAGGCGGTGCTACTGATTCTCCTCCATGCCGCCCCGAGGGTGCAGCCTTCCTTTAGGTACTTATATGCAGAGGATTGGTCTCACGCCTATGCTCTGGATAGGGCGAAGGCGGAGTGGGGCTGGACTCAGACACAGGTCACCCTCTTTCTGGAGAGACTCCGCACCCGGACAGACAGTGATTATTCTCCCTCCAAGCCGGCGCCCAAGACTCCTAGAGTGGAGGGCAGATCATCCGGGCCGGCTGAGAGGGGTGAGCCAGTGGCGGCTTCTTCACTTGCCTCAGCTCATCCATGAGGATCCTCTCATGGAACATCCAGGGTCTCGGTGGACATCGCTGCCACATTGGTCGGGGCAGACTTCGTCAGGAGATCCAGAGGGCTCTCGTTGGAGGACCCATAGATATTCTTTTCATCCAGGAGCACCACCTTTCTGCCGGGCGTACCCGCATCTGCGGGAAGATCTTGCCAGGCAGGAGTCACACTTTTTGGTCCCCGGCATATGGCCCCCAGGGGAACCAGGGCGGAGTATGCATCTCAGTCAGCGAGCAGCTTCTTTCTGAGGTTGTGGACTCTGGCACTATGGTCCAGGGTCGAGCGCAGTGGGTCATCCTTCGGGTTGGGGAAGACCGCATTGGCTTCCTCAACTTCTACGCCCCTAACGGGGCGTCCGGGAGAGCCGAGTTCTGGAGCACCATCAGGCAGTCCCTCCCCTTGGCAGACCACTGGTGCCTAGGAGGGGATTGCAACATGCTGGAGGACGCAGAGGATAGGATGGGGGGCAGCCAGGAGACCATTCATGGGCCAGAGCTAGCTGCCTGGGAGGAGCTAGTGCTACAGGTGAGAGGCCAGGATCCGTGGACTCTCCCGGAGTTTGGCAGGTTGCAGGGGAGTCTATCTTTCTCGCGCTCGGATAGACGAGCCACAGGCGTTAACCTTTCCCGCATCGACAGATTCTACATTGATGAGTGGGCCTGTGATAGAGGCGGCACTGTGGGCATACTTGCTGGCTCCTCCTTTTCAGACCACTTCCCAGTGCTTCTCCAGATTGAGGACCCTACGAGAGGAGAGCGGGGCCAGAGCGTCCGGATTCCTGATTGTCTCATAGAGGAGCCTGAGATCGCACTCAGAGTTGAGCAGGTCTGGCAGGAGCTACAGTTCAGGAGAGGCTCGGCAGCCAGTGATCTTGCCAGTGGCTTGCAGGAGATTAGTCGGATGCTCAGACTGGCTGCCTTGGACCGTCTGGAGGCCTTCAGGGAGCAGGAGAGGAGCCTTCAGAGGAGTTTAGCGTCCCTCCAGAGACTCCAGGAGAGAGATCCTCTGAGCCCTTGGATCTCTGAGCAGATGGAGACAGCTCGCACTGAGATCAGATCCATCGAGGAGAGGCGGGTGGAGTTTCGATTCCATTCTCGGTCTTCTTTTTGGACTCAGGCTGGAGATAGAGTGACTCGGGATTTCTTTGAGGCGACTGGGCCTCGCTTCAGACGAGAGGGTCTCAGGCGGCTTCGTCAGGCTGATGGCCAGGTTGTGGTGGATCCCCCCAGGGTGCGGGCGATAGCCACAGATTTTTACAGGGTTCTTCTCTCTGCTGAGCCGGCAGACGACAGGGTGAGAGAGGCTAGGGAGGCAGTCTGGAGCTTCACGAGACCGGTTGTGCCGGCCCATCTACAGCACTCCCTTCTCTCCCCCTTCTCGGATACGGAGCTGGAGGAGGCTCTTCAGGCATTACCGCGGGGCAAATGCCCAGGAGAGGACGGTCTTTCAGTGGCTTTCTTCCAGAGGTACTGGGGCCTCCTTCATAGGGGCTTCAGATTGGCATTCCAGGAGATTATGGAGACGGGAGTCATGCCGGACAGCATTGCAGAGGGGTTGATTCACTTGATCCCCAAAGAGGGCGGAGACAGACTGGAGATTAGACAGTGGAGACCGATCACCTTGCTAGGCACGGCCTACAAGGTCCTAGCTAAGGCGATCAGCAGGCGGCTTCAGCCTCACCTTCCGGACATCATCCACTCCACGCAGACAGGCTTCATCCAGGATCGGAGCATTCTGGATAACATTTTCTCTTTCTGGGAGGCTACGGCCTTGGCTAGACTTCGGCAGGAGGATTTGGCGGTGCTCCTTCTCGACTTCGAGAAGGCATATGATCGGGTGGACTGGGCCTTCTTGGAAGGCACTATGGAGAGGATGGGCTTCCCCCCTCAGTGGATCCGTGGGGTATCTACACTCTACACTTCGGCTCATAGCCAGGTGCTGATACAGGGTGTGTGCGGAGAGAGGTTCCAGCTTTCGCGCTCGGTGCGGCAGGGGTGCCCCTTGGCGCCCTTTCTTTTTCTTTTTGTGGCGGAGGCCATGAGCACCTTCTTGACGGCACAGGATACAGGTTTGAGGGGCCTCCAGCTTCCCATCCGCACCTCGGAGGAGCTCCTAGACTCGGAGTTTGCGGATGACACTGCTGTCTATCTTCAGGGAGGTGAGGAGAACCTCCGCCGCTTCGCCTCAGCCATGGACAGGTTTTGCAGAGCCTCGGGCGCTTTGATCAACTGGCACAAGTCGTGTGGGCTGTGGGTCAGTTCTATGCCCCCCCCGACTTGGAGGCCAGTTGATGGTTTTCAGTGGCTGCCCCCCGGCACTACAGTGCGTTATTTGGGCTGCTATGTGGGCATTGATATATCTCCGGAGCAGCAGATAGCCCCCCTTCTTCTGAGCATTCGGAAGAAGCTTCTGTATTGGAGTACTGCTCGTTTATCTCTGGCTGGCCGCGTAGTGGTGGCCAACCAGGTTCTGCTCGCTACCATGTGGTACATCACTTCCTGCTGGGCCTTCTCTCGGGCGTGCATTGGCCAGGTGCAGAGGCTCATCAGGAACTTTCTTTGGTCCGGAGGCGATGGGCGACCCGCTAGGGCAAAGGTGGCATGGGCTGTGATCACTCAGCCGAGGGAGAGAGGCGGCCTGGGCATTGTAGATCCTATTTGCCAAAGCCGAGCTTTGCTTGGCAAGCTGGTAGTTCGTGGTCTCCTGCCAGGTGTTGAGCCGTGGAAGGAGCTTCTTGTTTCCAGGATGCTCAGCCGCACTCCGTCTCTTAGCGGCCCCTGGAACCCCAGCATCAGGTGGATCTTTACGGAGCAGCGCTCCAGAGGAGTGGGCCTTGGCTTCGAGGAGCGTTTTGCAGCCAGCCTTCTGAGGGCCTGGGCGCATCTGAGGCCGGCACTCTTCCAGACTCCCCCGGGCACCGATGAGGAGCGCCTGAGGCAGCCATTGATCTGGAACCCCTTGATTCGTCTCCCCAGTGGCCATATGGTTGGCTCGCGGTCTCACGTGTCGTGGGGCCCGTTGAGCTCCGGCCCAGCCCAGTCCCTAGACGACTGGATATGTTTTCAGCAGCTGCCTCCAGAGGCTCAGGAGAGGAGACTCAGTGGGATGAGGGGCAGAGAGTTGATGAGACAGGATATTGAGGCGGCCATCCCCCGGGAGTGGCGGACCCCAGTACAGGACCCTTCACCTCCACAGTGGATGGGTGTCTTTACTCGGCATGAGATCCTCCTAGCGGTCTGCGGCACAGCGGAGAGAGTCGCCCCACTCACTTTCGAGGTGGGAGAGGGTGGCCAGCTTCAGAGATCACGACTAGATTTGGATGGGTTCCAGGGTTGTATCCTTCAGAGGGTTCGGGTGGTCGGCTTTCATCAGAGACAGTGGTATGTAGACCCCTCACCGGCCTCGATAGGGGAGGATTGTTCTTGGAGACTCTGGGCTTGGGACAGCAAGCCTCTTGTTCGCCTTCAGTGGGACCCAGGGGAGTGGTTTTGGCGAGATCCCTTCTCGGCCCCTACCAGCCCTGCCATTCCCTTTTTTCAGTACACAGCGAGGCTGGGGCGGCGGATTCAGAGACACAGGATAGAGAGCACCCCGGCAGCGGCCGAGCATTGGCGGCGACAGGGGCTCTCCCCTGCCTTTCTTAGGGACTTCTGGCAGCGCCTTTGGGCCAGCTTCCGTCCCCGGAAGGTGACACTTTTTCTCTGGCTCACAGCGCATAGAGGATTGGCTGTGGGGGCTTGGCTTGCTTTTGGTAGACACCCAGCGTCCTGCCCTCGGTGCGATCATGCACAGGAGTCACAGCGGCACTGCTTATGGGATTGCCCACAGGCACAGCAGGTCTGGCAGCGCGCTCTCAGGATGGTTTCTGCAGGTTCTCCAGGGGAGATGTTGGTGACATGGGGTGCGGTAGCTTGGGCCACGGATAGCGGCCCTGCACTTGGATATGAGGACGCTCCTGGCAGTGTGACCATCCAGGTCTCTGACAGGGCGATGGCGGTGGTTCCGACGGCAGACTTCTCCTCGGCAGCCTCTCAGGAGGGGGTCGGGCAGAGATGGGAGTTGATCAGCAGCATGACGGCCTGGCACATATGGAGAGCCCGATGCAGGGAGGCCATTGACCACCAGACGACTCCACCGGCGGAGGTCATACAGGCCCTCTGGGTGGACATCATCCACACCTTGAGAGGACACTGGGGGAAACTCCAGGGAGACTCGGATCGCATGAGAGGGCGCCGCAAGGCTTTCCTCCGCACTTGGCAGCCTGGCCCTTTCCTCACCGCGAGGGACGAGGATGTCATTTGGCACTATCGGCCGCCAGTTTGGCTTTTCTCACCTCCTTCATGTATTACTAGGTAGCCCCCCCCAGAGAGCGGCCAGCCACGGGGGGGAGCTCAGGTGTTCATTGTGTTTTATCCCTCCTTGCGAGGTGAGCTTTGTAGCCATATGGCGTTTTCTCATTAACTAATAGAAGGATCCTTTTTCCGGAAAAAAAAAAAAAAAAAAGAGGAGGATTTGCTAATTTTTTCAACCCCTTTCTTAAGAGAAGGTTTCTTGTCAGAGGACATGGCTTCATGAGGTTTCTCTACTGCAGCCTACTGCTCCTTCTCCTGTTGATTCTCGAGCACCATCACAAACTGGATCCCCTGCTCCCGCTCCACATGTGGTTCTTACTCCCAATCTTTCCTCTCTGAGTTTCTCTCATCCAGGTGTTGCTCCCACCCCTATCCACATACCATCCTACAATCCTCCCCAAGTCAGTGACTCCATGAAGCTTACAGCAACCAACTATCATACTTGGTCTTTCTACACTCAGTTGTTGCTGGAAGGAGTCGGTGTGTGGATGGCTATCTCCACACCTCACTTGGTGGACCTTGCTTTGAGAAGCATATTGGATGCTCGGGCTCGTCTTATCATCATCCATTGCATGACTCCATCTATACAAGCACAGTTTGTCTCTACCCAGAGTAATGCTCATCAGATGTGGACAAAGATCCAGAGGAGGTATAGGAGAGTTTTGACAGTGAAGATTGCAAAATTGGAGTCAGATCTGGAGAAGCTTACAATTAATGAGTCAAATAACTTGATTGAGAAGATTGGAGAGTTCACCTGTATCAAGCTGCAGCTTGAGGAGTACGGGAGCACCATCAACAATCCCATCCATAAACTTCTTGGTAAGTTGCTTGCTTCCTTTGATTCTTTCAGGGATAATATTTATTTCCGTGATCCTCCCCCCCCCCCCTTGTCATGAGTTATCTCCACGACAAGTGTATGCTTTGCGGAAAAGGTAAGTCGGAGTCTGCCTTTGTTGCCTCTGACAAGGGCAAAGGCAAAGGCGGTAAACGGGAACTCCAACAACAACAACAACAACAAAAACAAAGGCAAAGGCAAGGGTAAATAGGATTCTAAGGAATGCAAGGACAAAAGCAATGAATGTGATTAGTGTGACACGTCAGGTCATATTGAGGCTCGTTGCTTTGCTCGTCGTGATGATTCTCGACTCTCGAGCAACCAAAGCCAAGTATAAAGCCCAGGATGCTTCTAAAGCATCTGACAAGTACAACACCAAAGATAAAGGCAAAGTTTCAGAGGAGGGATCTGCCAAAGTGGCAGCCAGATTCATTCACTTATTCACAGGATTCATTCCTCGTGATCACAGATATGACTTCTTCTAAAGAGGTTAGTGACACACCTGAAGCAGTGGAATGGGTTGGTGATAGTGGTGCGTCGGCCCACATGACCAATCAAGCCCATATCTTGGAGAACTACTAGACTCTCTTCTTTAGTTCATATCAGCGACAACTCTTCGCTTCCTGTCACCGGTGTTGGTAATGTTTCTTTGGGTTCCTCTGCCACCTTACATGATGTTCTGCATGTACCACGGATTTCCAAAAATCTGTTTTCAATATACAAAGCTTCTCAGAAGGGACTTGGTGTGTACTTTGATAATGAGGTCATCGAAGCAATCAAGAGAAAGAGAGTCAAGTTTCATGCAGATGGTACTTTGGACAAGTAGTACAAAGCCCACCTTGTTGGCTCATTGCTTTACCTTGCCAACACCCGTCCAAACATCTCCTATCCTATGAGTGTCCTCAACTAGTTCTCATCAGCCGCTTGAAGGTCTCATTGGTAGGCAGCTTTGAGAGTTCTTCGTTATCTTCGAGGTACTTCAGATTATGGCATCGCCTACTCTAGTGGTGCTGATTTGGTTGGCTTCAAAGATTCTCATCGGGCAAGCCGCAAGCTGCATTGATACTCGGAGGTCTACATCTAGATATTGCTTCATGCTTGGTTTTGGATTGGTTTCTTGGAAATCTCAAAAGCAGAGGACTGTTTCTGCTTCTTCCACCGAGGCTGAGTATAAATCCTACCTTCTCTCCTCCACTGAAGGACTTTGGATTCATCAGATTCTAGAGCATTTGTGTTGTGTCGATACTTCCCCAGTTACTATCTTCTCGGATTCTCAAAGTGCTATTGCTCTAGCTCACAATCCTGTGATACGGGGACGATCCAAACATATTGAAGTGCATTATCATTTTGTACGCAACTTGGGATTGAGTTGGGACTGAAACTCGCTGAGGTTAAGCTTTCTTAGTTCAAAATAGAAAAAGATTACACATGTTAGGTTGCATGGGAAACTTTTACACATGTTTTAGTTTGCATGGAAAACTTTTACACATGTTTAGTTTTGCATGGGAAACTTTCCTTTGTCAACAAATAGAAAGAGTTAGTTCTCTCCCTCTTTGGAAAATAGAAAGAGATGCTTATAACTCAAGTTCTAAAACGAATTTGCATGTGCAATTGAAGAGACAATTGCTGAGATGGCCTGGGCGAGTCACCACGTCACCTCAAAAAAAAATTTAAAAAAAATAATTTAAAAAAAAATTTAGCCGGGGGGTTCTCGACCGCTCTAACTCCGATTCCAACCTCTGTTTTCCCAAAAGATAAAGGGAAAGGCCTCAAAATCAACCTCCAACTTAAAAGGTACATATCTTGTACAACTATCAAAATTGAAAGTAGTTTAAGTAAGAAACATACTTAACCTCCTACAAAATACAAGTCGCTGGATCAGCGACCACTATTATGCACAAGTTCGATGCTTTAAGATGAATGCCTAAATATTCAAGCATTCTCAAAATCAGCATCCAATGCAAGATCTTCAAACAGCTTATTGTGCATGTGCCTAAGGTGAGTACCATCCGTTCCATACACTTGTATCCATCTATACGCTCTCCCATAATGGTAAGAGTACATAGTCCATCATGCTTATAAAGTATGTCCAATCATACTTCCCCACTTCGGGATGGAAGCATGTCCATTCATGCATGCAATATTATGCTCTCCTATTTCGAAATAGAAGCATGTCCAATCATGGTTCCTTGGAAAAGAACACATGTCCAATCATGAAGTCTGCCATGCTAAGTCAGACAACATGTCTAAGTTTTATTAACTTCAGGGTGACAGACTTCTTCGGCTGGCCTACTATTCTACCAATGACAATGTGGATGATCTCTTCACCAAACCACTCCCGAGAGCTACTATGGAGGTGTTACTTCAACGTGCTGGTATTGGACAGCCCCTCTGTTGTTGAAGAGGAGGTGTTGGATTATATCATCTCCAGAGGGTCTACATCACCTTCTCATGCTTGTACTGGTCATTTTATGAGACCTTGCATTGCCATATTTTAGCAGATATTATTCCGCATTTTTCTACCATTTTTAGGCATTTTTTAAAGCATTTTTTGCTACTGGTTTGTTATCGGCTTGCTACAGCTGGCCGACAAGCACTCTGGGGGAGTATATAAGGGTTGACCCCCTTTCCCCTAGTTTATCTCATTCTTTTGCATCCAATTGAGGTCATTAGCAGTAGCTTTTTCTTCTTACCATTGTACAGCACCTACGGGCTTTTCTCGTGCTCAGTTTTCAGCAATAAACATCAGTTTCCAGCATTTACAGGTCTTGTACCTAGGCCTACATCTGTGTTTTCTATTTGCTTCACTTTCTTTCAAGAGCTTGAGAGAGATAAAGGAAGAGAGAGAGAGAGAGAGAGAGAGAGAGAGAGAGAGAGAGAGCTTGGGAAGCCTCATATAGTAGAGACTAAGAGTCAAGACTCAAGACTCAAACAGCCATAAACGGCTAGGCACAACAGCAATAAAAAACGGCCTTAAAATTTGAAAAAAATGGGGGGGGGGAACGGCTCCACGGCCCAAACGGTTGAATCGAGCAGACGTATCATCTCGTAAGATGCCACGAAACAAAGATGCAAAAAAAAAAAACGACCCGCTTTGGTTTCGCACCGGTAGTTTCATAGCGTCCCGGTGATGCGTGCCCGGTGATGCGGTACGCGTCTCAGAGACAACTATGATGGCATTTAATGCCTATTTCAGGTCCATGCATCAGGCCGACAGCACCTTTGCTGGCCAACCAGCCACCTCCACACCTATATGAGCAAAACCATCATTTGCATCCATTACATTCAGTAGAAGCAAGTTCATTCATCACTTATCATAGAAGTTAGCAGAAGTTATGTAGGAGCCAGAGGTCAAACCCTGTGGGGCTGACCAAGGACTCTAACCATGTATAGCATTAAACTCACCTTTTTGTACCATATGAAATACAAGAAAGCTTGACACCAACAATCTCTCTCCTCCGTCTCAAGGTTGCATCTGTACGTACATACCTTACGATAAGGTATGTTTTAGTATTCAGTACGGTATTGTACCGTATGGTACGGATCCGTACATGGCAGTCCCCCCCCTTTCCCCCTTTTTTTCCCGACTGGCCTTTGGCCCAAGATCCTCCCATAGTTACCAATTTTTCACCACTCGTAGGCACCTGCCTATAGCTGCTTATTTATCCACCCGTAGGCTATGCCGCCAAGGAAGCACCAAGGGGGGTTTTGAACCCAAGGCCTCTTGGTCCTAGGCAAACACCTTCACCACTTGAGCTATCACCTCATTGGCAAGTACATGGCAGTTTTTAAAAACAATTTGAGCCAAAAAAAAAAAGCCTAGGCCAGCCGCCGTCGCCGACTTATGCAAAGTGCGAACGTAGCCATTCCTCTCATTGATACAGACATTGCAACGAGAGATGATGATGCATTGTCAGCCATTGCGGTCAGCACCATTGCAAAGCCAGAGCTGAGAGTATGATAGGGAAGGAAACATGTTGACAGATGGAGATCTTGAATCTTCATCTTCTTCATCATCTGAGGGTGATGAAGTGGATTGATCATTGAGTGCTCTACAATGTGCAGTGATAGTGACACTAGTAACTAGAACTATTATTTTTTGGCTTCTCTAGATAGTAAACTTTCTTTTAACTTTTAAATTTTGATTGATTGCTTATAGTATGTAACCCGTGGCATTTGAGTCATTGGTATTGAACGTTTGAGTGATTCCATTTCGTGAAACCTATTTATGCTTTTGTTTACTGATAGGTCTCGTTTTGGTGATTGTGTTGTTGTTCAGAAATGAATTGTTTTTCAAATTTAAAGTTTGCAATTTTTCATTCATTTTTCTATATATATATATACACTACATAGTGTATTTTAAATGTTTTTACGTACCTTACATATTTAACGTACCTCAAAATCTCAACCCATACTTGAATGCATACCTTATGTACCTGATTCATACCGTACCTTGCATACCTTTCCACCTTGCTCCGTCTTAATCATGTTTATTTAGCATCTTGTTCTTAATCAAGCTTAGGACTATGGATCAGTACAGCAAGCATTCCGCGCATGCAACATTGGTATCAGAGCATTCACGCTCAACCACTAAGCATAGTCCCAAGGAGGTGCACAGATCCATCCGAAGAATACAATCAAGGTAGCATAAGGAGTGGTCTGCAATAGGCAAAGCTGAAGGAAAGCATCCTCTGGGGGTATGTACTCAAAACCAATACATCATTAAGCTCTCAGATCAATTCCAAAGAACTAGCAACATGCATGATCAGTTCCGATAGGTGACCCGCCGCTATATTAAGGAAAAGGGATAGCAAGCATGGGAACAACAATGGAACAAATGCTCAATTCTTCAACATGACTTAGCAGTGGAGATCAAAAGTAGAAAGTGTTCAGACCAAAAATATCGAAGTCAACGTTAGAGTTAAAAAGTAGCAAGTCAAAGTCAGTAGTTCAGGGAGGAAGGATGCCAAAGTATCCACCCCATCCATCAAGTTTAGTAGGAGGGGATGTCACGTGTACACCCGTGCCATGGCTAATCTCTAGCAGGAACATCATAATCCCTAATTAGGATAGTAGTTAGGACAGCATTTAGGTCAACAACAGCATCTTCATCCAATATCATCATCAGTACCATCATCAACACAGTAGTAGCCTCAACATAAGCATTAGTACATCATTATCAGCCTCAACATCAGCACCATCATCAGCCACATCATGGAGAGCATTGGAGACTTGTCGGCAGAGCCATCAGAACACAGTCAGCAGCCAGCAAGGATCCAAGGCAGCATGCGGCCTGGTAGCAGGTTTGGGCAGCATTAAAGAATGCGCAGCCTTTCTATGGCAATCAGCACAGCATTTATGGCATTTAATGCCCAAGCAGCAGGCCGACAGCACCTTTGTTGGCCGACCAACCACCCTTACACCTATATAAGCAAAACGCATCATTTGCATCCATTACATTCAGTAGAAGCAAGTTCATTTATCATTTATCATCCTAGAAGTTATGTAGGAGGTAGAGGTCAACCCCTTCGGGGCTAACCAAGGGCTCAACCATGTACGGCATTAGAGTCACCTTTTTGTACCATATGAAATACAAGAAAACCTGACAGCAACTACCTCGCTCGTCTTCTCTCTCCTCTATCTTAATCATGTTTATATAGAATCTTGTTCTTAATTAGGCTTAGGGCTGGGGATCAGTACAGCAAGGCTTGCACGCATGCAACATAGGTAGGCGGTCTAGTGGTATGGAACACCAAGACATGGCTGTTGGGGCTTGGGTGACTCACGGCAGTCCGATCCTCAACAGGCTCAATGGGTGGCTCATGAATGGAGCCTATGGCTGGGTGGTGAGCCGCTAGCCACAATTCTTCGCGGTCATGGATTTGTTGCAACAGGGAGGGCTGCTAGGTGTGTGTGAACGTTTATGGTGCTTTTTGAGGCAACTTGGGCCAGCTATAGCATGTAGCTATTTTCAGATTTAGTATGTTTAAGAGATGCTAATTTTGACTTGAGATTTTTTTTTTTTGGGAGTGGCTGCCTTGTGTGTACATGCTGTCCGTACTGAAATCAATCAGTTGGAAGCCTTTGGGTGCCCCTCAAAGCATATTTTTGGTCATTTCTCTGTAGTGCATCTTTTACCTACTTGCCCATACTTGTTTCCACCTTCTACACCACTATTGCAGCTCTTTGGAACTCTCTACAAGTACCTTTTACTGAACTGAATCATGGCTGAGCATGTAGACTCCATGGCTACACAGTGGTGATACTGTACAACAGCCTGGAATAGCACATGTTTCCTCAATATGTGGGACAGCCTAAACCCACATTGCAGACGTGTATGGATCTGAATTTTTTCTAATGCTTTTTCTCAATTTCATCATCCATATACTCAGTCATGGGCTATGTGCAGCCTCCAATCACCCCCTAGATCTCCTCGTGCTTTCGTAAATACGTTGTATTCATAAAGCTATGTTATGACTAATGAACAATGAGGTTCTTGTTTACTGCCATTTCTTGTGTATGAATCCACACTTTAATTTGCAAAATTATTTGCTTTCTCTTTTCCATGCTTCTATTGAATGCTTTACTTTGTAAAGCTTCTTGTTATGTTATTTGTTATGAGGCTTTTGTGTGTTCAATTTTCTGCTTGCCTGGTGTAAGTCTTGACCGAGTGTTGAGACTTGAGTTACCAACAGTGACACATCTCTAATAGCCTTTATCCTAAGGGAGTGAGAAGCACCTGACATGACTGTCCTTTGCCACAATACACCCACGCGATGACCTAAGCTTGGTGACCTAAACAACTAGGGGAGGCGAGCCAATGGACAAGCCTAGTCCCAAGTAGCTAAGGTCACATATTTTCTAAGTTCACAGGCAGCTCTGGATGGATCGCCCGAGTGGCGAACCAAAACCCATGGAGCTGAGGTCATGTGCACCTTAAAACCCTAGTCCCTGACAGCTTGCACTAGGATTGTGGTGATTATGGTCTGGTAGGTGGTACTATTGTCCATTCCAAGATTTGTATTATTCGCATGTTGACGAGATAGCTTGGTGCTCACCTGGAGGTTTGACCATGGTGTCCAGAAAAAGGGAGATGGTTGTATCGAGGCCCAATCTTTGGAGGGGACTGGCCGTCTCTCCTTTGGTTGTGAGCTTTTAAGGGGGATTCTTACATGAGGATTGTCTTGGTGGTATGGGACGCCAAGGCCTATTGCATGTAAGATCTCTTAATACTTCTACATCTCTTGGCTGGAACATCCTATTCTTTCATAAATAGCTAGCCTCAGGAAGTATTACGGTGCTACTTCTCACCTGTATTCGATATCAACATAATGGATTTTCTCGGGTGTCTTGAGCATGATATTCACCAAGGTGGAGTAATCCCTTGGGGTATTCGGTCAGGTTAGTTAAGACTCTGGATCACTTGGATTCATTACACAACCTGTCATTTGGCCAATTTCTATTATGTACCTTGTGTACATTGAGGCAACCTCAATACACATGAGAGAGAAGGGGAGTTTGTGAACTTCCGGGTCTATAGCTGAATGGCTAGGACCTCGTGGTTGTGCCCTAGTGTCTAGGACATCAATGATTACTAACGTTGTGACGTTTTTACGTGAGGTACACACAAAGGTCAATGTGCTCCGTGTTGGATATGGATCCACGGAGGCATATGGTTCTCCATAGGTGGATGTAACTCCATGAAGGCACCCAACCCTTGATTTTTTAAAATCATAGGGAATTTCACCTATGTCAAATGGGCTGCAGACCATTGACAAGAGATAGGTGTAATTTTAACCTTCTTTATTGAGGAAAAGTGTACTTCCAGATGTGGAAGTGTGATGTGTTACCATTCTCTCGAATAGAGAACACTGAGTTAACACAAATTTATATTCAGTCTAGATGTGAAAACTTTGCGTCGTGAACAGTTTCTATGCTTGCCGGCAGCCTTCTTTTGCTCTTCTTGAGATCTAGCAATGGTTGTCTGCACCTTCATATAAGCATCATCCAAATCTCGAAAAAACTCATCCACAACAAAGATCTCATCTTTGGTCCTAAGGATAGGTGGAACAACCACCTTTCCATAGAAGATCTCAAAAGGAGCTTTACTTGTAGAGGAATGTTACCGTGTTATTGTATGCAAACTCTACCTAAGGTAAATACTTCTTCCACAAAGTCTTCTGATCTGCTACATAACTATTAAGCAAACCAAGCACAACTGAATTTGCAACTTCACTCTGTCTATATGTCTGAGCATGATATGCCAAAGGGAAACTCAGCTTTGTTCCCATATAAAAGCTCTCCAAAATAAGCATGTCGTCCTCGGATCTCTGTCCCCCACAATAGACTTCAGCATACCATGATGCTTAAACACCTCTGCAAGAAAGATACAAACCATATGTTTAGCTTTAATATCTTCCTCACCGGATAAAGTGAGCATGCTTCCTATACCTATCAAAAGATCATCCAAATAGCAACATTCCCATAGGATGTCCGAGGCAGATCCATGATGAAGTCCATAGTGATACTCTCCCATGGCTCACTCGGAATACACAAGGGCTGAAGTAAACCGGAAGCCTTGTGCCCATCAAACTTCACCTTCTGACATGTAAGGCATTGTCTAACAAGAGCTTCTATATCCCATCTCATTGGAAGGCCAAAGAAACCCCTCAATCATCTCAGTCGTCGGAAGAATAACCCAATAACCCGCATAGAAAGGAGCATGGTACTCATCTCATCCAAAGAAATCTCTCAATCATCTCAGTCGTCGGAAGAATAACCCAATAACCCGCATAGAAAGGAGCATGGCACTCATCTCATCCATAACTTTGTCCCTAAGAGCTTTCACCACACTTAGACGATTTTGATACATAAGAAAACCATCCTTCAACCCATAGGATGCCATGGTTTTCCCAACCTGCAAATCCGTCCACAAAGGTGCAAAATCCTCATCCTCGTGATAAACCTCCGGCATCATGATGAGAAATAATTGTAACTGCAATCACATACGGTTTGTGTGACAAAGCGTCAGCCACAACATTCCTCTTCCGAGGAGTACATATAATCTAGAATTGAAACATGAAAAGAAAGTTGGCTACTTTCTGAGAGCTTGGTCAGCGTAAGAAAATACCTCAAGCTCTAATAGTCTATCTTCAATGTAAATTCAGCTCCAAGCAAATAATGCTTCCGTATCTTAAGAGCAAGCACTAGTACAACTGCCACATCATCATCTAAATGGCATGTCGCATTGCAGAACAAACTACCACGTCAAGAGTATGGTCAGTTGTACAGATAGTGTGGGATTGGGCTAGTTGTATTCAGGTTGCTTCTAGGACAAGCTTCTCATAGTTCAGATGTGGGAAAGGCAAGATTACAAAGATCTCTCCTGAGTCTTTGGATTGCCAGTAGGGGGTGGTTCGTCTTCAGGTGAAGTACATAGCAGATCTAAAGTCTCATGGTAAACTCATGCCATACTTGAGAACAAGATTTGGGCACCTATCTAGAGTGATGTGGATTTCTGTCGTGGCGTTGTCATCTCCATTCTCCTGCATTCGTTTGCAATAAATAAGTTTTGTTGTTGTGATAGCTATGCGCTACATAGTCCTGGTAGAAAACTGAGGATTGTGTGGGAGTGGAGGGTCAGCCAATGCACTCTAGATCCTTTTCTTAATGATGGCGCTGCACCCTTGCAGTCCCCGATCTGCGTGTATCTGCTCGATCTCTGGCAATATAATTTATCACGATAAAAACACCCCGATCTGAATCTGTCTGATCGAGCTCTTGCACTATAATTTATCATGATACTTCACATGGGAGAGCAAGTCTGAGAGCTTACGTGAGGGGCGCCATCATCATTGGCAGGGTCTCGTAAACAGGTGCGGCTGCAGCTCCCTACACCATATCCCTGTACACAATTTACCTGGCGAGTCAAAATATGATAAATATAGATAATGACAATAATCCTTGTCGGTCAGTCGTCCATGGTCAAAAACTTTGAAGACAAAAGTATTAGGCCCTTGGGGCACATTTCACACGCTTCCCTCATGCACTCCTGAAATTTGAAGCCCTCAAACGGCCTTCAAACCTTCTAGAGAAGGCCACTTAGAAACAAGGATTGCAAAACAGAAGGCCACTATCTCTAACCTTTACACATAAAACATATATATCGACCTATTTCATGGCCTTTAAATTGAAGGTTAGGGAAGGCCTTCAAATTTCAGCACTAACTCCATGTGTGTTGGCTTGGAAGCGTTCCACTAGCGGTGGCAAGCGGGCTTCCATGTGGAGGTGAACCATTCACACATACTCTAAATTTTAAGCGGCAGAAAAGAAGCGACTTTCACTACTAGTGGGCCTCCTCCAGTCTCAGAACACGCCTGGGTCCCTCTCTTTATTGAAGCGTCGGCCCTGAAGAAATTCAAATGTGGTACCCACTCCTCAATTCTCTAATCATGCCCAATTCATGCAACACACATCATTGATTATGTGTGTTACAAGTCTCTTGTGGCCCTACTCTGAATGTGTGCATGCTTTTAAAGATTAATGATTAAAGATATTGATGGGGATATGAAGAGATTAAAAGACCTAAAAACATTCAAATGAAAAGACCTAAGAGGAATGTGTGTGTGCACGTCTTATGTGGGTGTGTGGGTGTGTCTGTGTGTGTGGGTGTGTGCATGTGCGCGCACGCATAAGTGTGTTTTGTGACAATGTGTGGGCTCATATAGGGAAAATGAGGAAGCTTATATGTGTATGTATATGTTAAATTAGAGTTAAGAGCGTAAAAGGAAAAGAGAAGGCAATATAAAGGAAAATTACAAAATCGTATTTAAAAAGCCTGATGAGACTGACCTTAAAAATGTAGTATTTAGAAAAAAGTTTGAAACAAGGTAGATGTGTAAAGTAGGGCAACTACATGCATCAACTTTAGGGGGGTAGTCTCTATACCTACCACCATCCAACACCAAACAAAAAAATTGTATTGGTAGAGGGAAGGTAGGTGTCACCAAGACTCTACTCCTCTTGTTAAAAAAGTATGTAGTGATAAGACAAGTGAAGGCAACAAGATGGTTGAGGATTTGTAAAAAGAAAACATAGAAGCGTAAGGAATTCAAGACAAAAATTGTCATAACAACATTAACAAGTCAATGAGAGTGAGGGAGATGTGGAAAGAGGAGTTTTGAGGTCTTTAACATAAGAGAAAACAATAAGGACTAGAACAATAAACCTAATTTTTTTTGTAGTGTAAGTAGCATGTAAGTAAGAAAGTACGTACATGATGTGAGTGTGTGTACACGTGTGTGTGTGTGTGTGTGTGGGTGTGTGTGTGTGTGTGTGTGAGAGAGAGAGAGAGAGTGAGAGTGAGAGTGAGAGAAGGGGATAACCACTTGGATTATGTAAACATGTGTGTGTGTGTGTGTGTGCGTATGCGCTCGCGCATAAGTGTGTGTGCACATCTTCAAATGAAAAGACCTAAGAGGCATGTGTGTGTGCACGTCTTATGTGGGTGGGTGGGTGGGTGGGTGTGTGTGTGTGTGTGTGTGTGTGCGTGTGTGCGCGCGCGCATAAGTGTGTTTTGTGACAATGTGTGGGCTCATATAGGGAAAATGAGGAAGCTTATATGTGTATGTATATGTTAAATTAGAGTTAAGAGCGTAAAAGGAAAAGAGAAGGCAATATAAAGGAAAATTACAAAATCGTATTTAAAAAGCCTGATGAGACTGACCTTAAAAATGTAGTATTTAGAAAAAAGTTTGAAACAAGGTAGATGTGTAAAGTAGGGCAACTACATGCATCAACTTTAGGGGGGTAGTCTCTATACCTACCACCATCCAACACCAAACAAAAAAATTGTATTGGTAGAGGGAAGGTAGGTGTCACCAAGACTCTACTCCTCTTGTTAAAAAAGTATGTAGTGATAAGACAAGTGAAGGCAACAAGATGGTTGAGGATTTGTAAAAAGAAAACATAGAAGCGTAAGGAATTCAAGACAAAATTTGTCATAACAACATTAACAAGTCAATGAGAGTGAGGGAGATGTGGAAAGAGGAGTTTTGAGGTCTTTAACATAAGAGAAAACAATAAGGACTAGAACAATAAACCTAATTTTTTTTGTAGTGTAAGTAGCATGTAAGTAAGAAAGTACGTACAACATGTGAGTGTGTGTACACGTGTGTGTGTGTGTGTGTGTGGGTGTGTGTGTGTGAGAGAGAGAGAGAGAGTGAGAGTGAGAGTGAGAGTGAGAGAAGGGGATAACCAAAACTTGGATTATGTAAACATGTGTGTGTGTGTGTGTGTGTGTGTGAGAGAGAGAGAGAGAGAGAGAGTTTGAGATTGTGTGAGTAAATAGACCATGGAGAATATGAATGTGTTAAGTGTATCTACGTGCATGTATGTGTGAGTGTCTGTGTGTAAAGAAAAGGGGGGAGGGAGGGTGTGGAGAGTGAGTAAGTGTGTGTGTGTGTGAGTGATAGAGATGGGGGGAAAGGGAAATAGAGGACGAAAGGGGAGGGGAAAAGGGGAGAGTGTGTGTGATTGATATATATATGTGTGTGTGTGTGTGTGTATATATATATGTGTGTGTATATATATATGTGTGTGCATATATATATATGTGTGTGTGTGTGTGTGTGTATATATATGTATATATATGTATGTATGTATGTACATACATACATATATATATATATACTAAGGGGAGATGAAGAGATTAAAAGACCTAAAACATTAAAATGACAAGACCTAAAAGGCCTCTATGTGTGCACATATTAGTAGTAGTACCAGCGTTCATGAAACTCTTTTTATTGAACCTTACATGAATCCTTTTTGCCCATGGTTGAGGAGGAAATTATTATTTTGAGCAAGCATTTTCTTTATATTTTTTCCTAAATATAACTAAATCTTGAAATTTTTGAAGAGGTTTTTTTCCTTCTCCCATAATTTTGAAAAGGTTTTTCCTAAAGCTGAACAAGTTGTAGGCTAAGTCGAACCTATCTTTTCCTGAACCCAACATATTATCCATGTGTGCATAAGTGTGTATGTTTAGGTTGGTAAATAAGGAAGTGTATGTATGTATGTATATGTTAAAATAGAGTTAAGAGGAAAAAAGAAGGCAATAGAAAGGCAAATTATAAAATCGTATTGAAAAAAAACCGATGAGAGCAACCTTGAGAAAAATGCACTTGGTGAAATGCAATTCCAAGATGTAGATACGACTCAGTAAGCAAGAAGAAGCCATTACCGTGGAGTATAAGGCCAAGAAGCTATTTTTAATGAATTTTCTAGCTTTTCTCCCAAAAAAAAAGGCTATGAATTTTGTCAACATTTGAGAGAGGCATCCACCCACTTGGGTATAAAGTAATGATAGTAGGGGTGTAGAGCCAGTTGAAGCGAAGAGGCAGTACAGAGAGGAGTTCACCACATAGGTGAGGAGAACTCAGTTGATGAGAGAATTAGAGAGGTGGTGTGCAACACGAAGATTTAAAAATGCACTATATAAGGAGAATCCAAGCAAACACGTTGATGTTATATATATATACATATGTAAGAATACACAATATCGAAAGTTGGATCAACACGATACAAAGCATTAAATTGCGGAATGAAGTGGAGAGTAAACAATATTATTGCTTGCAAAACTTAATTACAAGCTGATGTCATCCACCCACCTATGTGCTCCTAGCAAGGAGCTTTAATGCGATCTAGATAGACTCTAGATGGGGGATGTCTTGCTTACAAGAGTGCTTGAACATAATGCACTCGATGATGAGCTAAGGCTACCAAACTAGTCTATATATAGTACCCAAGGTTAGTAGCGATGTAGGTCGGCCATGTTTGCCAACCCACGACTTGGTCCAAAATGACCAACTGACCACATCATCCGACTCAGGCCATACTAGACTACAACATAATTTAGCAGGGACAACGGGCCTCACAACCTAAGAATAGTGTGTCCTCAATTTGTTGTCCACAGCACTCACTAATGTGATCACATAGCTCACACACGCATGCATCCTACTTAGCAAAGTGCCAAGTCTTACATAAGTCGTCTCCTAAACGATATAGCCACACTTGGCCACCACCATCCAATGTCTAAACTAGGAACTGCCAGTGGGAATTTCCAATTGCTCGGGTGCTCATCACCACAATGGCGCTACTCCTCATAAAGGGGGCCTTACAAAATAGAGCACATGTGTCACCTATAGAAACATCATGAGGGTGGAGCATTGAGAAAATTCTTTTCCAGCATCCCCCTTAATGTCCACCCATAACTACCTCTTCGGTCCAATGTCAAGTTGATGAAGATGGCACTCTAGCAAATCTCTCCCTAGAGCCTTTGTGATAATGTCTACACAATTCTCTATCATCTACATCTCCATCCATAATTAGTTCATGCACATAATGATATTGTATCTCAATGTGCATCATACGAGTATGAAACACCAGGTTCTTTCATAATAGCCATGCAAGTCCTGATTATCGCACAACATTGTCGCTCCCTTTTGAGCAACAACCATGTCTCTTAAGATCCTCCTCAACCAAATTGCTTTACATGAAGCAAAGCATGATACCTTGTACTCAACTTGGATAGAAGAAAGCGCCAATGTAGGCTGGTTCTTGTTGATCCCAGATGTAATTCCAAACCTAATAAGAAAACAATAACTAGAAACTGATTTCCTGCTTTCACAATCTCCTGCCCAATTTGAGTCACAAAATTTTAGTTAAGGAATTACCCGATTTATAAGTGATGCCATACCCAAGGATACTTTTCATGCATTTCTACACTCTTATCCTTGCCTTCGAGTGATTCTCTTGGGATTGATTTGAGAACCTGCTAAGGACACAAACTACAAAGATGAAAACTCAACATCTCTTGTGTCTATCGGATTTTGTCTTCATAGTTTGAAGTCGTCCACATGTAGTACAATGATCATGTACCTACCCTACTCATAGAAAATTATAAACTTGTATCTGATGGGCATTCAGAGAAACCAATACTTACAAAGAAAGCATATATCCACTGGTACCCAAGGGACTTGTTTCAGCCTGTATAATGCCTTTTGGCATTTGCACACTTTGTTTTTTGCACTAGGTATCTTAAACCCATGTGGCTGAACCACATAAACCTCCTCCTTGAGATGGCCATTCAAAAATGTTGACCCACATCCATTTGCAATACTGGCCACTTTTTCCACGAGCAATCAAGGCAAGTATTATACACCAACCTAGCTAGGAAGCGAATGTCTCTTGAAAGTCAAACCCTTCGACCTATGTAAAACCCTTCACCACATGAGCCTTGCCTTGTACTTATCTAATGTACCATCAGACTTGTACTTGGCCTTTCAAATCCACTTAGTACCAATAACCTTTCGTTTTGCAGAATGATCCACAACATCCCAAGTGTAGTTTCTCAAAATTGAGTTGAACTTTGACTCCATGCCCCCCTCCAGTTTGGATCTGCTAATGCTTCCTCCAAGCTGCTTGACTCCTATACTTTCATTATCTCAACCATCAAGGCCATATCAAGTGTGTGAGGGGAGGCCCTCTTTTGCTCCTCTATTGTCTTGGATCTGCGAATAGACTCTTCTATAATTGTCGACAGAGCTTTCCCATCCAAGAGCTGCTTTATCTATTTAGGATATGGCCCCTTATGAGGTGTTGCAGGCTTCTGTACTTCATCATCTGATGAATTCACCTCTTGTGGAGTTGATTATCACCGGTGATTGTGTTTTCTGGGCTGCTTCTTTGTTGAAGGATAGTGCTGCGGATAGAGCCCTATCCTCCACTTGATGAGGCTGTTTCTTGAACACAACATGCTCGACAATTATCTTCTTTACCTTAGGGTTGACAATTATCTTCTTTACCTCAGGGTCATATAGTTGATAACCCTTTGACTCCATATTGTAACACAAGAAGATACACTTTCTGCTCTTGGAATCCCACTTGGTTCTAGATGAGTCTCGAAAATGCACAAAACAGTCAACCAAATGTAATAAAATATGAAGCTGAGGGTTTCTTACTTGAATATGCTTCTTGAGGTGTCATGCCATTCATTACCTTTGTGTAACTAATATTAAGGATATGCACTGTAGTGTTAATTGCCTCATTACCTTTGTGTAACTAATATTAAGGATATGCACTGCAGTGTTAATTGCCTCATTTCAAAAAATTTCTCTAATCCTTTGCCTTTGAGCATACTCCATGCCATCTCCACCACTATGCAATTCTTGTGCTTTATAACACCATTTTGTTGTAGAGTATGACCAATTGTCAAATCTCTTGATCTTGTGCTCCTTGCAATAGGCATTAAACTCACTTGAATTCTCCTCCTTGATCTGTTTGAAACTTCTTTAACCTCTTTCCTATCTATGTTCTCCTTTAAACTTTCCAAAAGCTTCAGTCTTATCCCAAAGTAAATACACCCACATCTTCCTATTAAAGTCATCGATCAGTAAATAACAAGAGAAGAACCACCCAATGCATTGATTGGCATTTTACCACAGAGATCTGCATGTATAACAAGCTCTAGAGGAGCCTTTACATGATTCTTGATTTCCTGTGAAAATGCATGCCGATGCTGCTTGCCCATCATACAAGCTTCACACACATCTGATATCTCTGAAAATGCTAGTAGATGTACCACAATCTAGACCTTTATATCTCTTTCAAGATTACAAAGCTCAGGTGCCCAAATCTCTCATTTCATAGCTTGCTATGCTGCCCACATTAGCTTGGGCTATAAACTACATCGGATTTCTTTCCCAACAACATTATAGTTATTAGCATTTGTGATGACTACATTAGTCTTATCGAAGAGAACCTTCAAGTCACGGGCATCTATGGCTACTAAAAGACAACATTCCTCTGGATTCTTGGAATATAAAGGACATCAAACAACTTCTTAGTATCACCATTGCTAGAAATAAAAGAAATGGGCTAGGAATTTGGTGTCATTCATGAGTGACTGCTACTAGGATGGACTCTCCCATAGGCATATATACATATATACATATATACATATATACATATACATACATATATATATGTGTGTGTGTGTGTGTATGTGTATATATACATACATATGTATGTATGTATGTATGTATGTATGTATATATATATATATATATATATATATATATATATATATATAAAGGTTTTAAAGCTTGTAAAGCTTGGGAGCTTTTTGTAACAAGTGAGAAAAAGGGGAAGTAGATCCTTGAACCTTTTTAAATATAAATTGTTTAAGGCTTTGTTTTATAAGCTATAAATATAGGCTTGAGGGTGATAATTGTAAGCTTTATAATATAAGCTTTTAAAGTGTGTGGTGTAAGCTTATATTATGAGCTTTATTGCATATAGCTTTAATTAATAGTAAGTTTTTAAATATCAAAGCTTTAGAAGCTTTAATAGTGGTAAGGTTTAAAGCTTTTAAATAAAGCATGATGGACTGCACTATAAAGCTTTTAAATAAAGCATGATGGACTGTTAGTGCAGTAGCAAAAGAGAGAGGAAATTGGAAGATGAGAGAGGGAAAAGGGCGGCTGTGCTTATAGCAAGCATGGAGAAATGATGAAGCAGTCCCCGGCGGCAGCAGATTGCAGAAAGAGCAGGCAGTGGCAAAGGCAGTTAGTTAAGGAAAATTGCTATGATTATTTTATATATATATATATATATATATATATATATATATAGAGAGAGAGAGAGAGAGAGAGAGAGAGTACATATTTCCAAAAAAAAAAAAGAGAGAGAGAGAGAGAGAGAGAGAGAGAGAGAGGAGAGATAAACTCAAAGGAAGAGAGAGAAATTGAGCGATAGCTGGGCATTTTTTTCTTAAAAAAATAATAATGGAAGAAGATTATTAGCCCTTGATTATGTAATTTCTCTTTGCATAATGGGTCTAGCAATTCAGAGATTAGGGGGTTGAAGCTCTTGACCAGCTCATTGCATCTACACGGCTTGATCTTTGAGCGATTGAAAATTGACAAAGGTGGTTTTGTAAAAGGATGGGTGGATTTGGTTTGAATAGAGGTGGTTTAAAGGTGATTTGGTTTGAACAGAGGTGATTTAAAGGTGATTTGGTTTGAACAGAGGTGATTTAAAGGTGATTTGGTTTGAACAGAGGTGGTTTAAAGGTGATTTTGAACAGAGGTGGTTTAAAGGTGATTTGGTTTGAACAGAGGTGGTTTAAAGGTGATATTGAACTCTAACCCTTGATCTTATCCTTGATCCTAAATCCCTATAAACTATTGAACCTTTGTCCAAATGTTTTTATGCCTTTATTCTCTTTACCTTTTAGATTTTTGGTGATCTCCTCCCTTTGTCCAAGCACTTGTACCCTTGCTACATGCTTTTGCGGACCTTTCTTTTTCCCATAATAATTCTCCTTTGATTTATTGAAGCTTTACTAATTCTGAAAATTCAAACCTTTGGCCTTCTTTGCCCTAAACAAATTGTGTAAACCTTAATTTTTCTTCAAATCATTCTGCTTGAGTGGTCCCCAAAGCTAAGCTCTAATACCACCACTGTCAAGACCTTTAAGACCCTTGAAGGAATTCTAATTTTCCAACACAAAAATTAGAGCATAATAGATACTTGCACAAATTAAAAGCATAAACCTTAATAAACCAAATTAAATAAATCTTGCTTTTTAAAAAGATAATTCTAAAAATGTTTAACCTATGATTAAGACATAATCTGCCACTCAATCATCAACCTTCATCCAAAAATAATATTAGTCAGTGCACATTAATCCTGACCATATCATACTTGTGCACATAGCTAATTAAACACGTTAATCCTAGTAGACATCATACTAGCGCACACAGCTTGATTAAACACGTTAATCCTGGTAGATGATATAAATAAAAGGCACATCCAAAATAAATTATCCTGAAATAAAATAATGGGTGACCCCACCTTTTCCCAAAGTTTACAAAAAGGCAAAATGGAGAAGTTTCAAGTATATTCAATATCTATTAGATTTTATTCCCTCCTCAGAGGTCTCTAAAGGGATCCAAGGTGCAAAGCTTCAAAAGACTTTCTTTTTCATTAAGGCAAAATCTTCAAAAGGAATTCTAGGCATCAAAGATTCTCATATTTCTCACTTCTTCGACAAAGCTTCTATAAAGAATAAATTAAGGGTTCAAGCATAAATTTAGAACAAAGGACTATAATTAAAAAGATAATTTCAAAGGTTTTGTCAAAGTTTGCTTTTTTTAAATTAAATCAAGACTTTTAAACGATAAAACATCATCAAGGTTCTCTACCATACGGACTTCTTCGACACTTCTTCCAAAGGACTATATCCAAAGTGCTACATCTCTAGCAAATCAAGAGCATGAAGAACTATATCAAAAGTTTTTTCTCGAAGTCAATCAATAGGATGGCAACTTTTCTCTCGAGCAAGAGGGTAAATTTTGAACATGCAGGTATTTCTGATAATCAAGGTATGCCTAAACTTATTAAAATGTAATTCTATCTCATATGCCTCTAAGAAATAATACTAATAATTAATTAGTTAATTTAAAAAATGATGAAAATGAAAGGACAAATTAAGGACAAGGAAGTAAAATTAGTTCCTAGATTTTATGCATCTTTCAACATTATAGAAAAAGAACATTTTATACCTAAGTTTATCATTGACCATGATGCACTGGCAAAACTTATGTCAAAAATCTTGAATTATCCTATTGAAGATGCCAAATGGATGCCACAAAAGTTTTTCCATTCTTACCAAAATCTCATCCACTCATACCATCCATGTAATTGAGGTCAATTGTAACCCAAGCAAGAGGGAATGTAACCTCTGTTCACTCATTATTTTATTTTGGGATAATTTATTTTTGGATACACCTTTTATTTATATCATCTACTAGGATTAATGTGTTTAATCAAGCTATGTGTGCTAGTAGGATGTCCACTAGGATTATTGTGTTTAATTAGCTGTGTATGCTCGTATGATATAGTCATAATTAATGTGTTTAATCAACTATATGCACTGACTAATATTATTTCTGGATTAAGGTAATGATTGAGTGGCAAAATATGTGTTAATTGTCGTGGGTGAAACATGTGTTGGACCACTATGAGATATTTTGGAAGACATGTGAACACCTTTTATGGTTTCATAATTAGGCATCAATATTTTTGTAAGGCTAAGGCCTCATACCTTTGTACATACCAAATAGTATTTTACGCTTTTGGTACGCCCAAGGATTTATATTAATGCTTGCTATATTTTCTTGCACACTCATAAACTCAAAAGCACTTGTGCTTTGTTTTTGGAATTATCTTTTTGGAAAGCAACCTTTTTCTATGTAAGGGCCACACTCATCCTAGGGGAGATTCAACCCAATCTTGTGTTGACGATGATCTCTACTCTATTTTCCATCTCTCTCTTGTTTATTTATTTTAGTTTATTAAGGTTTATGCTTTTAATTTGTGCAAGTATATGTTATGCTCTATTTTTTGTGTCAAGAAACTAGAAATCCTTCTCTAAGGGTCTTAAAGGTCCTGACACATTTGATCAACAACAAACAATTGAAGCAAACTTTGTCTAAGAAGGTGATCCGTTAAGAAAACACAACAATGAAAGAAAAATCTTAACAACCAAAAGCACTAAATTATAGAAAGAAGAGGAAAGTAAACAATATTACTATTTACAAACTTTGATTAAAAACTTGGTTGTCTTATAAGTGCACATGGTTTTTGAGCCATGAGAGAGTGTGAGTGGAAGGAGAGATAAAGCCATGGTGACTTGGTACATAGAGATGTGTGGGTGAGAGAGAGAGAGAGAGAGAGAGAGAGAGAGAGAGAGAGAGAGAGATGTGATAAACACACACACACAAAAGAGAGAGAGTTGAATTGCATAGCATGCATAGCACAATAATGATTGTATTATGGTAATGCTTCCACCATGTATAATGATTTATATAGGCAACAAGGCTCTATCTTATGTTCTGTTAATGAGAGGATATTCACACACAATTGGACACTTACAAGACTCTGAAATATCCAACAATTCCCCCCTTTGGAGTGAATGATTGAAGGAATGTCATCTAAGAGAGAGACCTTCATTAATGATGATTTGGGCTCTAAACTGCAATCATGTGATATAAAAGAACATAATGATGCAACACCTAAAACTTTCATGTCAAGCCTTATATAATATCTTGACCATACATAATACCTGTAATACCTGCATCAGTTTATCCATAGATAGCCCCAAGTAATATAAAAAATACCTTAGCCTTTTATAGAAATAAGACTTATAAAAAAAACATCCAAAATACTCAGATTTTAGGGGACTTCCCAGGTAGATAACCATGAATACAAAAGTTTAGATTTTGGGGGATATCCCGGGTAGAGAACCCTTCTCATATAAAAAAGATTGGAGTGGCTACAAAATATTTAGATATTGGGGGACAAAACAAGGTAGAGAACCCTTGACCCATATAAACTTGGGGGCTCTCTGGATCTAGGTAGTCTTCACTGAAAAAAGAACTTCCAAACTTACAAAATCTTATTGTGTGTGTCCATGGAAGTACCTTATAGCACATGACTTAATAAACTATACAACACTTTCCACTTTTTACCACTGCATTTTAAGAATTTCACATTACTTTACACATTAAAATACATTTGAAGTACTTATATTGATAACATCAAATTACGCATGAAAAAACATTGACACCAAGAAATTACGCATTAAAGTACATTAATGCCAGCAACTTCTTGTATTGATACCATCAAACTACAACAAATTACATTATAAGAGTTTACATGGTTAATGGAACATATTTACAACATAAGGTATAAGGAGGGGTACATAAATTTCTCTTCACCTCCTTCTCTTTCTTCTCTGACTAGCCTATTCCATGTTGCACCATTCTTCATAAGGCATAATCTTTCCTCCTTTGAGCAGAGACTTGTAGAAACTCTTCTTTCATCGTACCCCACACATTAAAGGGGTTCATTGATTGTTACATTCCCGTAACGCCGCTACGGGCATTACCACAAGAGGGGACGGCCTCTGGCTCACCACCCAGCCATAGAGGAAGAATGAGGATTGCCCCTCATCCCCCAGGCTATATAGTGTGTGGCCTGCCGTCCACACTAGCCTGGCCGCCCATGACTCCGCATGGGCGTCCTCTCCCACTGAACCCCGGATATAGCCATCCGGTCTGCCGTCGGTCACAGGCGTTACAGCCTACGTGACATTACCCCCCCCTTAAGAAGAGTTTT
This sequence comes from Cibotium barometz, assembly GCF_041138505.1. Lineage (NCBI taxonomy): Eukaryota > Viridiplantae > Streptophyta > Polypodiopsida > Cyatheales > Cibotiaceae > Cibotium > Cibotium barometz. The sequence goes on along the minus strand of NC_141075.1, from coordinate 24,461,529 downwards.
CGTCCTCGAAAACAAACTGGGGAAACCTTTTGGAAATTGCACTACGGCATTCCCAGGTAGCTACCTCCTCATCCCTATCTATCCATTTAACAAGTACCTCCTAGTACACTTTATGTCGGGTTTGTCTGTTTTGATACCCAAGAATCCTTTCCGGTTCATGTGGTATCTTTGGTGGCTCTATCAAGTCCACCAAAATCTCTGGAGAAACTGCGTTCTCTAACCCGTGAACTGATTTCTTCAGTTTACTGACATGGAAGACAGGATGAACTTGAGAACTATCCGGTAACTCAAGTTTGTACGCTACGTCCCCAATCTTCTTAAGGACCTTGAAAGGACCGCAATATCTAGGAGAAAGTTTATCACACTTTCCCGTTTGCATGGTTGCTGATTGCGCAGGAACCTTCCTTCTACAAAGGTCACTTGTCTGCGTCCTTTATCGGCAAATGTTTTAGCGCGATCCTGTGCGCTATGAATGCTCTCGCGTACAGCTTTGAGCATATCATTCATATCTTCAAGGAAATCCTTGACAGATTGAATCTTCTCCTTTTCTAGGCCTACAGCCATTGGAGATCTCGGCTGGAATCCATACATTAACATGAATGGTGTAAATCCAGTCGTCGCTGAATGCTTGGAGTTGTTATAAGCAAACTCCAATATGGGCAAATATTCTTCCCAATTTGATTGCTTCTTCTTACATAAGAACGCAACATATCCTCGAGTATTTGGTTAACTTTTTCAGTTTGACCATCAGACTCCGGATGATCTACCATACTCATACTCAGAGTAGTATCCAATTTTTTGAAGACTTCCCTCCAAAAATGACTGTTGAACTTTCTATCTCTATCCAACACTATATCTGCGGGCAGGCCATATAGCTTGTAGAGATGTTCAATAAAGAGTTTTGCCAACTCTGGCGTTTTAACAGTTTTCTCGTGGTAATAAACTTTGCCAGTTTAATTCACCTGTCCACTACCACCCACACCGAGTCATTCCTTCGACTCGTCTTGGGTAAACCGGTAATGAAATCCATGGAAATGTTTCCCATTTCCCTTGAGGAATCTCCAGTGAACGGAGTAGTCCTCCAACCTTAAGACGTTCATGTTTATTGACCTGGCACTTACTGCATTTCAACACATAAGTCTGGATGTCCTTAAACAAACTAGGCCAATAAAACTATCTTTTTACTAGTGCATAGGTCTTCTGAATCACAGGATGACCCGCACTTGGACTATCAAAACTATACCCCGAAGACTCGGCTAGCCTTTCCGGACTAACTCTCGCTTCGCTACCCGCCGCACCTACGGCCAGTTTCTCCGGACTAGCATTACGTGCCGGCAAGGAAGGTGGGCGCGGCTGTGATAAAGTGCGTACACGTACAGCGCGCCAGACCTGTGTAAAGACAGGATCATGCTCACACAAGCCATGATTTGGTATTTCAACCAAAACCCCAAGGCAAATTTCATGCCTTGATTTTGCATCATGTTATTAGCACAGAAGCTAATGTACTGGAGAGCACTCTAGTAGCGCAAGTTCTTAGACTATGCTACTAGATATTTGTAGACTACGCTACCATGTTGCTTCACCAACTTGTTAAAACTTCTCCTTGGAAAGCTCTACGTCCAATCTAATCATGCATCACAAGGATTAGTTCCAAAGTTGAGAGATACTTTCTCTCATAGAGTAACATCTTGGCACAAGCATATGCTCTAGAATCTTGTTGAGTTTCTAACTACCATCAATCTACGGATGGTTAAACTCCACTCCAACTCAGAGTAAATGTAAGTTTTGAAGATTTCCCTTCAAATATAACAATCAAACTTCCTATCTCTTATGCCATACTATATATGCGAGCAGATCATATAGTATGTGGAGATGTTTGATAAAGATTCTTGCACCACTACGGGTGTCTGGAATTACATCCATTCACTTACAACTCTTTGTTGCTATTACCAGACATATCCCTTCAAGTATTGTCTGGACTCACACAACTATTCGAGTTTATGTGATATTTGAGGATATCCCTCTTTTCCCTCAAGAAAGGTTTTTGTCCTCAAAAATTTCAAGCGGACTACGCACTAGTGTCATAGGTCCAAGAATAAATGTAGACCATGTTTAATATCATATGTTATATTCTTGAGTCCTTCCAAGAAACTTTTAAACATCTTGCAACGAAGATGTGGTATAGTGTCTACGCACATATGGTGGTACTATTGATAAACTGTTTTGCAACAGATCAGTGGTTTCACACTTGTAACAAAGTGCTTTATTGTTGCATATTATTACCCTTCATAAGCGGTTACACACTTATGAATCATCTGGGTGGGTTGTACCATCTATCAAGAAAAATTCCAAACTACTAATAACCACATTATCAATCCACAGATAATGACTGAGCTTTCTGCGAAGCCATAGGTTGCTAGATAATTGATGGTAATTACACAAGCCTAATGTCTCATTACATCATACATTCAATATAGATGCAAACATCACAGTACTTCGTGATAATGAACTTAGGAATTTCATCCTATCCCTGTTTGGTGTTGGTATGAAGTATAACTATGAGAACATTATTTGCTGCCTCCTCATTATAGCGGCAAAGCTACCTACCTATCACAGGTGGCAATCTCTACCAAGCTATAACCAATGACTAGCAAATAAACGAGTACTCTTGTAAGAACTTCATAACCATATCTCACACCCAACTCATAATCACTACGGATTAAATGCCAGGGCTTGCAAAATTGAATGTTATCTGATAGGTAGAGGGGATCATCAAACTACGGATGACCTCGACAACTCACTAGGACTAGTGACGTGTAACTTTTAAGTTACTCCACTCTCCTTGCTTATTCATACCATCGAACAAATCAGTCCCTCGATTTGAGCAACGTCAACATATTTATGAGTACCTCGATACTCATGGATTGTGGTTCGGTAATTTAAAATGTTGATCTAGAGTATCTTTCACTCGAGGATTTTAATTTTATTAGCAGCTATGTATTAGTAGTGAGTAACTACGTACCCACTATCATCACACTAGTAGCTCCATACTAGTCTGTGAGTAACTCCGTACCCAATGGCGTACCTCCCCCGAGTGGGAGTACCATATACAACCATCTATAACAAGATGCTTAAGTCACTTGCTGCTAAGAAGTGACTACACAAATTGACCCCTCCATTGCACATTGCAGTACAATTTCTGGTATTACAACACGAATTTTTGGACGTCCTTATCATAGAGGTCAACTTAAAAACTAGTGCATAGGTCTTGTGGAGTCTCGGCTGACCTAACCACACCACTGGTGACTTCCTACAAAAAATGTGGCGCCGAAGTCACCACCTATGTACTTTAACTCCGTAAAGTACATGGTCTTCATCTATCATTTATGGAAAGTTGTAAAACATTCCTACGAGATGGATTTTTATCACCCTAAAATTATTGTGCACTATTTTAGTGTGAAGAGCTTTTTTCCTGGGTACCATGGTTCACCCCAAGCTCATCTTTTGCTAAATTCTCCGATTTAACAAAAGATATGTCTGCCTCCGAACACTCCGGTTCAGTCCCAGACTTTGAGTTTACTTCTTAACACTCCGGTTAAGTCAAAACTCACCAGATACAGTAGGATTTACCACTAAGCTCTCCGGCTTAGCCTTCTATCCTAACTCAGCCCAAGTTTATGTACACTTCATATGTCGGATCCGATACTAACAACAACCAGGCTCATCTGGAGTGAGATACTACTCACTATTGCCATGTAAAACCTTATTAAATCCTAGAAATGCTCCACTCATTCCTTAGGGGTCATACGACTCATAGGGTTTACACGCACATGAACTTTGTAAGCAAAATAGCCTGTCATGCAATATTACAATTGCTTATGTAGGAAAGTAATATATTTCCCAAATTCATATGGTAGCAACTAAAATGTGCTCACACAATCGCACACTTATGTTGAACATAGGCAAGACTACACTTGCAAAATGCTAAAGGGGTCCCTAGCATGAAACTGTCCAACCAAACTAGTCTTACTGCTAACCTCTAGATTTAGATCACTCCGGAACTAAATCACTCTGTTAGCACTAGTACACCATCATGGTCTTGCTACCTAGAGCTTCTCCGAACTCTGTAACTGGGTTTTATCCCAACTCATGGCTATATTTGTAATTTTCAAAGTTCAAATTTTATCTTGCACACTTTATCACTACGGCAAGTGTACATACAGACCTGCCAAAGAGTCAAGTTACATGCACAAGCCTTGGCGTCCCATTCCACCAAGACTACAATCGATTCCGTGAGAATTGATGTCCCATACCATCAAATTACCACCAAACCAATTGATGTGACATATAAAAAGGCTCTTTCCCCCCTCGAAAGATCACCACAAACTCTCGAGCAGTGGGATGTCGACGCATGGCAATAAAAAGAAGAGAAAACCATGCTTAGTAAGTTTAAGAACAGTTCTCTTCGATCAACTTCTATAAGGGCATTGAGCATTACATCTCAAGATTATACCCCTTCAGATTTGTTTGTCACTACAAAACAAACACAAATTTGTCCGAACAAAACTTTAACTCTAGCAAGACAACACTCGCAAAAGTGGAAATTGAAATCTGGCGAGGCTACGCTCCCAGAGTCGAACACTAGTCATGTCTAGAGAGTACGTTGCTAATGGGGTCATGTGATCAAGGCTACTAGCAGGTAATCGACAAACGCGACCTCAATCCCAGCTATCTTAAATGCCATTGACCAATTGTAGATATCATGACCATGGCAAGACTGCGCTTGGAAGTGTCTCTACGGACTACATTTGTTCGTCGCAATGGACCATATCCAAGTAGACATTTTTCATTGGGTCTAAGCACATTGGAGCCACGAACTTCTTCTTGTGGACTTTCAACAAGAACAATGTGTCTGATCCGCTCTCATATTACTTTGTGGTAAACCACATGGTTAAACCACTAACAAAGAGAATATATCATGTATTTATGTATTGTCAACGAATACTTCTCGAACTACGCGAGAACATTACCATCGATTTCCCTCTTGCCACCTTAAAAAAAATTCTAGTGCACTACGGCACAATGTGGGTATGAGTGCACTTACGACGTGACACCAACATGTGCACGCCATGACATGACGTGTGTGCAAGACTGTCAATGGTTCAGCAGACATGGGCACGCTACGGCACCCTTAGACGTACGTGCACCGCACGAGCAAGTGCGTTATGCCACAAATGGCCAGGGTGCACTACGGCACGACTGGGTTGGACTCTACCAATGCGTCCACAACTGGTACCAAACATTGGAGGATGCAGGCATTGCGCATATTCTCGCGGGCTACGGTCATAGGCGTGTTCACTAGGCACAACGGCCATAGAACGGCTTTGTCTCGAAGGACTCGGCACTACGGCCGTGGGATTTGTCTCTCTTTTAGCACGCGACGCTACGGTCGTGTGCGGTGGGTCTCTCTCGTGGAAAACAGGCACTACGGCCACACGGCACGACGACCGTGTTGGGTTTGTTTGCGTGGGGTGTACCATTGTTTTGTGTTTTTTTTTTGGTTTAAAAAAAATAAATAAATAAAATAAAATAAAGTACGGGCCGGGCCGGCCCTCGCCGCTTCGGGCGTGGCCGCCCGCCCGTGGGGAGTGTCCAGGTTGGCCGCCCGTTGCCAGGTGTGCGCTAGGCATGCCTAATGCGGTATCAAGGGCTGGCCGCCTATAGTTTTATTATTCATAAAAATGAATAATTAAAAATATATTAAAAAAAACAAATGGGTTTTTTTTAACCCCCTTTTTTTTTTTTTTGGCTGCCGCTGGTGCCTGCAGCGTTTGGTTGGGCTGGTGGCTGGGTTGCTTTGCCCGCCGCCGCCGCCTGGCCGGCCGCCCTTGGCTGGCCGCCGCCGCTAGCCGGCGCCGCCGGCGTCGCTGGCTGCCTGGGCTGCCCTGGCCGCCGCATAGGCTGGCGGCCGTGGGGCTCTTCGCCCCCCCCTTTAGACGGCGCACGCTCCTTCTTCGCACGACTGGCGCAGGCCCTCTACGTTGACGTGAGCAACTGCATACACCAGTCCGAAATGGACGAAGCATTCTCCCACTCCCCACGCTCTTCAACGGAATGCTTTTCATTCCAGAAAAGCTTCAGTCAAATCTTCGCCCCCCTCCAGGCTCTACACACAGTGAGAGTGGTCCAGGCTCTGACGAGGCGACTGTAAAGTAGAGCTTGCAGAGATGGGTCGGTTCGCTGCCGTCCGTGGCAGGGGCGGGTCCATGAGCGTGCTGGAGGCGGCGGGCGTTGCCTGGTGTGAGAGGGGGCCGTCCATGGCCTGGGCATCGAGCGAGTACAGAATGGCCTGGCTAGCTGGCCTGGCCGCCTATGGCCGCCTGGGGCTGGCCTGGCCTGGCTGGCTACGCAGCACAGGCAAAGGCGTATCGCCTGGTGTCGCCCCCCCCAACACATAATTGTTTTCCAGCAGTTCGCAGTGGGCTGTTGCTTCGCCCCCCCTCCATTCCCCCACACAGTATAGAGAGTCGTTTTTTCTCTCTTACCAAACGAATTTTCCTACCAAACGAATTCAGTTTGCAGACCATTGCAACGCAGAGAGAGAAAGAAAACGAAAATTGCTTACCTCCATTGCTTGCTGTTTGTGACGGGGACAGAGAGAGAGAGAGAGAGTTCTTCTTCCTCTCCATTCTTCCATGGCTGCCTCCCTCCACACCTTCCATTCGAGATAAGGATAAGGAGACGAATGGTCGAAAACCATCGAGTGGGCTCCGGTCCCCCGGTCACGCGCGGGCTCTGACAATCCCATCGAACCACGCTCTGATACCAGTGTTACATTCCCGTAACGCCGCTACGGGCATTACCACAAGAGGGGACGGCCTCTGGCTCACCACCCAGCCATAGAGGAAGAATGAGGATTGCCCCTCATCCCCCAGGCTATATAGTGTGTGGCCTGCTGTCCACACTAGCCTGGCCGCCCATGACTCCGCATGGGCGTCCTCTCCCACTGAACCCCGGATATAGCCATCCGGTCTGCCGCCGTCGGTCACAGGCGTTACAGCCTACGTGACATTGATGCCCATTCCACACGATCAACTGATAACAACCAGTTATACAACCATGGCCCAAGCACTTTCATCATGAAACTTTTCTGTTGTGCTTAAGATTGATCCTCCATCTTTGGTACTATCACATACACGCCAGGACTATTTTGGCTGCAATTGTACTGAGAGTCATCCAACAACAGAGTGTTGGACTCGTTGAACTATGGGTACAACTGCCAAAACTGCCTGAGGTGCTTAAAAAAGACAGGTTTCCTTGTTGGAAATGTGAAATCTGCAACCAAGCAAGTTTCTTGCACCATCCAACCAGACAAAAAACCTATAGCTCTTGGAAAGCATTTTCTTATCTTACGTTCTACATTGGCAAGCATTCTAGTGCTCTAGATAAACACATTGGCATATGTACTCGCTACAAAAAACAGCTCTGCATCCTTATGCACAAAGTACTTCACCATATGTTCTTCGATAATCTCTACATCATCAATGCTCAGATCTGGAGGATCACCCCTCCTAGGGTCAAAAGTCATCATCAATGCTCAGATCTGGAGGATCACCCCTCCTAGGGTCAAAAGTCATCATCAACACATTGCTCATGTCAATGATGAGGGCTAGCTTTCCCTTCCAATCATCCTCTCTAAACTTCGAAGGCATCACGTACTGTGGTGGTAGCACCTTGCCAATCTCTATCTCTTCAATTTTTGGGGCTTGGACTTGTGCTTTTTTTTTTTGGTGTGCCTTAGCCCTATACAAATGTACCATATTAGAAAATACACATGCTTAATAATGTACATTTATTACAAAAATAACTATACTTTTATTACAAAAGGAGATAGCACAACATGATGCACAAAGACACAAAAAAATTTCATTCCAATGGTGGGGATGGCAAAAGTGGAAAGTTCAATGCCTAATACAAGTGACTGGGGCTACTAGCTTTTTACATGCTCTTGGCTTAGGAGGGTGTGCTATAGGTGGTGTGGGTGCAGTACTTAAGCCATCTCCTCCCTTCTCAGCATTGAAGGATCTAGTGTAGTTCTATAGCTTTTTACATGCTCTTGGCTTAGGAGGGTGTGCTATAGGTGGTGTGGGTGCATTACTTTTGGGTCTCCAGTCAAGCCATCTTCTCCCTTATTAGCATGACCAAAACTCCTTGCTCCTACCTTGGGGTCACCTCCTTGCTCCGTTGCATCCGTGTGTGCTACTTTTGCTTTCTTATGTTGCCCACCTGCATAAAAACAAAAGATCATCAAACTCTATCTTACACATATATTTACAATGTTTCTAGACAACATAACTTGACATACCAGCTTCATTGTCGTTTTGATTTCCTTTGCCTGCTCTCTTCTTTGATAACTTGGCTGCCATTTGCTGAAGGGTATCCTCAGGGGTGGCAGTGCCATCAGAATGTAGTTTCAAAGCAGCCTCCACACTGGCTGTTGCTGCGTCATCCAGATGTGCACCCTGCTCTAGATGTGTAGGCACCTCTTGAGCATCCTTCTCTGTCTTCTCTTCTATCGTGGTAGAACTCTCGGTTGCCTTCTCTGCCTCTACAACAATACAAAAAGTAGCCCCTTGCACATACTATGCACTCTCTTCTCGTATATCAAAGCCAAACTCCCCTGCAGCCTTGTCTCCACAATTTTGAGCCATCCTCATCTAAATCATGTATGAAATGTTTCTTGGTAGCATTATGCCCTACATTCAAAAGCAAGAAACATATGTGCTTCTAGTAAAGGTATACATATGGAGTGTAGAGTATAGTATAAACAAGTATACTTACCGAACATGGATGGCTGGGCGGCAGACACCCATTGCCTTGCAAGCTCTGGGATTCTCTGATTGCATCCATGCTTCACACAAGTTGATCTGTCTCTACTTGCACTAGAAAAGCACAGAGGGTGGTGTTGGTGTCTACATGCAAGCATGTATAGACCAACCACATCCTCATCCTCCAACAGTAGACCACAAGCAACACATTCCCGATCGACTGAAATGGTGGCGAATCCAAAGAGCTTAGGATTGCGAGGTGTGGGGACACTGTTGAATATCTCACCATGTTGAAATATACAAGTGAATAGGGTGTGTGTGGGAACAAGCTCTTGGATAGAGGCTGTAAAAGAGAAGATGTAATTGTGAAAGAACCTGTGAAAAGGTTAGAAGAATCTACTCGGAGAGAATAATGGGTAGCATGAGGGAATTTAGGAGTGTGGAGATATTCTGGGAGATATTCAAGGAAAAGAGAAGAGGTGGAGAGAATCAGGCAAGAGGTGGAGATATTCTGGGAGTAAATCATGGAGAAATCAATGGGATTAGATGCTTGATGTAAACTCTATAAATTGAGGCATAGCCCTAATGAGAATTTGCTGGTTTTTGAGTATCCATGCCTACATTAATCTATTTGCTAATTATTCACTAATTACGTCTTAATCATTTCTTAATTACTTTGTTAATCATGTTGATTCTAGTGTATGATCCACCATAGCTCATCATTTAGCTCAAATTTCAACATGGTATCAGAGCCATGCCTAGAATCAACCAGATTTATGAGCCCATTAGTTAATTAATGAGGATTAGTAAGATAATTAGCAAAAAATCAATTTTTTAGTGAGTTCTTCATCTTCCCCTTCACCCCTAGCCCCCCAGTGGAGGCTCTCTAGCACCTTGCACACATAAAATTAGGACACAAGCTTTATACACAAGCTAGCTAACATCCCTAGCTTCAAGCCCATCTACTCCACGCAGCAAACCGCCAACGGACGAAGCAAAAATCGGCGTTTTAGCCGGCGCGTTTTTCTGAAGGGAACTGCAGATTTCTCATTGCTCCAATCAAATTGCTTCAATTCCTCTTAGCCCAAGGGGTAATCAAGCATGCTCTACAAGCTGGTGAAGACAGAAATCAATTTCATCAAGTCCACATAGAGATCCAAGCTCTTCATCAAATCTGCAGGTGACTTTGGTAAAACAAAGATTAAGCTTTCATTATTTGGTCAAATCTTGTGTTTCTTGGCTTAATCCTCTACTAGACTCATTGCTATTGATGCCTTTGAAAACATTTGAGCTCATTTGAAGTGGAAGGCACCAGATCTGGGCTCCCCGCATACTCTGTTTTCTGCACACAAACCAGAGCATTAATTTGCTAATCAGTGATTAATCAGTGCTAATCACTGTACTTTGGTGCAATTGAGGGTTCAAATTAACCATTAGGTATCTGATACAGATCCCTATAACTTCAGATTGCAAATCGGAGTTGGTTTGATACTCCAACCATCCCGTACAAATTGGTTACCCTTAATTTAATGTAATTTTTGGTAAAATTGTGCTGATAAAATTGTGAAAATCATTATTTTACATTTAACCCTTGGTTAATGCCTGTAAATCTCACTCAAATTCAAGATTATTCACAGCCAGAGTTGCATTTGGAATGTGCATGAGAATGAATGCTATACGCATTATGTATTGGGCACATTTTATCAGTGTAAAAATGGGAACAGACACTGCCCTTGTCCAGATTAAGGCAAGAGGTAAGACCTCCCGCATAAATTTGGGTTTGCATTGCATAATGATACAAAATAAACATAAAAAGCCCAAAGGAACTGTCAGCAAAACATTGAAACATGTTGCTCACATGGAGCAAAAAGACCTGACGGACGAGCTCATGGCCCCAACCATGAAAGAAGAAGAATATCTCTTCCCAAGAAGAGGATCCACACCAAGAAGAAAAGCTGAAGGAAGACATGGACACGAGAAGAGAAGCTGCCACAAGAAGAGAAGCTGCCCCGAGAAGACTGAAAGAAGAGACGGACGCGTGGTGGAGAGAAGCTGCCACGACAAGAAGACTGTAGACAAGAGAAGATGTGAGGCTCCAAAGAGTGAGGAGCCATGTGAAAATCTCAGAGAGAGAGAGAGAGAGAGACCCCACAACCCAATGTAACCTGCCCCAATAAAGTAAAACCACCTCTGAGCCACCGATGATGTAGGCCACGTGGTAGATGTATGTGTGAGCACTTTAGTTAAGGTCGCAGGCAACTATAGTAAGCCTTGGACACATAGAGAGAGAGAGTGTCAAGGACTATGAGTTTAGGGACTCGAGGCACTGGTCGCAGGCTATCAAGTAAGAGCGAAACTTGATATAGGGTCCAGGTGTGCTGAGATAACTTGAGGGGAGGAGTAGACACTGGTCGCGGACTACCAAGTAAGGGGAGGCAAACTTGGTATAGGGTCTAGGTGTACTAGGAGTATTCACTTGAGGGGAGGTGTTGAAATATACAAGTGAATAGGGTGTGTGTGGGAACAAGCTCTTGGATAGAGGCTGTAAAAGAGAAGATGTAATTGTGAAAGAACCTGTGAAAAGGTTAGAAGAATCTATTGGGAGAGAATAATGGGTAGCATGAGGGAATTTAGGAGTGTGGAGATATTCTGGGAGATATTCAGGGAAAAGAGAAGAGGTGGAGAGAATCAGGCAAGAGGTGGAGATATTCTGGGAGTGAATCATGGAGAAATCAATGGGATTAGATGCTTGATGTAAACTCTATAAATTGAGGCATAGCCCTAATGAGAATTTGCTGGTTTTTGAGTATCCATGCCTACATTAATCTATTTGCTAATTATTCACTAATTACGTCTTAATCATTTCTTAATTACTTTGTTAATCATGTTGATTCTAGTGTATGATCCACCATAGCTCATCATTTAGCTCAAATTTCAACACACCAAACTTCAATTTTTGAAGTAAGGCCTCTATAAATAGGCATTGGCTCTCCCCATGTGCAAATTTAGACATAGCAGCTTCATGTTTCTTCTACGTAGGCATATTAAATAGAAACCATGATCAGAGAGAAGGAATACTTAAAAGAGAGGATGAGTTTCACTATCTACACACTATAGAGAAGATCAAGCATAGTGCTAAAATGAGACTTGCAAAGTTCTTTTAAGTGGTTTGAAGCACTTCAAAACACTACAAAGTGCTTTGCAGTGCTTTCAAAATACTTTGCTTTCAAGCACTGGATAGCACTTTTAAGTGCTTGGAAGCACCTTGGAGCATTTTTTGGTATTTGAAAGCACTTTCAGGTACTTGAAAGCTTATTTAGGAGCCTGGAAGCATTTTCAAGTGCCTGGAAGCTTTTTCAAGTGCCTAGAAGCACTTTCAACTTCTTTTAAGCACTTAAGAGTACTTTCCAACACATTGGAGTGCTTTCAGGTGCTATAAAGTACATTAAAGAAAAAGCACTTTCAGGTGATTGTTGGAAGCACTAGAAGCACTTTCAAGTTCTTTTAAGCACTTAAGAGTGCTTTCCAACACATTGGAGTGCTTTCAGGTGCTATAAAGTACATTAAAGAAAAAGCACTTTCAAGTGATTGGAAGCACTTTCAAGTTCCTAGAAGCACTTTCAAGTTCTTTTAAGCACTTAATAGTGCTTTTCCAGCACATTGGAGTGCTTTCAAGTGCAATAAAGTACATTAAAGAAAAAGCAATTTTAGGTGCTTGAAAAGCACTTTCAGGTAACTAGAAGCACTTTGAAGTGCCTAGAAGCACTTTCAAGTTCTTTTAAGCACTTAAAAGTGCTTTTCCAGTACATTGGAGTGCTTTCAAGTGCTATTAAGTACATTAAAGAAAAAACACTTTCAGGTGCTTCAAAAGCACTTTTAGGTGACTGGAAGGACTTTCAAGTGCCTAAAAGCACTTTCAAGTTCTTTTGAGCACTTGAAAGTTCTTTTCCAGCACATTGGAGTGCTTTCAAGTGCTATAAAGTACATTAAATAAAAGCACTTTCAGGTGACTGGAAGCACTTTCAGGTGCCTTGAAGCACTTTCAGGTCCTTTTAGTACTTAAAAGTGCTTTTCTAGCAAATTGGAGTGCTTTCAAGTGCAATAAAGTTCATTGGTGAAAAAGCACTTTTAGGTGCTTGAAATCACTTTCAAGTGTGTTTGAAAGCACTTTCAACTGTATGAAATCCCATACATTTTCTTGGAAGCACTTTCAAATGCTATAAAGTGCTAGAAAGCACTTTTAGGTGTGCTTCAAAGCACTTTGAAGTGCTTGAAATCCCATACACTTCAAGGGAAGCACTTTCTAGTGCTATAAAGTGCTAGAAAGCACTTTCAAGTGTGCTTCAAAGCACTTTGAAGTGCTTGAAATCCTATACATTTTCTTGGAAGCACTTTCAAGTGGTGGCTGGAAGGACTTTCAAGTCCCTGTAAGCTCTTTCAAGTTCTTTTTGGCACTAGGTGTTCTTTCCAACACTTTGGAGTGATTTCCAGTGCTTAAAAGCATATTTTAAAGCAATCAAAAATACTTTTAATAATAGATTTACTGAAATCCTAGTGTTGTTACCTCTAATGACTCCATATTTTCTTTCACTGGCAAGAGGCTCTATAGGTCAATCCCACAAAAGCTCAGACCCTTATCACACAATTGTATTTGCACTTCTAGATTTCTGGACTGTACCAGGTTGGCTGCGGGGTTGCTTGTATTATAGCCATCTGTTTTTCAAACTTTTCAGATTTGACATGAACATTGCAGCTATACTGGAAGCACCTTCCAGCCAAAACAGAGCATCTCTCTTACTTTTATACTCTACTTTTGCTATCCTTGATGCTTCTTCCTTTTCAGCCAACCTGAATTTCACCTTGGCAAGCATTGCCTCTGCCAGCCCTATATGTTTCATAGAAGTTGCTTTGAGCTTCTTCTCTTTCACTTCCTCCATGAATGGAGGAGGCTTGCCTTTTGACTGCTCTGACATTGAGCTCCTAGTAGAATAAGCACTCAATGGCCCATTGACTTTCCTCCAATTGTCCAACTTCCTATTTATTAACACATTCTTGCCAAAAAGGGCCCATGCAATTTTGTGGCCCTCTGGATCATTTTTGGTTGCTTCGCTTTGTAAACTTTGTTGTGATTTCATTGTTTGGAGGAATCCCCTGGTATACCTTTTGGTAAAGCAGCTGGCACTCATGCAAAAACTCTTGGTGAACCATGCTCAAGAAAATGTTGCTGCCCTTTTGGTGGCTGGCATTGAAAACTGTCAAACACTGACTCTCTAGAATATCCTTGTCACTGAGATGTATTGGTAGCTTGCCTGTCAAGGTGAGTCCATACTCAGCGTTCAACTCCTCAGCTGTATAGCAAAATTGTGTGAGGCGAGGACAAATTACCTCAATTAGAATCATGCATAAACCATGAAAGAATAAGACATTTAAAATAAAATTAATAGAGACACCTTACCTTGGGAAGAAGATTTGGATGATGACTTTCCTGTTCGAGCTGACTTTCCTGTTCCGAGTTCATCAGGGGACTATGGAAGGTTTTTTTTGGCACACTTTCTCAGAGGAGTTTTTATTTTGCACAAATAATTAAGGGAAAAGAGGCATGTTACATGGTTAGACCTAGCAGCCTACTAGTTCTCTGATGACTTTGCATGAGAGAGAGAGAGAGAGAGAGAGAGAGAGAGAGAGAGAGAGAGAGAGAGAGAGAGAGAGAGAGAGAGAGAGAAGAAGAAGAAGAAGAAGAAGAAGAAGAAGAAGAAGAAGAAGAAGAAGAAGAGACAGAGTCATAGAGTGGAGTGGCACGAGACATCGTGAGAGAGTGGAGTGGCATGTGTCCCACCACCACTGCAACATTTAGTCATGAAGTTTTTTAAACTCTTAAACATTTTTTCTCCTTTCAAAATGCCTCTTTTACACCCTAAAGAGCTACTCGTGAAAGCCTTCCAAAAAGGACAAAAGTGGTACCACCTATGCATGCTTTGATCAAAGCATTGTCAAGCTATGGAGCACATAAAACCTAGCAGATCTGAAAGCTAAGGCCTATTGGTGAGTTTCCCTAACCCTAATCTTGTCGATTGCAGGTGATTAGAAGAGATTGAAGCAAAGAGTGGGCTACCCAAGCAAAGAAAAAGATATGTTTTTGGTCAAGCTCTCCATTGAATCTTGGGTGCACACATGTGAATGTAATCTAGATTGAAGAGTCGGGTATACATGATAATGTCTAGCAAACACTTTTGAGTTGATATATGTTGTGATTTGGAATAAATATCTTGTATTAGAGAGTTGAATGGTTTTGGCCTTTACAAGCTCATTTGAGTTGATTTAGCCATATAAGTACATCAAGTACTTGCTATTCCAACGTGAATAATGAGTGTATGATGTGGTTTTTAGCTAGAAAAAATCACATCATTAGTATAAGTGGAGACTAGTAGCTAGGAAAAACAACGCTAACTGGTCTTTGAGGTTGTTGTGTACACTATGGTAATGTTGGAGTTGAATTAAGTGCCTAAACATTGAAATGAGATGCTATAAAGAGTAGAGAAGCTAGCTAATACAAAATCTTGAGCTTATAGGAACCATAGCAAATCAAGCTATGAATGTGATTGTCCATCCATCTACAAATCTGTAAATTCAAAATAGTGAAGTGTCTTTGACTGGTTTCACTACTACATGTTAGCCTAATACCGGGGCTTGTATCGGCGCTATTTAACGGGGTGTAAAAAAGCCACGTCATCGGTATAAGCGTCGGTATATGCACCGGAACCACAGCGTCGGTATAACTGTCGGGTAATACACCCGGCACCTATATCGACGTCTATACCGGTGTCTATACCGGCGCCTATACCAGCGTCTGTACCGACCTTAATACCGACGAAAATACCAATGAATATAGCGACGTCGGTACCGGGGCATATACCGACGCTGTAGCAGAAATTTTTTTTTGGACAGAATAGTGCTGCCTGGCTGTTGCCTAGCTGCCTGCAATGAGCAGGATCAACAACAGCAACAGACAGCACCATTCTGTCTACAATAGAGCACACAAACAACCGTGCTCGTTTGCATATTCTCCTGATCGACAAACAAGAAATTAAATTAAACATTAATACTCAAGAATGTTTTGATCATATTTCATTAGTTTGAAGGTCATCTTACATCATGGTAATGCCTCCCAATTGACGGTCTCTCCTTCTTCTTCAAGCATCTCAAACAAGGCCACAAGGCCATGTTTGTGAGCGTACTTCTCCTCTCGCCTACTTGGTGGGCGATTCATGGCCAACTCCTGCACACACGATTAACAATTATAACTTTTAGAAATCAACATTTAGTCCACAAACATACATTTAAATAAATAAAATTGCTACAAACACTTACGAATTCATGGCGCATGGTTTCGTAACCACCACTCCCGAGATGAGAAGCCCCTATTGTTTGGAGTCTTGCCCTTGCCGCCTCTCTTTGTTGTTGAAACCTGTCTGGTGTCTCGGTGAGCTCCTGAGCAATGGCTGCCCACTCCCTGTCATCTAGCCAAACAGGTTTCTCCTTCCCCTCTCTAAATGCGTCCCTCGCCTCTGACCTACGATGCCCCATCAAAATGCGAGCTGTATATTGTATCCACTCATTAGAGACGACATTCATAGGGTCAGATGGCTGGAATTCTTGCTTTATCTTTGTGTTTATATAATTTTTCTTCCCCTTGTCTTGCTGATCCCATTTAGTCATGACAGAGTCATGAAACTGTATAGTGCACAATTGTCGAATGCGTGTCTTCATTGCTTTCCCTGCACTATCCATTATTGGTGCCCCATCCCTAATTGTGTAAATCTTGCTGTTGTCATGGTCATGTGCACCCCAGGGAGTGGAAGGTGACCCTATGGGTGTGCTATCAACAGATGAGAGCGAAGGACGACGCTCACGTGGTGGTGGTGTCACAGCATCTGTGGCACTACCACCACAACAACCTCCCCTTGAAGACCTACTACGTGAGCATCGTCTATGTGAAGAGGTGGTAGATCGAGCTGTAAGAGGAGTGGAAGGCTGTGTGGTATGAGGTGTGGGAGGTGCTGTCGTACCCACGGGTGTGGGAACTGGCGTCGGGAAGCCAGATGGTGAGGCAGATGTCCCTGCTCCAGAACCCCAATAACTCTGAGCCATGGCTCTCTGCTCTGGAGTCATGGACGAAAGAAAACCATATAACTGCTGGGGACTCATGCCCTGCGGTGTAGGATTAAATGAGAAATCTGGACTGTAGTCGTAGGGCGGTGAGTCACCCATGGCCTGTTGGACAAAAAACCATATGACAAACTTGTACGAAATGAAAATTACACGGTAAACAATGAATGAAAGAACCATAAGATAAACATTAACAATGATAAACAACATTGGTAAAACTATATCAACTTGCTCCTACAGTAGTGATTATGATGGTAAACATTAACAATGGTAAACAATGAATGGACCTTCAATGTCATAAACCCATTACAAATATGTCATAACTATTTGCATAATCATTGAGATACATCATTTTAAAAATCGTTATCTATTCTATCATCCTCATTAAGATCAGTAGCCCCAAAGAGATCTATGTCTATGTACATTTCAGCATCCTCATCATTAAAAGTCCCTTGATGAAGGATGTCTTCATCATCTATGTCTTCTTCCTCAACTTGTTTTTCAGCTTCCTTGGTTTGCACCTCTTCATTTGGATCTTGCTCTAGTTGCTCCTCTTCCTTTGCTTGCTCCTCTTCATTGTTGATCTCGGCTTGTTCTTGCTGCTCTCCATTACCATGTGCATCCACATCACCTTGTTAAAAGCTCAAATTCTTCAAAAATTTGCTTACTGCGGGGGGCGACTTGAACCACAAACAGCCAGCGTGGGTTAGAGGATAATAGAAAATATCATTATTTCAGTATAATACTGGCGTAGTATAGTTCTCATATTTTTTTACAAAGGGCTAAGGATCTATTTATAGGTGAGGGAGGCCTCTAACCAAGTCCAGATTGAAACTTCTCTCTCTCTCTCTCTTCAATCTTCCTTGGTGACTCCCACAACATACCAAACCAATTGATTGGTTGGGAGCCTCTACTGTGATCAAAGAATCAAGTAATTTAAGAGGTAAAGTGTGGATTAGTGTCTTCTTTTTCTTAAATCTCCAAATGTTTCTCTTCTCAACCCCTCTCAAGCTTGAGAAGCATTAATTTGAATGGCTTTTGAATACTATTGAAGTTCTTTAATGTATAACTAGAACCCACCCAACCACCCCAAATGGAAAATCATAATCATATGACATATGCGGAATGCAAAAAGCAAGCTTAAGAGAGCATGCTTAGCATGGTTAAGTGTCTTATAGGATCACGAGAGTTGTGATTGAACCTAATAATGCCAATCCTAAAAAAGCAACCAAAATACAAAACCCAAAGGAGTACCGCTTTCCCTTTCATCAAGAGGAAGCCATACTCTCTACAGAAGAGTCATTAGAGACAGATTGCACGAATTATGCGGTTTATGATTATTTATCAAAAGTGAAAATATGGGTAGAATTGATTTCTGTAAATCTCATGAATCCTTTTATTCAAAAGAGGAATATTGAATATAATTCATTTGAGAAATTGAGAATGAATATGAAAATAGTCATCGAGAAAAAGAACCTTTAATTAGGCCAAGCAATTGGTAGAAATTTAGAAAAAGTCCCATTATCGGGATCAACCTCGAAAAAGCTATTAAATGGGAATAGCATGTGAATGGATGAGATAAGGTGAAAATAGGATGCGATAAGATGTGTATGGGATGTGATAGAATGTGAATGGATGTGGATGTGTGGAAGAATGGATATGGATGTGTATGTGAAAGAATGGATGTGCATGTGCATGTAGAAGAATGGATGTTGATGTGGATGTGTATGTGAAAGAATGGATGTGAATGTATGGATGTGGATGTGTATGTGGATGTATGGATGTGGATGTGTATGTGGATGTGGATGTATGGATGTGGATGTGGATGTGGATGTGGATGTGGAAGAATGAATGTGGATGTGTATGTGGAAGAATGGATGTGGATGTATGGATGTGGATGTGTATGTGAATGTATGGATGTGGAAGAATGGATGTGGATGTGTATGTGGAAGAATGGATGTGGATGTATGGATATGGATGTGTATGTGAGAGAATGGATGCGGATGTGCATGTGAGAATGTGATGTCGATGTGAGTGAATGAATGAGATGTAATAATGTGATGAGAATCAGGATGTCAATGGATGAGATGTGATGTCATGTGAATTGGGATGTGAATGAATGATATGTGATGTGAATGGATGATATGAGACGTGATGTCATGTGAATCGGGATGTGAATGAATGAGATGTGATGTGAAATGGATGTGATGAGATGTGATTTAAATTGGGATAGATGTGAATGGATGATATGTAATGTGAATGAATGTGATGGGATGGGATGTGAATCGAGATAGATGTGTACGAATGGATAAGATGTGAATGAATGTGATGTGATGAGATGTGAATATGGGTAGATGCGAGTGGATGAGATCTGATGAGGATAAATGAGGAAAGATGCGATGAGATGAAAAATGATGTGATTGCATGAGAATGGAAATACGTATGAAATGGATGTGGATTAAGCAATGTGGATTGATGTGGAACAATGTGGAAAGACGAGAGTTCATTATAGAAACTGTATTTATGACCTGTTTTTAAATGACTGTTTTATGTCAAGAATGCTGGAGAAGCATTTTGACCGTCTTCTGAATGAGGTCATGGAGACCTAATCTGATAAAATTACAACAGCTGACGGAGAGTCAACGGAGGACGTCTCGCATGTAGCAAGGTCGGCCAAGGTCTTGACCAACCTCGGTTCGATTTAAATGGTGAGCTTCCGGTACGGTGGATGAGGGACCAAGGAGGCAGCCTATGAGTGAAGCGCTAGGTCACCTACGAAGGATCCTAGAGGGTGCTGACCATACGGTGCTCGGGCTGTGGGTCGCCGAAGATACCCACACGTGCATCAGGGAAGATATTGGAACAAGGAGTAGGAGTTGTTTTCTGAAACCGAGCATGGATCTGGTTGATTGACCTTGCTGGTCCTCAACGGATGAGTCCATGGCTCTTTTATATGGAGCCCTTTTCGATAGTTCCTAGCTCATAGTACCCGACAATATATTCACTTATAAAAATCAAGATGAAATCTCCGTTGAAGATCAGCAAGATCAACCAATACCCCCTGAGAGACAGGTGGTGAGCGTTCTGGTTGCCAATGATGCCATAGGTACACCGATGAAGGAATGATTAGAAATTAGGATTCAACCGGATATTTTGGAGGATTATGATCAGTGACACTATGGTTTTATTAAAGGATTATTTTAAAGATAACTGAATCTGTGAAAAAAAGGTAAATTTCATATTAGGTGTGTAAGTGGTGTGACTAGCGTTAAATTTGCATGAATATCCGCCTAGGGGACCTGGGAACTCTTTTCCCTCGTACCCGGGACAAAACCTAACCAAATTCTTAATTGGATCCCATCACTATAGTGGTTGGGTGGTTGGCTAACCCATGGGACTGGATGGGGTTAGGCGATGGATCCGTAAAATGAGACTCAATTTTGTTGTAGCACGATAGATGAAGTAAATCCCGGATAGTAATTGTTCTATGGAAAAGAATCAACGACTGTGCCTCTCGATGGGGAAAAAAGCGTTGATCTCTATGATCCAAGTGCAAGTTTCTTCCTTGATGTGACCAAGCGACTTACAGGTTCGGACGGATCACTTTGGTCAGTAATGACCTTGACTCTGTGTTAGAGCCAAAAATATCCTGGAGGAATCGCTCGTGCTTTCCGGGCGAGGGAAGTTTTTTCCGGGTTCGATTTTGGAAGAACCGAGGGATTAGTCTCTTGTCCGGATATCCGTGGGCGAGGCCCCGAGTGAAGGACCCTGCACCGCGCAAGGAGTGCTACTTCCGCTGCTAGCACCCTCGATTCCATTGCACGGAGGGGGCAGGGATATTTCAATAAGAGCAACGAGCTATAAGATAAAATACTAATTAGGATTAAGCATAAGAGTTAGTGTTTAATGGTGGCCCAGATACGAATTGTTGGCATCATGGTGGCTCATAGATGATGAGAAATCTCATGGTTTAGACAAAATGAACATGGTAATCTAGCTAGTGAGCCTAATCATAATATGATTAAGATAATGATGAGCATAATGACACCAAGATGAGAGAGATATATTTCCATTAGATGTGTGTCTCTTAATAGGCTAAGTACAAGATGGATTAGCAAACGCTAATGTTGCTTAGTAGCTTAACAAAGCCAATGATGTTGTCCATAAATCTCTCCATGATTCTCTCCCTAGAATCTCTCCATGATTATAGCCTCCACATACCCTAGATTCTAGCTTGCAAAGTCAACAAAGGAGGTTGCCTTTAATGCTCTTGGCTCCTAGTACACCTCATGGATTCTTTCACCTTTACTAGCACAATTTACAACAACTACTACGAGATTTTAACCTTTGACAAATGAGCTAAGGCTTATGCTCTACATCCATAAATCCCAAGTACATTAGTTTGTCCAATAATTTTAAAAGTGTCCACCACTACTAGTGGTTGATTCTCAGAGAGTACAACCTTAGCACAATAGGGAGGGACCCTTATAGGGTTTTCACTAGCATGGTTTTGGTCTTTCCATTGACCACCTACTCATTAGGCGCACTGATTGATCGTATACAAAAGGACAAGATCATTAGTTTGGGCATCTTCCATTGAGAGTGTCATGAGCACGACAGCATCATGCAAAAACAAGTAGTTTGACACTCAGTCCAATATATGGCTCAGGTATGTTTGTCTATTAGTAAAGACAAGAACCATGGCTTCGAATCTATTAATTCAAAGCCCATAAAGAGTAGGTCGAAGAATCTTTGTTTCCTCCTAGTGTCACTAGTGATTCCAAAATACCACCTCCTACGTGCACATGACCTTTGATTTGTTCAAACATGAGTTCATGTGGAACTAGTCATCCATGCTTCGGTGGAGGTTTGCTTGGAACTATGTCAAATTCTTTCTTGAAGTCTACAAAGCAATGATACAAGCCTTTGCCTTGGGTCTACTCTTTTCCATGAACACTCTTAAGGGTTTTCAAATGGTCAATGGTGCTATGCATGCATCCAAAGCCTGCTTGCCCTATGTCAGGCTTCATGTTCTTATTAGTGTGCTGCAATTTGCATCATATGAAAGTCCCAAAGAACTTCGCAGTATAGCTCTCCATGATGTGCAATAGTTGTCCAATTGATTGTTGTCCCCCACCTTTGCGGAGAGGTACAATCCAAATTGAGGTCCATTCCACTAGTATTCTGTGTTGTCTAAATGGAATGTATCTTATACCCTTTGATTAGTCAATCTTTCCTTTCCACTTAAAGCATTTCCGCTCTACAACCTTGTAAGTCTCACTCTAGGATTTGACATTTTTTTATGACTGTTGATGTCTTTGGTGGTGAAGAGAGAGGGGATACCTCAAAGCTAATCAAGTGTGTGCATCTTTTCTACATCAACTTGAGAGTATAGCTTTTCCTGTAATACCCCTTGCAAAAGGGGAAGGCCATTGCCTTTACCACCTCCATTAGAGAGGTACTTCAACACCATGAGAAACTAGATCTATTTCTTGCATGCACATGATTCAGTGTAGGAGAAAGCAAGCTAACATAGGTGGCTAAGGTTATTATCGATAAATCCATGTGTATTGGCTATTTACAATAGTTTATTTATTTATAGTAGCAATGGGCACTAATATGTGAACCATTGTTGTAACCTCACTATTGGTCAGAGTACCAAGACTTCGGCTATTGTGTGGCAGAGCATAGACCTGTTAAATATTATTAGTGATTGATGTGGGAATAAACAAGTGCTAGGTGGTTGTGTAAACTAACACTGTATGTAGGCTTAAATAAAGCGGTTCCAATGTGTGTGAAGAACCGCTAGTGTGTGTAAGTCTTCTATGTGGGAACAACCTCTTAGAAGGCATATGTGGTGGCATCATATTTGGCATAAGGCATATGTGGTGGTAGCATATGCTTTAGAATATGTAAAGGGGTTCTATTCTCTCCTATGAAAAGGACCTATGTCTATAATGAATTTATGCTTTCCACTAATCTTGTACTCCCTCAATCCCTTTGCCCTTGTGTTGATTATCTTGTTGGACATTATCACTCTCTCTCTTCCCCCACTAGTTGTGTGTTTGCACTCTAGGCATCTTGCCAACATTTAGTATTAGAGCTTTTGCTGCCTTTGCCCGGCTCTAGTGTGCAGCTAACTGGTGGTGGCCAACCCTCAACTACCAAACAGACGAGCGACGACTGCAATGCGCACCACCTCAGCTAGCAAGACAGCTCTGTTGCGCCTCTGTCTAGTCTTGCGCAACACTCAGCTAGTGTCTGCACACCCACTGCGTGCCACCTCAGTCGGCTCCAAGTACCTCACATCCGACCGTGTAGTTCTGCAAGGGCTACCTCGGTGGTCCTTGAGACCATGTTCTAGTCCCATAATGAATCTCGAGTCATGTACCTGATGCGGGAGCTGAACAACTTGACCATGAACGAGGATGATTCCATCCCAGATCATCTTACCAAGGTAAAAGACCTAAAAGAACAGTTGTTGAATATAGATGAGACACTTGATATTAGAAAGTCGGTCACCACCATTCTTAACTCCTTACCCAAGTCCTACCAGAGTTTCCATACTTCTCAGAATCTCTCTATGAGAGGAGGCAATCCTTTATCCTTTGAGAAGTTGGTTGGATTACTTCTCCATGAGGAGCAAACAAGGAAGATCAAATCCAGGGGTGATGTAAGCAGACAAGACAAAGCCTACTTCTCTAGGGACAAAGGCAAAGTGGACTCATCATAAGGTGACACCAAGGAGGAGGGAAGTGTCATTACTGCCACAAGCCAAGGCACTACATCTAAGAGTGTCGAAAGAGGCTTGCAAAGCTAAAAGCTGATGAAGACTGCAAACTCCACTTCTTCTACCTCTGATGACATGTAAATGCAATTAAAAAAAATATTTTTTAATTTATTTAGGCCATTAGGGCTTGTACCTTCTATCACTAAAGATAATTTTTTATATACATCACATTCGAGATAAGGCTATTACAATGTTGTTAAACTTTTTTTTTAAATTTAAAAATTATAAACTTACTAGGTACACAATTTTTTTCCAAAACTTCTACCATAAGTAGAGATGCATTCTAACCAAGCATTCTCAATTAGTTCATGAAATATTTTGAGTTAATTTACCTTTTCGTTCTTTTTTAATTCATAAATCAGCCTTGAGTCATTTTTGTGGATAAAGCCAGATTTGTGACTCAATCACAAGACGTGTCAAAAATTTCCAATTCATTCCACTTGTAGAACTATCTAATTCCATTGTCAATGGACATTACCAAGTAGCTATCTTGTTTCACTCAAGAAGCAATAGCCATAAGAAAAAGTAAACCTAGTCTAGGATGACTAGGCTTTCTAGCCACATTATCACTATGCGAGAGAATGTTAAGTATTATTAGTAATTAATGTGGAAATAAACAAGTACTAGGTGGTTGTGTAAACTAGCACTATATGTAGACTTTAAATAAAGTGATTCCTATGTGTGTTACCAACCGCTAGTATGTATGTCTTTTGTGTGGGAATAGCCTCTTAGAAGGCATATGTGGTGGCATCATATTTGGCACAAGGCATATGTGGTGGCAGCATATGCTTTAAAATATGTAACGGGGTCCTCTCCTATAAAAAGGCCAACATGCTTGGATTGCTAAAGAGGTGTGTGTGTGTGTGGGTGTGTGTGTGTGGGTGTGTGTGTGTGAGAGAGAGAGAGAGAGAGAGAGAGATCGGCATGCCGAAGGACTGGCATGGATCTGTGGGAGTCAGACCTTAGTCTTTGGCTCGAGGGTGGTTCAAAGCATAGAACCTAGAACCTATGGTTGGGAGGTGAGGTGGCTTGCACCCCTCTCAAGGGGTTTGTACTAATCACTCATATTTTTGCATCTAGGAGTGGGGTTGTAACACTATGCTCTCTCTCTTTCTCTCTCTCTCTCTCTCTCTCTCATTTTTAGGAAGTGAAGGCACAAGAAGTCTCATTGAATGTCTCGTACATTTCCTCTTACTTCTTGAGAACAAGGCCACTCCTAGTTCTAGAAGTGTGATATTTGATCTAGTATTCGCTCAGCTTTTATTTTCTTTTATTGAGTAGGAGCACCAGGCTCCTCCCTACACAACCTTTCCTTATTGGTTTGTTACACATCTTCTCTCAAGACATATTGTGAACATGAAAAGTATGCCGAAGTGCAAGACAACTGATTTGTTAAGCTCTGCTTAAGCAGGGCTAATAATGGATGTTTTACTTGTCCATGTCTATGACTACATTAAAAGCCTCCTCCCTGCCTGGCATCAAGCAACATATCATCGCCGCCTGCTTGAAACCTCTTACAAACCCATCAAACTGATCTCTAGATAACTGTCTCGCAGCCTTTATCCTAAGCCCAAACAGATGCCATCTCCTGGTTTTTGACATCTAATGTGATACTACAATGGATGGAGACTGACTGGTCGTATTTCCTTGTTCTTGTAGCTTTCTTAGTACCGTGCTGGCCATATTTTCATATATGCTGGCTGCTTCACTATCCGGACATGATACAACGATGGGCTTTCCAAGGTCAGATGTCTCCCTGATCTGAATGTTTAAAGGTACCTGCAACAAGAATCCCAGCTTTAAGAAGTGCATCTGAAGCCCTTCAAACAGGAAGAAAAATCCCAACTTCATGAAGTGGCCGTTACCATTGTGGCAACAACCCCCATCCCCCCCCCCCCCCCCCCCCCCCCGCAAAAAAAAAGAACTATACCCCATCCCCAGGGCCCCAACCACAAGACGAATGTGTGCCACTTATACTCTCCATGACACATCCACCCCCTCAAGGATGAATCGCCTAGCACACACCACTCTTTGATTTCCTTGGACACATGCCAGCCTCAAGCCTACCTACATCTCTGCCTCTTGCTACTCCAATACAAGTGGCCAATGAAGAGGCTACCTTGTGCCCAGTTCGTTCACCATCCAGTTTCTGGCCCAGCAAAATGTGTTTGCACAGCCTACACATTTGTGTAGTCCTCCAGTCTGCCCACCAAACCTCACAAGACACTGGTACTTCCACGTTCTCTTCCTCTTCACCCACAAGGATGGACACCAAGTGTACACAAAATTAGCGAGGACCAATTTGGAGCAAGTTCTTTTCTTTTCCCATTGCTTTAAGGATATTCGTCGCCTGACATGACCTTGAGCTTCTGTTTGTGCGTTCATATGAAGCTTGATTGTGCCTTCCACCCATGACAAGGAGGAGATGCATTAAACCGGCTACAACTTTATCTTCTTTAACAAAAAAAATTAGCCTAGAAAATACCTCCCCAAGCAACTCGAAATTCATCTCTTTTGCAGTCAAAGCAACTCCTCCACATCCAAAGATATTTGATTGAGCTCCGCATTGAGGGCATTTGAAGTAGCTCATGTTCTCGATCAAGCCAATTATCTTCCAAAAAAGGCCACGGCCATGTTAGCTTGAGCACATATATGGGCTTCACTATAATTATATGTCAAGTACTAAGGGGTTTACACATCAGCCCCTCACAGGTGGGCAAGCCTGAAGATAGATGGTCACTACTGCCAACGTCTCTGCCATAATCCGATTCTCTAGCCCAAAGCAGGGGGGAAGAGATGTGTAAAGCACCTAAGATTCTTAACATTATTACATCAAAAACCTTTAATAATTCAAAATAAAAAAGGTATGACATCAAATTGAGGATAAATGGAAGGTTTTGAAGTCATAGAAAAGAGACTCACTGGCACGCGAACTTTCTCAAACATGTTTGCACCTCGCCGGGCATCTATCAAAGCAATATCTTGTGGAGTCGAGACTATCACAGCCCCTGCAGTCACAACTCAACCATCAAGCACAACAAATTTTCACTCTATTCTTGGCACTTCCTCAACATAAGAAATAGTAACCACTAGAAAATAAGATAAGAATGCCACATGCCATACCTTTCAAAGTGATTTTTACACCATGCACCCAATATAGTAAATAGACATTTTGCCCAATACGCAACCCTCACATACATGACCAACCGGTGTCTCCAAGGGAAGCATACTTTGAAGCCGATTATGCTTTTGTACAAGCATTAAACTGCCGAAGTTCACATGCCGAAATCTGGCACGCCATAATTCAGCCAAGTGAATGGTTGTAGTGCGCATAGTTGCAGCACATGCATGAGTAGACTGCTTCTCATATGTGTCCAACATATATAAGCCATTATGTGGTGTTCCAATTGCTACAGTCTCATATGCATTAGCACAATCTTTGACCAAGAATTTCTCATCTCGGAATTTAACTACCAAACCCTGCTTTGCCATTGTAGGCACAGAAATCAAGTTCTTGATGCCTGGAACATAAAGAACACCTTTCATGCGACTTTCCTTACCATTAGGCACAATAAGGGCACACAACCTATGCCCTTGATTTGGTAAGGGGAATGATCTGCACAAGACACACTTCGACCACCCGCAATGGGTTCAAAGTAATTGAATACATCTCTCTTGGATGTTATGTGCCTGGTGGCACCACTGTCAATGTACCAAATCAAGTGCTGTGTAGAAGCACTAAGAAAAATGTCCCGGCTAGAAGTAGAGATGCCACTGGAAGAATCATACAATCAAGAATGTCCAATCCTGCATATCCTGGTGGGGTGCGGTAACGCACCTGGGATGGAAGGGGAAAAGCTCGGCTTGAGAGAGGGAAGATGGTGCTACTGAATCTATGTAGCTTTTGTGAAAAAGCAGGCGTTGCTCATGGCCAATTGCTTTTTTTTATGAGTTGCTAGAATCTATGGCTGCTTTTGAATCCAAGACATGGCTCTGAGACCCTAGCATGCTATCCTAAGGACGTACTGTTCTGTAAGCAGATTGTATGGAGTGTAAGTGTGACCTGAGGCGCTGTACACGCGTCATAGAGGTCCTCACGAAGGGCTATGTACATGGAGGACTGTATGTGCAGGGTGGGTATACAGGGGCTGGACAGCATCACACAACGCATTGGGCATGGAGTCCAAGCCATGAGAGTTACCATTAAGCTGGCTGTACCTTATGGGCAGACCTGTGCGGTCCACACTGTACGGACACGTACTGCATGTGGCCGTACAGCTGCAGCAGGTGGGTATGGTTAATTGTGCATGGGTGATGCTTGGGATGCATGTGGATTATGTAGAAGGTGGCCACAAGAGGGGCGACCAGCCTGCTTGGCAAATGGCAAAGGGAGGGCTGTGAACGCTATAAACCAGGCCCAACACAGGTAGAGCAGATCATTAAACTACACACAGGTGGTAATAGGGCCCAAAACTGTGTGGAATGGTTTCATCTGAGTGCTCAAGGGGCAGCTGGTCACAGCTGTGTTTACGCTCCAGAAGGAAAGGTGTGGAGGAAATGTCTA
The DNA here is from genome assembly GCF_041138505.1 of Cibotium barometz. Taxonomy (NCBI): domain Eukaryota; kingdom Viridiplantae; phylum Streptophyta; class Polypodiopsida; order Cyatheales; family Cibotiaceae; genus Cibotium; species Cibotium barometz. The sequence goes on along the minus strand of NC_141075.1, from coordinate 24,433,181 downwards.
TTTTTGAGATATGGAAAAGCTATATTTCGGGCTGTTTTTTGATGCCCAAAAGTGGGGGTTTGCCAAAAGTGGGCAAGAAGCAAGTTCAGAAATCTGAACTTGCTCCTTGCCCACAAGAGGAGGTAAACTAGTTTAGAAACCTAACTCTTGGGTTATAAACTACTTTAGAAACCTACTAATGAACTAGTTTAGAAACCCATGCATTGTTGCTTCCTTTTTGAAAAGCCTTGAATGCTCAATTTGGGAAGACAGTGAGTTTAGAGAAGTAACTGAAAGTTTCTTTTCTTACAAAGCACACAAGTGAGTTGCAAGCTTTTCGAAAGCTGTAAACCTGGCAGCTTTTGCTCGATCATAAAGAGGTGTTTTCCACCTCATGAAATCAAAGGTGCTAGCTGATCTGCCCTCGGAGTCTTTACATAGCCTTTTCTCCAATTTCCCCTCTGCTTTTCTGTTATTTGAAGCTAACCACAGGGAATCCTTGGTATGAAAGATTGTCGGCTATCTTTTTACTAATAGTTGGCACATTGAAACTCATGGAGTCAGTATCAAGCAATGACTTGGAGCTATTTTAAGCAACCTGGGTAGCTTGGGCCTATTCTCCACCCACCTTCTAGTAAGAGGTTGATCAGGAAAGCGTCATCCAGGGCTTTTCAAGGTTGGACATGGATGAGCCCAAAAACAAGAACATAGTAAGTGATTCGGATGAGAATCCTGGTGTTTTTGTAAAATTCCAAGAATGGCTTGATAAGACTAAATCCAAACTCTCATTGAGACCTAGTTTAGGTTTTCTTTTTTGTAAATATCCTCAATTTAATAAACTTATGAGGCTTTACGCAATTGCCGAATTTATGTTTGGATCTAATAATTCATTTTTGTTGGAGATGCAATCCACACTTCTAGAGAGAACCACCTCACGTGGTGAGACTGGGTTTGAATCTTGGCAAGTTGAGGTTTCTACAAATTGGATTACTGGAGGTCACCTAACACCTTAAGGTTTTGGGGTCTGGATGGCTAGACCAATTTGTGGAACACCTTAGTTAAGCGCGCTTGCGCAGGAACACAATTGGGATGGGTAACCTCCCGGGAAGTGGGAGGATCCATGTTTCCAACATGGTATCAGAGCCCAGGTTGTGATGTTGGATGCTAAGACCTCAACCAAAGTGTGGCTTGAGGGGGGGTGTTGGAGATGCAATCCACACTTCTAGAGAGAACCACCTCACGTGGTTGAATCTTGGCAAGTTGAGGTTTCTACAAATTGGATTACCGGAGGTCACCTAACACCTTAAGGTTTTGGGGTCTGGATGGCTAGACCAATTTGTGGAACACCTTAGTTAAGCGCGCTTGCGCAGGAACACAAGTGGGATGGGTGACCTCCCGGGAAGTGGGAGGATCCATGTTTCCAACAATTTTTGTGAAAAGTATTTTTCCATGCTAGTTTTGATTCCTTCTAAAATCTGGGCTATCAAATTGTGTTAGAAAGAAAATTTTGTAATGGTATGACTTACAAGTTTTTGACTGACTTATAAATTTTTGACTGACTTATAAATTTTTGACTGACTTATAAGTTTTTGACTTGCTTATAAGCTTTTTGACTAACTTATAAGTTTTCGACTGGCTTGTTGAAACTCGAGATATGAGCGACAGCATGTATGAGATTAATTTTCCAAAGGAATCAAGAATAAGGTATCTAGACTTGAGTATCCACAGTATACCCATTGTATGACCTACGCAAGAATCTAGGCAGCTATTGAGTAGCTACTTAGATGGCAAGCATATTCCCAATGAGCTAAGGTTATAGACTTGCTAAGGTTGTGGGCAGCTTATGGGTGGATTGCCTGATTAGCAAACCTAGTCCCATGAAGCTGAGGTCATGAGGGACCTTACAGTTTGGATAGCTTACAGATAGATATGTAAGCAGAGATTTAAAAGATCAAGACACTTTGATGATAACTATGGTCCAGAACATGGTGGTAACTTTCATACCGATTGGAAGACTAGCCATGCACCCAGTTGACCTGGAGGTTTGATCATGGCATCAAGAGGGAGGTTTGGCTGCATCAAGGCCCAATCTTGGGAAGGAATTGGCCATTCCACCTTAGACTTGTGAACCTAAGGAGTTGTTTTTACATGGGTATGTCTTGGTGGTATGGGACCTATTCCATGTAGCGTCTCTTGATGCTTCCATATCTTTAGACCTCGCAGCCTATTCTTTAATAAATAGCCTCACATAGTCCTACGGGTCGGTTATCTAACATAGAACCACTATGGATCAGGATGGAGGACATACCTGAGAAACCCTAGCAAGGTTTCCATAGACCCAACATCAAACTCATCGCATGACCGTGATAGATTGCGGCTAGCAACTTACCACCGGTAACTAGGTTCAATACCTCGAACCACCCCAGAGCCTAAGGTTAGATTTCCGCGAGCATGCCAGTTACCGATGAGCCCAACCTAGCATCCCATACCACCAAGCCGAAGCCGAATCACCCATTGACAGCTCCATGGCCGAGAGATCTTGCATGCTCCTTGGTAACCCGCTTATGTCTAATGGATTATAGACCATAGACTCTAAATAGGCAAGAAATTAGAACTTCTTGGTTTGGGGAAAGTGTGCTTCCAATGGTGAAAGCAATGTGTACTTTCAATGTTCATTCCCTAAGAAGTGGTGAATAGTTGCTATATACACAACAACCAAGGCGTGAGCTGATCGCTTTATGCCACGAGCAGATTGATAGCTGCACACATTAGTCGGCTTGCTAGTTTTAGGAAGTTTAAACTTCCACAACCATCTCACAAGATCCATGATGCAGAGAAGGGTGGACTTGGTTCTAACTTGGTAACAAGTTTCATTGGGAGAACTTCAATCAATTGGTTGCATCCTTGGAAAAGCAACAGTGTGAACTAGTTGCTATGATTTCACTTCCAAGAGGGCTTGTAGTTTTGGAACCCTATCTATCCTGGGAAATCTCCTTGTATTGAGATTCCAATGACACGAGGGAGCTTAAGAAAGAGGTGTGCTGCATGGATTCGCTTCATTTTAGTGGGTGAAAATAACTTGGGAGAATATCCACTCTCCGTGAACAAGTCTCTTTCAACTGATAGTCCTCTTCCACAAGTTAGGTAAAAGGAAGGAAACTTCAGATTTTGTGCCTCGAGGGTTCGCAGCAATCTTTTCTATTGCAAGCTTTCTTGTCTATGTCATGGGATCTCCACTAAAAACTTCCAGGGAAACGGCTTCTCTATGAGGGTAGATTCTTGTGGAAGAGAAATCAAGAAAAGGAGAGATAGCTAGCAAATGACATACGCTAGTTACGAATTCTTCTTGAGATAGATTGCTTTTGGCATCTTCATGGAAATTAGAACAAGGACCTTTAAGTAACTAGAGCGGGAGGGAGGGATTTTCAACTAAAAGACAGAAAAAAGCGGTAAAATCTGCTGGCAGTTGAACCCAATTAGAACAAGGTCTCGTCCAGTCCCTGATTTGGGTTGCTGCCAGAGAGGATTCTTGTGATTGGGATATCAAGCTTTTGAGCACGTGTTATAGAGCAACACAAGTTGCTATATTGTATTTGTGTCGGTAATCTTTCCTCGTGCGTGCTAGCATGTACTACATGGTATAACCAGCATGGCTCTAGGAATGAGCTATCGATTGGTCGTATACAATTAGCAGGTACAACACAAAATTCTATGCCGGAGGCGAGAAAGACTGTACTACTTGCATCGCTTGTTTAGGCTGATTTAGTTAGCTCATGACTGTACTAGCATATGCTTTATGTATTGTACATGAAACGAAGTGTGATAGCGCAGCACCAACAACTTTGTAGCACACAATCAGCAAGTGATTGCTCGCAAGCAATGGCACAAATAGTTTGGCATGAGGAGTAAATTGTGTAGTAATTTCATGCTAGGGTTGTTGTTCATTCCTATAATAAATAGCCGGCACACATGGATTTATTAATAATAACATTAGCCGCCCATATTAGCCTGCTTTCTCCTAATCCCAAGGCTCCCCTAACCCTATCGGATTAGGCCACCAATCTCAAGGATTAGCACTAGGTACGTAACAATTGTCTTGGTGAGACTCATTAGTTTCAGTTTGGATCTTACATTACCTTACAAGAATTCTTTGATTCCAATAGCAAAGGTCCACAAGAGCAGTTCCAGTTTAGCCAAGGTAAGGAATAGGGAACTTACGTGGATGCTCCAGTGGAATACAAGAAATTCAAGGTCAAGCTTACTATTGTTTGTCTCCTACTTGATTAATGTGGACATAAATCTTATTGAAGGGGGAGATATTGTGTCATCTCAAATCGGGCTCCAGCGAGTGTTAACCAAGGGTTAAGGACCTACCGTTAAGGGGATATGCTAACCGAGGATTACCTATGGCTGAAAGGTTAGAGCTTAGCTAAGCACAAGGGCTGATAGGACTGCCCAAGAGGCTAAAGGCTAGCAAGGATGAGGTCTGGCAAGAAGGGTTGCGGCTTAGCCGAGCATAGGGGCTGATAGGACCCACATAAAAGGATGAGGTCTGGCAAGGAGGGTTAGGGCTTAGCCGAGCATAGGGGCTGATAGGACCCACATAAAAGGCTAAGGGCTATTAATCTAAAGCTAATTAGGGATAATAGCAAGAGGCTTATTAATATAGCGTAGTTACTAGTATATAAGTGTATGTTGGCCGGTGTGGATATGTGACTCGGAAGGGGGAGGTCTTGAGTTCAAACCCCTGTTGCCCTTGATTGGCAACGGCCTACTTTGCGACAACAATTGTACCGCCTTCGGTTGGGAGACCATGTCACCCTAGGGTAGACATAGAAGTTGTTACTACAAATGGACCTACTCATGGAAAAAAAGTGTGCCTTGGGCTCACTTATGAGATAAGGAGGTATACGTCTACCTAGGCACGGTGGACCTCATGGCCAAGTAGTTGTACGCAAAAGGTAGTTTGGTGGTATGGGACGCTGAGGCATCATGTCGGGGCCTAGTTGACTCATGACAATCTAGACCTCAGACTCAAGGGTAGTTCCGAAACGGGACTTATGGCTGCAAGGAGAGTCGCTAGCCAAATTTTATCACGATCGTCATCAGCTGGACTTGACGTGAGTTACTTCAACCATGCTAGGGTTTTTGGGTGGGTATGTAGACCTTACAATCTCAACCTCTTCAAACATGATCAACTTGCACACGAAATGATATTTTAAGGATAATGTTCACTTATTTTATGGTTGTAGACTAAGGCTCATAGATGGTGATCATAATAACAGATAGAGGATATGAAGAGTTGTAGTTAGTCCAAAGACAAGACCTTTGACATTTTCATATGAGACCTTAATGCAAAGATCTTAAAAAAGGCCATGTATAGGCTCTCAAGTTGGCCAGCCACGCCAGGTTGAGTACTTTAGGTACGGTGCGGTATGCGTACGAGTACGCAAAGTACGCATCGGGATGAGTACTTTAAGTACGTTCACTTTTTTAAAAAAATGTGTATATAAAAAAAACACATATTATAAATCATTCATAATTTAGCAACACTAGTACACAAAGATGCACAAAAAACAATTGAAATGCAAACACGTATGGCATATGCTATATAAATGTCAAATGAGCTGCACTGCATACAACATGAAGGACTGTCCTACTGAAGCTGAAATCCTAGTATATACTACAAAGTACAAACGCCAATAGCCGTATGGCCGGCTCTCACTCATCATCATCCAAGCCTGAAGATGAGGATGATGAGTAGTCTCCATCTGTGAGGAGATTCCCATCAGAATCATATAGTGACTCCCGCTCCCCCACATCACCTGGTATCTCCTCAACAATGGTAGAGGTTCTCTGGTATAGTCTGCATCTGGTGCTCTGGACCACCTCTACTGATCGCTCTGGTGGCTCTCCCTCTGGCATGTGCACCACGAGTATACACCCTGGTGCCTCTAGAGGTGGAAGGAAGACTCTGTTGAACTAAAGAAGTAAGGGAGCTGGTAGTGAGAGCTCGAGACCGAGCTCGAGTGACTCGTCTATCAATGGTCTCGAGCTCTTTGTGAAGCTGTCTATATATCTCCTCCTTCTCATTACGTACTATGTCGCTCTCCTCGGCATGTTACTGGTTGCGGCACTCGAACTCCTCAACATCAACCTATGGAGCATGTATTCACTAGTAGTTATTAGTGACTAATCACTTTAAGCTTACTATGAACTTTGAAGTGCATCAGTATGTCGTAAATGTTTTTACCTGTTTTGGTCTATCCATCTTTCGAAGATTCCGAATTAGTCGAAGGTTGGCTCTGCAAAACACCAACCTCTCTAGTTGTGTTGTGCTCAAGCGGTTTCGGATCTTCGTGTGAATAAGAGAGTAGGAACTTTAGTTCCTCTCACAAGCTCCAGAGGAACAATCCTTAAATCCACGAAGATTCGAGTCTTAGTTATAACAAATCTTAAAGCCTGGGCCCTGCACCCTACACTCGTGACTCCAAAGCCGAATAATTTATCAATAATCAATATGTATTTTGTATTATTACCTTGGGATAATAGCTGAAGTACAAGGGCTTTTAGCTGAGGCTGATGGTATCCATGTGCCTCCCACCAATCAAGAGGCGTCTTACACACCTCTGGCAGCATAGAAACACCGCGACTATGGAATTCTCTAAGGTTATTGGAGTATCCTATCATCTCTCGATCAATGTGTACATGCTGCTCATCGGTCAGTACATGACTCATGTACTGATCTCTCATGGATAGAAGCACCGTGTCCAAAACACGAAGGGATTTGTTTTTTTTTAAAAAGGGTACGGAACCCTAGGCAATGCGAAACCAACAGGTTTAAGCTTCCAAAAAAAAAGTCCATGTTGTGCTGTTCCGTACGACGTACGGATCCATACTGTGCGTACTGTACGGACTGAATCTTTCCGTACCAGTATGGAATGCAACTATGAGCCACGCACACAACAGCCATGAAAGGCAACACATCATTGCTGAAGTCGGTGCAGCTGTAAAGAGTATCTTGACCGAAACAAACACCACCATAGGCGCCTACGTGGGTGGAGGCGCTGGCTGTTTTAGCTGTCTGGTCGCCACTGCCCATGCGTAACTGCAGCAACATAGCTGCTCTCACACAGGCGACAAGAAAAGGCCATTGTTTGTAAGCACAGCCCACGCTACAGTCCATGTTTGAAGCAAAGTGAGACAGCTGTAAAGAGTATCTTGGCCGAAACAAACACCACCATAGGCGCCTACGTGGGTGGAGGCACTGGCTGTTTTGGCTGTCTGGTTGCCACTGCCCATGCGTAACTGCAGCCACTAGCTGCTCTCACACAGGCGACAACAAAAGGCCATCGTTTGTAAGCGCAGCCCACGCCTACAGTCTGTCATGTTTGAAGCGAAGTGAGACAGCCCAACAGCATAGAAGAGGCTGTGAAGCAGCCCGCCTCATCTCCCAATGTTCCACGTGCAACCCCCGTAGCAAAGATGCCATCTAGTGAACCAAAAGAAAGCGCAGATCATCGTAAAGAGATCCGAATCGCCTTCCTGCACAAACTAGTAGGAAAGGAAGAAGGAAAAGGGTTACTCTAAGGTTTAAAATAAACTACTATTTCTCTAAGCTTATTAACCTTTAAAGTTCTAAGGGGCTATGCATATGCAGATTTTCTACTTATGCTTTCTCACATAATTCTAGTCAAAAATCAAGCAAAGTGGTGTGAATTTGGGATTATTATTCTCATCAAATTTCGGGTGCATTGGCAATCAAGGCGATATCATGCAAGTAAGGTGCTTTAAAATTTTCTCAATAGCTTTCACAATGACCTTGGTTGAAGTGCATATTTGAGTTCTCTCTTTTTTTTTCTCGCGTGAGCTTTCCTCTCCACATGGATGACAAGAGTCCTCTCCCTCAATTACAAGCTAGTCAAGAACAATCCAAGAACTCGGAGATGGGAGCCAAGAAGAAACCTTGCAAGAGCAACCGCATCAATCGACATGTGGATCATCACGTATTCTGCCCATGTTGGCGCCATGTTAGGCAAGAGAGTGTGGGTATTCTCAAATATATTATTGGTAAGATCATTTTGTTTTCACCTTTGCTCTAGTCAAGAAAGTCACAAACATGGGTGAACGATTGGATGCATCAGTGTTACCTAATAATAGTAATTTGGATGGTAAAAAATATCAAATATGGAAGTCCAAAAGGAAAAAATTGTTGGTTTTGAGGGATCTATGGGAGATCACCACACGTTAGAGAAAATTAAGAACATGACGATCAACTTCAAGGTTGTTGCTCGTGGTGCGAGAAGTGATGAAAAGCTTTATAAGCTTGATACTATTGTGAATCAAAATTCTTTGGTAGCTTCAAAGGATGACAAAAGTCAATTGTGGCATGAAATGTGAGTTATTAACTTGCTTCATGACAAAGTATGGTGCTTGGTCTTCCAAAGATAACAATGAATACCATGCATGATGGGGAAGAAATCTTTAAGGTTTCATTTTAGTATGTAATCATTAATGTTTGAAAAAGTCTATGAAATGATGATCCTCATATTCTCTCTATTAAAGGCAATAAAATGATGACCCTCATATAGTTTCTATTTGCATACATTCACCCATATGTTTTCTATTTGCAATCCCTTTAGAACACTCTTTGGACCTTAATAAGAATTTTTTTGAAATTATATACCCCTAGGCCAAGATGTCCAATTCATATATTCAATTAATTTCTAATGCACATTGGAAAACTCTTTTTAAGATACTGTTTCAGGGGATCTCTTCCTATTGACTGGGAGAAAATTCTTATCCAAATATATTTCAAAACTGTATTACCTCTCTCTAGACCAAAAACAAGGAAAAATAGTGTTTTCTTGCATTCTGAATTAGGGGATGATTATAGAGACTGAAGCATGATGCATATAGAGCAAGAGGAGCGCTTAACATGATCCATAGTGATATTTACGAACCATTACCAACACAATCTCATGGAGGTTCATCATTATTTATTGATGATTACCCACAAAAGTGTTCTTGAAGCACAAGTCCAAGCTTTTCAGTGTTTTTCAGAGCTCCTCAATGCTTCCCCAAATGCTAGTACGTGAGCCCAATCTCTATCACTTCAAAATAAAGAATCTCTACTGCATTTGTGAAATTTTCTTTTGTTGATTACCTATAGCTCGTAAAAATGAGATCATCCAAATACACGACGATGACCATCTACATGCTTGTTCACCCCCCAAAAATAAATAAATTTGTGCATTTGCATTTGAAGGGCTTCTAGAGAGATCAATAGTCACAAAGTATGAATCAATGTGTTGATGTCATGCTCATGGGTAGCAGGTTTTTAAGTCTCCCAAGCATGATTTTTAAGGATGGAGTCATTCTTTGCATGTAACCAATTCCGGTTCCCCTACGCTTTGAATGGTAGCAGGTTTTTGTTTTTGACATGAGAGAGAAGCTCTCAAGTGTGATTTTTGAGGATGCAGTCATATCGCCTGCTAACCAATTCTGGCTAACTTCCTTAACCCAACTTGACTTTTTGAAGCAAGACTTATGAACAACCATCAAGGTAGAAAAAGATTCAAGACGAATGCAAGGGAAAGAGAGGGGGAAGCCGCCAAGAGACACGATAGACAAGGAGGACAATGTGGAAAGCTTAATGGTATAACATTGTGAAGAACCCAATAAAGGGAAAAATACCTGAAAGCTGTAGACGTTGAGATATTGAAATTTGAGCATCACCAGTACCAGGGGGCATGTCAACCACCATCACATCGATCTCCCCCCACCTAACTCCTTTGATTAGCTTTTCAAGAGCACTCATAACCTGCAATATTTACAATTTTACCTCTCTCTCTCTCTCTCTCTCTCTCTCTCTCTCTCTCACACACACACACACACACGTCACACACACACACACATGTATATATATGTGTGTATATGTATATGTGTATACATGTATGTATGTACATATATATGTACACACACACACACACATATATATATATATATATAGATGTGTGTGTGTGCATATAATATACATACATCTATAGATATATCCATATGCATGTATGTGTGTGTGTGTGTGTGTGTGTGTGTGTGTGTAGATGATATGTCTCTATATATGTGTGTGTGTGTGTGTGCGCGCGCGCGCGTGTGTGTGTGTAATCTTTTCCATGGCTCATATTTCCATGACCTTACGTTCGGGAGGATATGCCAATCAGTGTGTCTTCATAGGGAAGAGATTGGAGACTATACCAACAAAAGCCAAAGTTTTTACTTCGGTGTATCAAAGAATGTATTACTTGGAGTATGTTCCACAAGGGGATGGTGGTCTAGACATGAGCAGTACTGGTGGATACAGATTTGGTGCAGCACTTTTGAGGAGTATTGTTTCTAGTTATGCTTTCTTCCACTGGAGTGCATTGGAGTTGATGCAAGCAGGTTAATGTGATCGATCTGAGCTGATGCATTAGTGGATGGAGTTTAGACAGCAGAGTTTTGTCAGGCCATTCTTTGGAGCGTTCTTCCTGTGTGCTACATGAGACTCACTGGCCTCTAGTGTTCCATCATGGCCAGTTAGACACATTCTACCAGTTCCACTTTCAATGCACTCACCTCCTCCTTGAGTGCTATGTTCTCTTGTTCAAGGTCCGTGACCCGTGCTTCGAGGGCCATGATGTGCCGGTGTAGTTTGTTCTCCACCTCATTGAGGTTGGAATCGAATGTCTTCTTGTTCTCCTTGATTAGTGCCTTCATTGCCGTCTCGAGGGCCTCGAGTTTCTCTTGGAGACTCGGGGCCATTCCTCGAGATTACTCTGCAGCCCTTCCCACAGGCGGCAGGGAGGAGAGAGAGAGAGAGAGAGAGAGAGAGAGTTATGTTGCTACCTTGGGGGCCTGAGGAAGGGTGGGTGGGAAAAGGGAGGCATAGGGGCTACCGGACAGGCAGATGGGCCAGCATAGCGCCAACAGGGCAGCGAGGCGGAGGGGCTAGTGGGCGGCAGTAGAGAGAGAGAGAGAGAGAGAGAGATATTAAGCGTCTACTAAAGACCCAATGGGCCTATGAGACCAAAGTGATACAATAATGTCCATGGCATATCTCATCATGGAATGGAAAATAAAACAGAAAGAAAACATAAACATAGCTATTTCACTTAGGTGATAAAAAACTGTCCATGGAAATACTAAGAACATAGAAACATGAGAGTAGCATCAGCTCCGAGTAGATGGTATACCACTCTCCAAAATATCAAGCATGGGGCTAATGAGTATGGTCGAGAGGTCTCCCTGAGAGAGAGAAAAAGAAAAGAAAGAAAAGATATATTAACGTCTACAGAATACCAAATTGGCCCATGAGAAAAATCTCTATACAAAAAGTCCATGTCCTGAGTATCATGGAAATGAAAAGCTAATCCTAGTCATCTGCAGCTCACTATGCAGTCACTGTCTAGCATGCTATAGATGTACAATCATGATAGGTGGTATACTACTAATTCCACCCTGTGGAGATGGTGGGGTGTAGTACATCATACATGGGGCATGGGGCGAGGACTCTCACATTTGAGAGAGAGAGAGAGAGAGAGAGAGAGAGAGAGAAGATATATTAGCGTCTACGGAAGGCCAAATCGGCCTATGAGACAAATCTGTATACAACAAGTCCATGTCCTAAGTATCATGGAAAGAAAAACTGAAATGAAAAGCTAATCCTAGTCATATGCAGCTCACTATGCAGTCATTGTCTAGCATGCTATAGATGTACAATCATGATAAGTGGTACACTACTAATTCCACCCATTGGAGATGATGGGGTGTAGTACATTATACATGGGGCATGGGGCGAGGAGGACTCTCACATCTGTTGTGCCCTTGTGTAGCCTCTGGACTCTCCTCCATAGCTCTGCGGTATCATGCCTGGATTTGGCCAGATTGGGCCTGATGGAGTAGCGGTGGTCTGCGTCCAGGTAGTCGCGATCTCCTGGCAGCTCTGATCTCGTAGGCTCTTTGTAGTGTGAGCCCTCGTCGGGAGGTAGATGATACAGGGAGAGGGGGATGTGGCTCGCTAATAGGCCTCAAGAAGCTGGTGATCTATGGGCTGGGATCTTTCGCTCTACACCTGTAGAAGCCTCTCTCTATATGTAAGTGTAGCTCAAGGAGGAGAAGGCCTAGGCATCTCTGATCAAGATACTCCATCACCCAGCTAAGTGGGCCAAAACCCTCTCTGAACAAGCAATGGTATCTCCCTCTGATCTCATAATATACAGGGTATCTCTGCATATGTAATGCTCCTTTGACTCTACCTCTCTGTGGCATAATCTGCATACTCTGTCCTCTCTAGGGGTCTGTGCTGCTCTCCCTGCCTCAATCTCCGGAGTGTGAGAGGAAACTCAGATCTAACCAATAGTTACCCTCATAGCGTGAGACATGTGTACAACCATGTAGCTTGGTCGTCTCACAAATCCATCCTCTGTGAATCTAAGGAAATGATCTCTATTGTACTACATCCTGGTGGGAAGGGGACCCGACCAAGTCTCCCTGGTGTGCATCTACATCAAATCCTATCTCAAAACTCTATTCATCTCCTCTCAGGAGAGTGTAAAGTATGGGGAGTCATCATCACACTAGAAGGGCAGTAATCTATCCATGTCAAGCCCATGTGCTGAGAACCACTCATCTATTGTAGCATTTCATGATGGGTGATGGCCCTATGCAGCAATACTCTGTGAGGACTCCATGGCTAAGCGGGGTAGTCTCTCTAGACCCATGGCTCTGATGCGTTTGATGTAGGCTATGATCTAAAATAGAGCCTCTACCATTCTGGGGGGCACTGCAAGCTTTGCTCTGACGATCTCATGTGATACTGATGGTTTGCTGCGAATCATCCTAGAGATCATGAGGATCTGCAGTCTCTCCATCCGACGCCAATCATATGTGGAGAAAGGAAAGGAAAGGAAAGATATATTAAGCGTCTACTAAAGACCCAATGGGCCTATGAGACCAAAGTGATACAATAATGTCCATGGCATATCTCATCATGGAATGGAAAATAAAACAGAAAGAAAACATAAACATAGCTATCTCACTGGGGTGATACAAAACTGTCCATGGAAACTTGTAAACCCAGCAGGGGTGCCATGACAGACTCAACCACGTGTCCAAGAGATAGAGATATACAGAGATATAGAGAGAGAGGGGAGAGAGGAGGGAATAGGGATCTTGCACAATACACCACATTGAGCGGGAAACAGACCCCGCCCCCTTATAGGAATTTATTCAAGAACAATCCATAGCAGGCTGGCCAGGATCAATACAATCAATGAATACAAAACAAATAGATATGCCGATGTAGGATATCCAAGTCGATGTCGACGTCGAGGCACAAGATCTTTGATGCCGAGCACACCACGGGGATAACCCACAAGTATCTCTCACCGGACTAGTACCAAATCTAATATCCAAATCCAAATCCAATGAGCCCAAGTCCAAGTCCAAGTCCAAGTCCAAGTCCCATAACCAAGGTCCACTCATGGTTGAGGGAACATCTCCCAAGAAATGGAAGAACTTCAAGAAGCAGTTTTATGATCAATTTTTACCTAAGAAGTTTGAAGATGATGTGCACCTTGCATAGGAAAGATTGCAGATGGAAACAAGTGAGACAATTCATCACTACAACAAGAAATTTTGGGATGCATATCTCAAGATTACTCCTTTTAAGGAGATTTCTGAGAAGTCTAAGTTAAGAAAGTATCGGGCCGGTGCATGACATTTTTTGAATGTATGTCTGAATGATACCATCCAAGATTTGATGCATTCAGCTTCAGTTGCTGCCAAGGTCTACATGGTAGACGAACCAAAGAAAAAGACAAGTATGGGAGATCAAAAGTCTTCGGTACTTGAGAAGCGTGACAACTCCAAGAATAGGTTTCAGCCTATGAAGCCAAGGGGTATTCCAAATTCCTACAAAGGAAAGCACAACTTGACCAATGAGCAAATAGTGGTCTACCGCAAGGAAGAAAAATGCTTTAGATGTGGCAAAGAGAGGCACATGCCGGCCCAATGTCCGGATCATCCGAAGGGACCTAGAGAGTAAGTAAAGTCCAAGGAAAAGTCTAATCCACTGGTTGGTGGGATTCCCGATGTATTAGGAAACATTTTGGAACCCGAGGCAAGAAAGCAATGCCTCTCTTGGGGCAAAGTGCAGGACAAGAATGCCCTGGTGTTGTTTGACATGGGAGCCATAGATAATTTCATTTCCATAGAGCTTTTGGAACAATTGGGTATCAAACCCGAGGAGATGGGACTGACCTTGCATGCGGAACAAGTGTTTCATGGTGATGTAGTGGCAATAACGCCTATCATTGGTAAGTTGAGGATTCACATGCAGGGTTATGTGGATTATGAGGATTTCTATATTTCACCTTTGAAGCACTCGGATGTCACCTTGGGGATGCCATGGTTGCATAAAAAAAGGGCTCCTATCCAGATTCATGAGAGGACCATTTCTTTTAAGCATAAGAATAAGGATATTACTATTAGAGCAAAGAAGAAGGGAGATACCATCCTTATTGTATCCCATGTATCTATTTCCAAATTAATGAAGTCTTCCATCTTTGCATATATGATCTTTGTAAAGGATAAGAGTAAAGACTCAAAGAAAGATTTTAACTCTCTTGGGAGAGAGAGACTACAGTTTCTAGGGAGATACAAGGATTGCTTCATGGATGTTATTCCAGGAGAGTTGCCTCTTGAGCGATCAGAGGATCATGTGATAGATTTGATTCCACGGAGTTCAACCCCAAATCAACCTCCTTACCGTGTGAGTGCAGTACACAAGACGAGATGACACAAGTATAGGACTTGCTATCAAAGGGGTTGATACGGCCTCGTTCTTCACCCTTTTGTTCTCTAGTGCTTCTAGTGCAGAAGAAGGATGGCTCATTCTGCATGTGTTACAGAGCCTTGAACAAGAATTCAAGAATCAGTTTCCTATATTGAGGGTTGATATATATATATATATACCTAGATGAATCCAAGAACATGCCCAAATTCACCTTTTAGGAACGTGCATGTTATATACTCATGGTAGTCAACCCACAAGACTATATAACTATCAACTCCATTATGCATAGTATGGACTAGATACTTCAACATCCCCACTAACGTTATCAGTGCCCAATAGTGGGTGTAGAACTCTGTATCAAGATATGCTCTCACACACGCACTCCCCACACACACACACACGCATAAGAGCATATATTCACACAAAGCCCTTCGTACCGAGATTCTGTCAAACCTCTGGAGATGCAGGGCAGACTCAGCCATAATGAAGCCTAACACTAAGGGAAGTAGCAAATAGAAAGAATTACTATAGCAAATAAGTAGTTGATAGGGCAAATGCACCGCTAAAGATAGAAAGAAAGATAATAGTTGATGTCAGATGATATATTGGACCGGTTGGAAGGCACCGCATTCTTTAGTCCGATTGACTTGAAGAGTGGCTATCATCAGATTCAGATCCAACCACAGGATATTCACAAGATTGTCTTCCGTACCACTTTTGGATTGTATGAGTATTTAGTGATGCCTTTTGGACTCACAAATGCTCCGGCTACCTTCAACCCCATGATGGATCGAATCTTTAGACCACATCGGAAAAGTCATGGTACTTTTCTGATGCCATGGCCGTGGTCTCATGAGAAATAGATCGACGGCCTTGGTTCCCATCTAGAAGTTCTGTATCGGCCTCATAGTTGGTCCCTTCATGAGGCCCTTGGTCTCCCTCTGCTCTCGACATGGCTCTGTCACCCAAAGAAAGTTTCTTCAAGAGAAATCCTGCCCTAATACCATTGTAAGCCCAACGGGCATGCCGTGACAGACTCAACCACGTATCCAAGAGATAAATAAAGATATAGAGAGAGAGGGGAGAGAGAGAAGGGAATAGAGATCTTGCACAATACACCACACTGAGCGGGGAACAAGCTCCGCTCCCTTTCAGGAATTTTTATTCAGGAACAATCCACGGGCATGCTGGCCAAGATCAATACAATCAATGAATAAAAAACAAACAGATATGCCGATGTAGGATATCCAAGTCAATGTCGATGTCTAGGCACGAGATCTCTAATGCCGAGCACACCACGAGGATGACCCACAAGTATCTCTCACCGAACAAGTACCAAATCAAATGAATCCAAATCCAAATCCAAGTCCAAGTTCATATCCAAGTCTAAGTTCACGTCCAAGTTTCAAGTCCAAACTCAAATTCTAAATTCTAGTCCAAGTCCAAGTTCTAGTTCCAATCCAAGTCCAAGTCCAAGTCCATGTTCTAGTTCCAATCCACGTCCAAGTCCAAGTTCTCGTTTCAATCCAAGTCCAAATCCAAATCCAAGTCCAAGTTCCCATGAGTAATCTCCACAACTCCTACAACCTTGTCGATGAAGAAAACCATGGAAAAGCTCTTTCTCGCAAGAAAACTGATATAAAATCTGTTTTAATGGTTTTCGAACGATTAAACTTCCAAAAAGTAGTTTCTTGGGTTTTTGGAGCAATTTTAGGGTTTATGAAATTTTCAGTCCGTACAGCTCCGTACATGTCTGTATAGCTGTGCGGATCCGTACAGTCGTACGGACAGGTGATGACATGGCACAGCAGTTGATGGAGGCACTTTGAATCAACAGGCAACGATGAAAAATTCCATGATTTGGTTCATGATCAAGTAGATGATGATAGAGAAGATGATCTCCACGCTTCAACAAAGATGGCAACGCGATAAAGAGGTTCTTCTTCAACTTGATGCTCAAGAGAGGCTCATGCTTCTTTTATACTTGGGGAAGCCTTGCTTTTTGCCAAAAAGTGATGCTTTTGCCTTATACTTTGCTTTTGGTCTTTTTAATAGTAAAATATTACTCAACTTTAGTCAAAAGTTCTTGTTTTGCTTTTCTAGCTTCAAGGCCTGTTTTTTGACCTTGGAGCTACTTTTTTTAAAAGTGGCTTTTAGCTTTTTGGTCCGGCTCAGTCTCCTCTTTCCAATGGTGCCCTTGGCTCGCGATCAACCTTGTTTGACTTTTTGCTTTTTCTTACTTTTTGACCAAAACTAGTATTTTTTCTTAATTAAACCTTATGGACCCAAGTCTTCTTCCAGCTGTCTGGTGTCAAGGCATGGGTTTCATCATGTGAAATAGAGCTAGGAGGGCCAAATAGTTAAATCGGAAGTATGCAACCACTTTCTTTGATAACATCATTGTGTTTTTCGAGACCAAAGAGGAACACAAAAAGCATTTAGCTAAGGTATTTCAGGAGTTGCACAAGCACAAGTTGTTCATCAATAGATAAAAGAGTGAGTTTTTCTTAGAAGAGATACATCACCTTGGACATATAGTGTCTAAGAAATAAGTGTGGATGGACCCAGCAAAGCCTGAGGCCATCAAGAATTGGCCAGAATTGAAATCCGTACATGAGGTGCGCAATTTCTTGGGGTTATTCTCCTATTACAAGAGGTTCATTAAAAACTTTGCCACCATTGCCGCTCCATTGCATGATCTAACCAAGAAGAAAGTAGTCTTCAAATGGGGTGAGCGTTAGAGACATGCCTTCAACCTATTGAAGGAGAAGCTTACTACTAGACCAGTATTGGTCATTCCAAACCTAGTGAAATCTTTTGTGGTGGAATGTGATGCAAGTGGGGGTTATATAGGGACAGTTTTGCAGCAAGAAGGGCATGTGGTTGCCTTTGAGAGTCGAAGGTTGCAACATGCTAAGAAACACTTGCAGGTTTATAAGAAAGAACTTCTAGCCGTGATTCATGCTCTTACTTCATGGAACAATTATTTGCTTGGGGCTGATTTCATGGTGAAGACGCATCATCAAAGTTTGAGACATTTTCTAACCCAAACTAAGCTTTCCGAGAAGCATATGAGATGGTTTGTCCATGTTTCATTTCCAGAATATCTGTTACGACCCTGTGTTTTTCCCTCTGGACAACAAGCAGGTTGGCATGGGCACGGGACGCACAGTGTGGACAGGGATCAGTTGAATGTGAAAAGGAAACTCATAAGTGTGGCCAGCCCAAGTGTGAAAGGGGACAAAAGGGATTTTGAGGTTATAAGGTTTTTAAAACCTTTGATGACAAAAATAATAATATTATTTGAAGGCATGCGTTTTTGCTATTGCTTTTAGTTTTTGGAGAAAAAAAAAACAAGTGGAGGCGACTCTTTATAAAGGGAAGGGTGGCCGATTCCGAAGCGTGGAGTCGTGTGGCGCTTCTCCTTGGACATGGTTTCCTCCCACGCATGTGTGCGACCAGTTACGTGTGGGTGTGCGCTTGTAGGAGCGTGTGCACGTGGGCATGTTGTCGCCTGCTATTCTATGGCCATGTTGGCGGGCAGTGTTTCAGTTACACGTGTGGTGTTTCTTTGGCGACTGGCGGGCTGCAGGAACGCGCAAGGTTGCAGGCAGCGCACGGCTGAGTAGGAGGCGGGGCTGGAATGTGCCTGTTCGCTCTCTCGGTCAGAAGGGGGTGAGAAAGCTGCGCACGACTGCAGGGGAAAGTTGGCAGCTGCAGGACAGCACGTGGGCTGGGCTGCAGGACTGCTTTTAGCTCGTGGGAAGACGGGCAGCAACGCGTGTTTTTCTCTCTCGCTAAGAGTCGGGCAGCAGCACATACAGGACTTTTCCACTCTGCAATAGACCAGCGAACTGAACCACCTTGTCTTTCTCTCTCTCTTGCAAGGAGGCGGTGCTGTACTGAGCACGCTTTCTCTCTTTTGCTTGGATGTATGCGGGCTGGCTGCAGGAGGCGCACGGCAGAACTACAGGAAGCCTGTGGCGGGCTGGGCTGCTGAGGTGCTGAACTGTAGGAAGCTCTCGACGGCGAACAGGGCAAGGCCTGGGCTACAAGTGGCTACAGATTGCACAGAACTACAGAGGTGCAGAACTGATCGTGGGTGTGAGGAGGACCATGCGCTTGATGTTGGGTGCAGGGTGGAGACTTGAAGATGATTATTTATCTCTCCCTCTCTCTCTCTCTCATCTTAAGGACCTTGCGTGTTTTGTCTTCTATGTGCCATGGAAGCATAAGAGACAAGCTACAGATACACAGGACGATGTTCATGGGAGAGATGGTGTGATTTCTCTTCGTGATGAACTTATATGTGGTCTTTGGTTTATCGGATACAGGTCTTTGGTTTCGTGTGGAAAGCATGTCTTTGGATTCATGTGAACAGGTTCTAGTTTTCTCGAGGTTACATGCAAGCTGTGACTATAGGAAGGACATATGGTTTGGTACAGCCCTACTGCTGTTTGGGAAAGGGTTGTGAGATCCATGGTTGAGATGGAGAAGACCTTTTTAAGCAGGGAGGTGTCGTACACAGGTGTGCCTTCTCTATGGAATGCTTTGCTGTAATAGCGAGAGATCTTATTTGGGAAAAGTCGGGGGTGAAAAGCAAAAAGGGATCCTATTGGTAAAGGATTCGACAAGTTGTACTTTGTACTCTTATTTGATCAAGTAAAGAAATACCGCAAGGGGCGCCACTGCATTTTGGGGCCAATCGGTGTCCTTGTACTATTTGCAGGAGCACTCTAGCTCCCCTGTTTGTTTTCCTTTTCCAGGTTCCCATGGGTGATGAAGTGTTTTGTGTGCGAGTGTTTGTTCCACCACCCGTCAGATTTCTGAAGGCCGGTTTCATTATCCATACACTTGGAAAGAAGAATGTGGTTGCAAATGCTCTATCTAGGAGACCACAGGTATATTCAATGTCCATTGCCTATCATAGAGTTGGATTCCATGAGAGATCACTATGTGCATAATGAGGACTTTGGTGGGATTATGCAAAAGCTAGAGGATGGTCATGCAGTTAATCACTATTCCTTGAAAGAGGGATATTTGATGATGGATACACGGTTATGCGTAACCAAGTATTTGAGGCAAAAAGTGATTGAGGAGTCATATGCACCACCTTATGGAGGGCATAGAGATATTTCTTCTACTATACAGACATTGGAATGGTAATTCTATTGGCCTAGGATGAGAAAGCATATTGACAAGTATGTATCAGAGTGTTTAACTTATCAACGGTCAAGTATAATCGTCAAAAGACTCCAGAACTGCTTATGCCTCTACCCGTGCTCGGGAGGCCATGGGAAAGTAAAGCGATGGACTTCATTTTTTACTTGCCAAAGTCAAAATTTGGGAATGATGGTATTCGGACCATTGTGGACAGATTCAATAATCAAGCTCCTTTCATTCCAGTAAGGAAAACCATCAAGGCAGACCACATGGCAAGGATTTTTCTGGTACAAGTGTTCAAACATCATGGAATGCCCAAGTCTATTGTTGGTGATCGAGATCCCAAAACCACCAGTTTGTTTTGGAGTGCATTGTTTGATTATATGGGAATGAAATTGGATTTTTCTTCCTCATATCATCCACAGACGGATGGCCAAAGTAAGATAGTAAATTCAGCCATATTGGATTTGTTAAAGTGCTATGTGGTAGAACAGAAAATGGAGTGGTAGCGTTTGCCTACAGCAATATAGTGCATACTGTAACACGCCTTCGTAAGGGCTATGGCATGGGTACTTAGCTTATTTTCAAGAAAAACAACAAATTGACGCGTAAAACCTTGAGAAAATCTGAAAATAAACAAAAGAGAGAAGACACCACACTAGGAGTCGGAATAGCCATGGGCCGACCCCCCTCCTCTGAGTTATATTAGATAAAACCCCTTGGAGGAGTCGTCTTGAGTACAAATTCTTAGAGCTAGAGAGCTCTCTTGTCTTTTTACATGTCTCAACAATAAGAGAATAGCTGAATTTATAGTTCTTGCCCAAAAGCACTTGAGAAAAGTGAAAGAGTGCACAGAGCGGAAGCAGAGTGGCACTAGAATGTGCTGAACAGAGAGTGCAAGAGAGAGAGAGATATGGAGCAAACTATGCTGAATATACTGAACCAAAACAGTCCCAAGCAAGAGACAGTGATAGTCTCATAAGTGAGGGAGCAAATAACTACAAGACTCTATGAAAAATGAGAGGCCAGCACCCACTATTTATAGTGGGGAAGAGCTGGCCGACTGGAGCATGAAAACAGGCCGACTGGAGCTGTTGGACATGGCTCCCTAGAAAAATGCCAGAAAGGCTGGGAAAAATCCCAGAAAAATACTAAAAAAGGGTGGCCAGCCCACAAACAAGGGCCATGCAAAAGGGGACCAAATGGGCACCATACAGAGCAGAAACTGGGGATGAAAGTGCTAACACCCCCTCTCAGCACCAGATGCTGAACAAACTCCGAGAATCCGAAGATGAGGAGCCAAGGAAGCCTGAGAAACCGGCTTGGTGAACAAATCTGCAGCATTCTCCGCGGAAGGACAATACTCCAAACGCAAATCTCCAGCAAGAACCCGTTCACGAACATAGTGATACTGAATCTCAATGTGTTTCGTACGAGCATGAAACACAGGGTTCTTGGCGATGGCGATGCAACTCTGATTGTCACACCAAAGAAGAGTAGATCCGGTAGGAGGACAGCCAAGCTCCTCCAATAATCTCCGCAACCATATCGCCTCACATGCAGCATAGCAAACTGCACGGTACTCCGCCTCGGTAGAAGAAAGCGCCACAGTAGGCTGCTTTTTACTGCTCCAAGAAATGGCTCCAGACCCAAGTGAAAAAACACAACCAGTGGTCGAACGCCGTGTATCTGGATCTCCAGCCCAGTCTGAGTCAGACCATCCAACAAGAGTGCGTCCTTGGCCATAAAAGATGCCAAAATCCAGAGTGCCACGTAAGTACCGAAGAACTCTGAGAGCACACCGCCAATGCTGCTGACGGGGTTTGGATGAGAAGGAACTCAATAAACTGACTGCGAAGCATATGTCCAATCGGGAGTAGGTCAACCATACCAAACAACCGACGAGAACCCGATACTGTCCCTGATCAGTCCCTGGAGAAGCATCAAGTGAAGAAAGCTTCTCACCAATATCCAAAGGAGAAGATACTGGTTTGCACCCAGTCATCTGAAATCTGTCGAGAATCTCCCGAGTGTACTTCTGCTGAGAGAAGAAAATGCCCTTCGAGGTCTGCCAAATCTCAAAGCCAAGAAAATAGTGCAAGAGGCCCAGATCCGTCATCTCAAACTCTGTCTCCAAAGCATCCATAACAGAACGGATCCGCACAGAATAAGAACCTGTAAAGATGAGGTCATCAACATAGACCACAATGATAACAATCAACCCCCTCTCAAGGAGGATATAAAGGTTCGAATCTGCATGAGAGCGGCGCAGGCCGAGCTTCTGAAAGAACTCATCAATCCGCTGGTACCAAGCCCGCGGAGCCTGCTTTAGACCATATAAAGCCTTCTTCAGCCGGTACACATGATCCTGTTTGCCCGGAACAACAAATCCTGGCGGCTGATCAACATAAACCTCCTGTGTAAGCTCTCCATTCAAGAAAGCCGACTTGACGTCCATCTGGAAAACGGGCCATCTATGATGTCCAGCAAGTGCAAGAACGGTACGAATGGTAGTCATTCGGGCCGTTGGAGCGAAAGTCTCATCGAAGTCGACACCGGGGCGCTGAGCATAACCCTTGGCAACCAACCTCGCCTTGTGCTTGTCCAAGCTGCCATCAGCTCGGAACTTTGATTTGAAAATCCAACGCACACCAATCACCTTACGCTGCAGAGGCCGAGGCACCAAAATCCAAGTGCCATTCCGTTCGATAGCATCCAGCTCTGTCTGCATAGCATGACGCCAAGACTCATGTGAAAGAGCCTCGTCTACAGAAGTGGGATCAGAAGGACCATTAATGATTGTAGACATAAGAGCATAATTAACAAACATGTTGCCCTCATGAATTTGTTTCCCTGTAACTCTGGAAGAACGCCGAAGAGAACCAGGCGGAGGAGCAGAAGGAAGCTCACGTAACCCAGAGTCACGAACTGTCTGATAATACCAACCAGGTACAGATCTGCTCGAACTCGCCGGAGGAGGAGCAGGGTCATCATCATCTGACTGAGAATCCTCAGCTGGAGGTGTGACAGTAACAGCGGGAGCAGGAGGATGAGTAGGAGGAGGAGAAGGAGGTGCAGGAAGAAGAAGCTCACCAAGCTCACCACCCCCCTCTGAAGATGTAGGAGTCTCGTCGAACACCACATCACGGCTCACAATAACTTTACCGGCTTGAGGATCATAAAGACGATATGCCTTGGACACAGTGCTGTATCCGAGAAAAGTCATGCGCTGAGACTTCGAGTCCAACTTGGAGCGGTGCTCCTTAGGCACATGAACATACGCGGTACATCCAAATATCCGGAAATGAACAACGGAGGGCTTCTCACCATGGAAAGCCTCATATGGAGTTTTGTCGGGAAGAGCAGCAGTAGGAGACCTATTCTGAATGTAGACAGCAGTGGAAGCCGCCTCAGCCCAGAAACGTCGAGGTAATGAAGAATGCTCAAGCATAGCACGGGCCATCTCCATAATGGTCCTATTCTTCCTCTCGGCAACTCCATTCTGAGATGGAGTATATGCTGTAGTAAGCTGTCTCCGAATGCCATGTGTCTTGCAATATTGCTTAAACTCCTGGGATGTAAACTCACCCCCTCCATCGGTCCTGAGAGCCTTGACCGAGTGACCGGTCTCTTTTTCCACCTCGGCTTTCCAATCACAGAAGTGATGAAAAGTCTCATCCTTGGTCTTCAGAAAGAAAACCCAAGTATATCTGGTAAAATCATCCACCATCACGAGCATGTACAACGCCTTACTCAAAGACGCGGTACTCATAGGACCACACAAGTCTGCATGAATGAGAGCAAGTGATGTCGAAGATCTGTGTGTCGCCTCCTTCGGAAAGGCGGCTCGGTGCTGCTTCCCCTGCAAACAAGAGGAACAAGGAGAAGACGGAGCCTTGATGGTTGGTAATCCATCAACCAACCCATCCTTCGAAGCTCGCTGCAGAAGCTGATAGCTCAAATGGCCAAACCGAGCATGCCAAAGAGCAGAAGAAGCACCAGAAGAAAGCAGAGCGGTCAGTTTGTAGAGGCCACTATCTTGGACTCCCTGAGCCAAGATGCTACCAGTCGCTTTATCACGAATGGTAATCTCATAACGAGAAAAGATCACCTCTGCACCCTGAGCTGTAAGAGCACTCACTGACAAAAGGTTAAAAGCCAAATCTGGAATATACAGAACGTCAGAGAAGTACCTCTTGTCCTCTTCAGAACGGAAGATGGGGATAGTGCCATGACCATGCACTGGCACAGAAGAAGAATCACCCAGAGTGATCTCGCCTGATCTGGCAGTGAAGTCCTCGAACCAGTCTCGATGGGGTGTCATATGAGCAGTAGCACCGCTATCAACAATCCAAGACCGTGACTGAGAAGTCACAAGAGCAAGTATACGCCGAGTACCTGCTAAGAGAAGTATTCCATCATCCTTCTTGGGTTGAGACACCGCCGTTGAGGAAGAGTTCTTTGCTGCTTCATCACGCTTCTTCTTGTGACATTGGGGTGACTTGTGACCCTTCTTGCCACAATAGTGACATTCAATGTCTTTATTCTTTGAAGATTTGTTGTCTTTATCCTTATCGGAATCCTTGGAGTTCTTGTCAGAACCCCCTTTACCTTTCTTTTGTTGAGACTTCCCTTTATCTCGTGCTGCCAAAGCTCCATCAGGGCCACCGGAGGTGCCAGTCCGCTCCTCAAAGCGAGACTCTATCTGCATAATGGAGGGGAGAACATCCTCCCAAGTAACTGGAACAGGACGAGGAGAAGAAACCAGAGACTGAAAGTATGCATCAAACCTCTCTGGAAGTTTGGAGAGCAGCCGAATAGCCATATCCTCTGTGGAGATGTCCTTGCCACAAACAGCAAGCTCGTCCCGGAGATCTTTCATCTTCGAGATGAAAGCAGATAAAGATGGAAACGCAGAAACTGATAAGTTCATAAGTTGCTTTTCCAATGCCAAAATCCGACCCGGAGACTTAATCTCATAGAGATCTGCAAAAGCCTTCCAAACTTCATGTGCAGCATCAGCTGTACGCACATGAGAGAGAACAGCATCCTGACAGTTCAACATCAGGAAGGAGAAAACACGTCGATCATTCGACTGCCAAATATCAATATGTGCCTGAGTCACACCACCGGAAGCAAGGGTGGGAGGGGTGGCATTGGCTGGTGTAACAAGCCAATCCCAGAGATCCACGCCACGCAAGGCCGATTTCACCTTCACCTTCCATAGGGTGTAGTTGGAACCATCCAACTTGGCAGACTCTGCAAACATATGAAGAGAAGTGGGAGCAGCCATCACAAGAGCTTGGGCTCAATCTCAAGAAATGCACAATCTCTGAAAAAAAAATGTCCTCCACAGGTACCAAGTGTGCCACCAAAGCCTGCAACACCACAAGCCCCCTCTGCAAAGGGAAAGAACCACTGGAGAGGAAAAACGCAGCAATGAAGAAGTGCTGTCCTGTAGAAAATAGGCCGCCTGCAGTCCAATCTCCAAGTGGGCAATGAAACACTGATCTCCAAGAGCCAGACGGCTGAATCGGTGAAGCCAATCTGAAGAGGAACCGACCAGCAGAGTGCTGTCCAGAAAACGCAGCAGCAAAAAGCTATGGATCTGGAAGAAAACGCAGAGGAGAAGTGCTGAAAACAGGGCTGAACTGGGGCAGCAGAAAGGTTGCTAACCTAGAGCGATGATACCATGAAAGAGTGCACAGAGCGGAAGCAGAGTGGCACTAGAATGTGCTGAACAGAGAGTGCAAGAGAGAGAGAGATATGGAGCAAACTATGCTGAATATACTGAACCAAAACAGTCCCAAGCAAGAGACAGTGATAGTCTCATAAGTGAGGGAGCAAATAACTACAAGACTCTATGAAAAATGAGAGGCCAGCACCCACTATTTATAGTGGGGAAGAGCTGGCCGACTGGAGCATGAAAACAGGCCGACTGGAGCTGTTGGACATGGCTCCCTAGAAAAATGCCAGAAAGGCTGGGAAAAATCCCAGAAAAATACTAAAAAAGGGTGGCCAGCCCACAAACAAGGGCCATGCAAAAGGGGACCAAATGGGCACCATACAGAGCAGAAACTGGGGATGAAAGTGCTAACAAAAAGCACTTTAAAACTCACTCATAGCCCAAAAAGCATCTTTTTAATAATAAAAGCTCTTCTCTTTTTAGTATTGAAAAAGCTTTTCATCTTTTGCTTTCCAAACGCTAGTCACATCATTCCAAGCCTGTTGTAAGATGTCCTTGGGTTGCTATCCTACCACGTGTCAGTGCCATATCACCATCGCCACATCATCAGCGCTACACCTTTTTTTTACTTTCTTTTCTTCTTTTTCTGTTTTTCTTTTTTTGTGCGTTGCATTTTTGCATATCAGCAACCTGTATTTTGATGCTTCAATGGCATCCCCCCAACTTATTGAACAGTTGTCCTCAATTCATAGGTCTTGGCTTTATCTGCTTTTTCTTGCTCAGGCAAGAGTTTCCCAACATGATTCTCTTCTTGTCAAGATCAACATGCACCCGTTATATGTCAGAAGACACAAACACGTGCACACATGCTCATCCTTGGGTTTAATCGGGCTTCCTTGACCCTTGGAACACATACACAGGTATACTCACAAGCATAAATCAAATGAACAAATGAATGCACAAACGATTCCTTGGTTTTGAGACAAATTTCTTGGTTTTTACACCAATTCCTACTGTAGTCCAACTACCCATGTCAATGTCTAACTATGGTAGACTAACAGTATTCATATCCATGTACTTAGTTCTCATTTCCTTCACCGATAAACAGTCCCTCCATGAGATGGCTAGTCCCATGACTCTTGTACAAAATATTTAGTGTTGTTCAATCTCAAAATTGCTCCTTTTTGGATACAACTTGGATAACAGCCCTCAAGTTCTAGAATACTCAATATCCTGCAGTGGAATATAAACCTTGAGCATTCTCCTTTGTTCCTGGTTTCTTGGATGTCAAAATACAAAGGCCAGTGACATCCCCCCTAAACTCATGAATGTAGATCTCATGCATCTTTCCCAAACAGCCCCCTCACAGACTCATCTACGCCTACACAGAGATCCACTTTCACCATGACCTGAATAACGGTTATCAAGGTCATCTCGAGCCCCAACTCTAGACTCTTGACCTTTCTGCTTCACTATCCACCATCACGGCTCAGCTCACCAATTTTTTGCATGATACAGCCCGCATCTCTTTCCCCTCCACACACCACTCTACCAAACTTCTACAGATCCTTTTTGATTGACAACAATAGTGAGGCTTGGCAAAAACTTCTTGAGCCCAGGCCACCGGCCATTTGGCACATCTATGCCCAAAAACTCCACATTCCTAACCCACAGATCTATCGCATTTCCCCCAACCCACTTTCGCCACCCTCTTTACCATACGTAATGTTACTAAAGCCATGTGTAAACTGCACGAGGCCAGATCCAGGACCTCCTACAAGACAATCTTGTCGGCAAGCAAGAACATATTTTTGATTGACATCTTGTCACTCAGCAAGGGCTACATCCACGAATGGAGTTCAACTTAGGCTGTTGGCTGGAGCAACTGGCTTTCTCGGTACATCTGCTTCACCGAGAGTGCTGAGGTTGCTTTTTGGAGATCTCACACAATCTTTTATATTGCACCTTCTTTCTCATATCAGTAAAGCAGATATTTTTTGGGGTGGGGTAGTGGTGGGAGGCAGGGGGGGGGGGGGGGGGGGGGTGTGCAGTGCTGCAGTTGTGTTTGAATAAATCTCGCTTTCTTGTCTCTGATATTTTAGTATTTTTATTACTGTCAATCTTGGTTAAGAGTAAATGCTTCTGCCAGATTCCACGGCATTGTTATAGCACATTTTACTAACCTAACATTGGGTTTCTCTCTCCTACCCTGACAGTACATTCTATTCCCTGATTACAATTTCTGGTTCACATACAGTCCATGTACTCTGTACGCGGCATACTTAATGACCTTAGTTTGAGTCAAACAGGATTTTAGCAAGTACTAGTGACAATTTGGCAACCCTTAGAGTGACCATTAAATTTTTGAAAAAAAAAGTAAATTAAAGGTAGACCGCCAAACTATTGCGCTGTAAAATTTGAGCCCTTCACTGGTGTAGTTCATCAAAATACTGAAGTGGTATTAATTACTTCAAATGCCAAACACCAGCACTGTCTCCATATTTGCCCCTCCTCCTTGAGTCAAATAGCCCACCTTCAAAAGTCCTAAATGCATAAGGTTGCTTAAAATGCATGCACAAACGCGGGCATGAACCAGGGGCACAACAGAAAAATGGCCTCTAACCGAGAGTTAATAAGGAGAATCAAGCATATCAAGTCAAAATGTTGCCACTTCATTCACAAAGCAATTAAAATAGGTTTTTCTTCACAGAGGTGAAATCCTACCATAGGACCTCTCCAAACAACAGGTGCATCCTTCTCCATTAAGAAGCCCATTGACATGCATCGCACACCATAATTCTCCAACGGAATCATCTTTGAATCTAGAGAAAGTGGTAGAAGAGATTTTATTCACAGCCAACTCCAAAATGCAAAGATTTTCCATCATTTCAAAACAATCCCAAGTTTTGAAAACAAAGAACACTAACCTGAATCTAGCTTAGGTCGCCCCTGAAGCTTCATCATAGTAGGAATGGAAGGTCCATAAACATCAGCATCCAGTAGTCCGACTCTGATTCCACACTTTAAAGCCAATGCTACTGCCAAATTCACTACAAAATACCCCAACCAGTCAGGGTGCTGACCACAGAGGATATTGAGGAGATCCGCCAGTGTCCGATGCGGCACATATTATGAGATGGAGGTACCTCCATAGTGTACCTTCCAGTTCCAGTTTCATTTTCTAGGTGCCAGTAGTATCATCTTTATTTTTCATTTTCTGGGGTTTTTTATCCAGACATTGTATCAGATCCACCATGATGTAACTTTTGGTCTCATAGGTCATTATGGCCTTTTGAAGACGTTAATATAACATTTCATTTCATTTCATTTCTCTCTCTCTCTCTCTCTCTCTCTCTCTCTCTCTCTCTCTCTCCATGATGAGATATGCCATGGACATTACTGTATCAATTTGGTCTCATAGGCCCATTGGGTCTTTAGTAGACGCTTAATATATCCTTCTTTCTCTCTATTGTTTGATAGGACCCCTATAGGAGCTCCAGTTCTCACATGAGATGATATGGGGCGTGATGGCACTATATGAGGCAATACTTGGCTGAGTACGCGCACCCACTAGAGGACTCTCAGGAGATGTAGAACTATTGGGGTTAAGCAGGGATGCCCACTTCCACTACACTCTTTGGTCCAAATAGTAGTGCCCATATTGCTATATGTTGATGACTTTGTCTTGATCTTCTCAGATTAGCCAAGGGTTTGCAGAAACACTTGGATGCATTGGACAGATTTTGCAGGGAGAGAGGCCTTACAGTCAATTTGGGTAAAACCAAGGATATGGTCTTCAACACATCTTATGTGGTCACCTGATACAACCCCACGGATCTCCTAGACACAAAACACGAGTGATTAGAACATTTATCTATGGCAATCCTACCCCAAAAAAGATCATGAGACTATCGTAAGTGTATAACACATCCACAAAAATCCTCCCTCAAGTAATATTGTCTTGTGTCCGTAGCAACTCACTAGCGCATAAGGCAATCATACCAACATAAGGCTCGCCAGATCCTCCCTCAAGTAATATTGTGTCTTGTGTCCGTAGCAACTCACTAGCGCATAAGGCAATCACACTAACATAAGGCTCGCCAGATCCTAAGTATGGCTACCACATGTAAACCCTCTGAACCTCAGATTAAAATCGGGAGGATAGTCTAAGGGAACGCTACCTTTACCCACAATAGCATCGTTTCTCCAAAGAAACCATAAATCCCATACGAAGTTGCTACTCTCTCCCAAGGAACCAACCATACTACCCACCTCCACCTTTGTATCTATGCACTAAAAAGAAACTCAAGCCCCATCCAAGAGATAAAATCCCATGATAATCAAGTTCTATCCAAGAACTCCGTTTTACATGCAATAAGTGATAGCCTCTATCATCTCGAAATCTAAGATGAAACAAAGGTGCATCCAAAATGCGCTGTAACACGCGGAAGCTCTGGGGGTCTTCTTTCAGCCCTAAACACTACTGGTAACATGCTGATGCAAAACGCAGATATAGAGAGAGAATAGAGAGAGAGAGATATGCTGGACATTCAGTATATTACTATAGTACAAAAAGATACTCTGTCCACAGCCATAGGCTACCTTGAAGAAAAGGTGATAACACCCAAAATTATGTCCCCCTATGGGACTCCTAATGACTCAAATCCCTAAAGGATTGAATGAATACAATGATGGGCCTCCTAGCCTTTTTATAGGCCCTTTTATTCATTGGAGAACTGGCCGACCAGCAGTCAGCCAGCAGTCTTGGCATTAAATCCACAAAACGCAGCGCCGCCTCTGGTTGGTCAGCCGCCTTGTCTTCTTGATGCGCTTCAGCCCCCCTTGCTCTCTGGTTCAGCCGACAGCTCCTAGAATCAGCCGACAGTACCTCCTAGAATCAGCCGACAGCATCCTCCTTCATGACCTCCATGCCTTGCTCCCAGTCTACACTGCCACAAAGTGCTCTGTGCTCCATCATCCTGGAGCTACCTGGTTTATACTCTTTATCTGGCTGCCTCTTCTCGACCAGCAACGGTGAATGTCCATGGCATCTTTCATGCACATGACATGCACCCTCAGGAAACCTGCTACCATTACAGCATGCAAGAACTCCACAACAAATGGCATCCAACATTTGCTATGATGATGATTGTGTTAGAAGTCATCTCTTGTCTTTAGGTAGACACCAGGGCCTGACATGGTATCAGAGCCCTAGGCTCTTGATAGTTCTTGGGATTTGTGTGAGCAAGAGGGGGACTGTTGTGTTGCTGATTGGTGGACTGTTCGGGACTGTTCGGGAAGAGGAGAAGCAAGAAAGAAAGAAAGAAAGAAAGATATATTAACGTCTACAAGAGGCCAAAGTCGGCCTATGAGACAAAAAATAATACAACTGTGTTCTTCCGGTCATCGGAAGAAAAGAAACAAAAGAAAAAGTGTGCATGTGTCTGGATACAACTGTGAATCATCATGGATCGGTGGAGCCCATATACAAACAATATAAGGGGGGTGGGGATGTGGATGGAGTGCTAAGGCAATATAAGAGTACGGCGGGCTGATTTGTTGGACAGCCACTTGCAGGTGTAAGTTCTTCTTTGTTCCCACCCACCCACCCTTTTTTTCATATTACATCCCCGCAATGGTAGATTTGTTAGAGATGTGTGATCATCCCTACACTCCCCACATTCTCGGTGGACCGTCAATTGGACAGGAACAACTTCGGCATATGGAAGGTTATGATGGAATATGTTCTGGAGTCTTACGACCTTGCTGATTTCATCGTTGTTGGGGTTCCACGGCCGGAGGTAGAGGAAGGGGAGTTACCGTCAATTCGTAAGGACCGGGAGGCACAGGCACAATTGTGGGATCGTGTCAACGCCAGGGTCCGTTCATTTATCTTCCTCAACTGCACACCGCAAGTAATCAATCATGTAAAGCATTTGACGCTGGCCAGAGGTATATGGCAGCATTTGGCTTCTCTTTACAGCAGGGTATCGCCCATGAAGAGGATTTCCTTGGAAGTACAGATGCGGGTTATGAGCATTGCAAAGTCGTCGACAATGCGGGAGCATATTAACAAGCTGCAGGCTCTTCAGCAGGAAGTTCTTGAGGCTGGGAAGGAGATATCATCTGAGGACATGGCCATAACGTTGCTGTCGCATTTGCCCTCTCAGTACTCAGCATTTTACTTGTCTTTGATTACCAGTGGCACGCTCATAACCATCACGTGGGAGATGTTAAAATATTGCATCTTCTTAATGCTGCCGTGGAGGTCCTATCAACTTGTTTTCTACAGCCGACTTGCTTCATGCACAAGTATATAAAAGTTGCTCTCTTTTATTCATTCAATCATCTTACATTGCCTTATTTGCTAGCTCTTGTACTCTATAACCTCAGGCTAATAAAGCTCTTGATCTTGCTTGCAATCTTTCTCTCTCTCATGTTTATTTGCTTCCACTTGTGCACATTCTTTCATGGTATCATACGCTTAGGCTCTTGCTGTTGCACAATCTGCTTCTCTCCATTTTCTCCTTCCCTAGATTCTCTAGGCTGTAGATCCTTCAAATAGTGGCTGCGTTTTTTCTTTCTTAGCTGCGTTTTTTTGCTTTACAAGCCCTCCTACTGCTGTCGGCCAGCCCCAGGCTGCGTTTTCTTCTACAGAGGCAAGTGGAGGAGTTCTAGCTCCAAATTCAGTAAGTGCATCAGACAAGTGGCACATCAGCTCTTCTCCTTCCAAGATCCCCTCCCCCTTCCGGTAGGAGGTTCCCGGTGGGGTGTTTTTGGGGTTTCTTTTGCTGCTGTCCAGCCTGCATCTTCAAAGGGGGCTACTTGTCTGGTTCCTGTGGAAAGGTGCTTGAGAGAGCACGTGGATTGCTTAGCTACTGAGGTTGTTTGAGACATAGCTTCTTTGAGGCAAACATGGGTCCCCCCTGCACAAACAAGGACAAGCTCGGTGGTTCAAACTATGATTACTGGAAGCTACAGATGAAGGTCTGGTTCACACACAAGGGACTCTAGGAGATTGTTCAGGGCCACGAACGAAAGCCCGAACGCCCTACCAGCTCTAGGAAGTGGACTCAGGACCAAGAGGATGCCTTTCTCGCAGAACTTTCAGCTTGGGAGAATCAAGACTCAAAAGCTCACTCTGCACTTGTACGAGCCATCTCACCAGAGGTCTCCCCCGTCGTGCAAACATGGATTGTGCTGCTTCTGTTTGGAGAAACCTGACAGATCTATATGCACGGGACTCTACACTGCGGTCTGTCAACCTATTGGGTCAGCTCTTTTCCCTGGAGTTTACAGCAGGGACTTCCATGCAGTCGTTTGTGATGAAGGTTAAGGTAATCCATGACCAATTAGTGGCAATGGGTACTGCCCTGATCTCTTCTCAATTAGCTGCTCTCCTCCTCATCAGGCTTCCTGCAGATTATGACATGGTTTCCTGAGCTTTGCGGGTTCAGATCACAACACATTCCCTCGAGTTTGATGATCTCTGTACTCTCCTCTTGGAAGAGGAATCCATCCTAGTTTCACAGGGGAAGTTGAAAGTTTCATCGTCTATTGGACCTGATCAAGCACTCGCGATGGTGCAGAAGAAAGTTCGGAGTCGGTGTTACAAGTGTGGGAAGAAAGGCCACCTGTCAAAGGATTGTCAGTCAAAGGACAATGGTCAGTCTTCAAAGAAGGGCAAAGACAAGTCACAGGACACTGACACAGACTCGTCTAGTGATAACCCCAGCTCTCCCAAGGCCTTACAGACTGGAGAGAACATGACTGGTGTCCTGCTCTGATCCTAAGGGCGTCCCCCCACGTGCTGTCTTCCAGAAACAGCTTGTGGGCGGGAGAGGGGGCTTTCAAAAGCTCTCTTATATTAAATCTGGAGCATGGGACCCGTGTGTCGGAGTTCCAAGTATAAAGACAGGCAAGTTCACTTGATGGTCCGGATGAGTTCCAGGATCAACCAAGTTTCCTTCATGGTTCGGATTGTCAGAATATGCAGCGGAGATGATGACCAAATCTGGGAACACAAGAGCAAAAGCAAAAACGCAGGCAGAAAAACAGCACAAGAGAGAGAGAGATATAGGCGTGTAACTCTGCTCTATATACACAAGAAGATCCCGATATATGATACAAATAAGGCATGGGGGCTGGGGTCCTATATATACCCCCCTAGAGGGGGGTCGGCCAGCATCAGGAGTGCCCACGACTGATAAAAAAAGACCCACGACTGCATAAATGCAGTCGGCCAGCAAAACAGGTGCCCACGACTGATCAAATCCAGTCGGCCAGCAGCCCTGAAGCCCACGACTGATGTAGATCCAGTCGGCCAGCAATAGGGTGCTCCTGGCATCACCTGGCAGCCCTCCCAAGCCTCAGAAAAATGGGAAAAAATAGGGGAAAAATACGGAGAGTGGGGAAAAATGGAAAAACACCTCATAAGGGCGGGCACACCCACAACAAAGGCCCTGGTGTATAAAACTAGACAGGAGATGACTTCTAACACCCCCTCTCAGCTCCTGGCTGTGTAACCAACCACTGGGAGCTGGGGTGCCGCCTGAGCAAATCCTGAGAGAGCGACTTCGTGAAGAGGTCCACAGTACTGTCCTCCGTCGAACAGAACTCCAGCAAGATGTCATCAGCAACGATCTGTTCACGAACAAAGTGCCTCGGGATGACCATGGGTTCCTCCAGTGGAAGCCCAAACCTGCAATGTAACCTCCTCCTGCTCCGTAAAACTGCTCCTGGGCCATAAGTAGATCTCCTCGTGTCCGGATCTCCTCCGCAAACCGAGTCACTCCAACCGCGGAGTCGAACTCCATCCAACAATCCCCCTCCTGTGTACAAGAGTCCATGATCCTTCGCATGTCGCAGAAACCACAGAAAACGCAATCCTGCCTCCCAAAGAGACATCTGCAACCAAGAGCTCAACTGCCTCATCAGGAAGCTCCCGTCCAATCTGGTGTCCATCAACCAGATCAATGAACCATCCAGCTTCTGAGTCACAGAGACATCACACTGCTCACAAGGATCAACACCTGTTACGGTGCACAAACAAGTCCTGGAAACCTGATGAAACCTGTCAACCACCCCCTCTGAATCCGGAACCACAAAGCCTGGAGAAACCACCTCCTTCTGCAAGTAATCACCTGTCACCTGCCTGGCTTTCCGAAAGGTCTCCGTGGAAAGAACATCCTCAACTACTACTGGAAGTTCTATGTCCCGAACACGACGAGACATCAGAGCATAAGTGACCTGTTCAGCTTCCTCTGACTCACGAACACAAGAACTACCAACCTCAGTACTGGAAAGTTCCTGCCAACTGCTGCCATCTACTGGCAAGCTATCCACCATCTGGTCCCGGAAAGCCCGCACCTGCAGCGTATCCACACCTGAGTAGCTATTACCACACTGCCACTCATCACAATCTTGAGGACCTGGGAGAGAGAGTGCTGAAAGCCTGTAGACTCCATTCTCCACTCCACCTTCCCAAACAACTTGGCCTGTTGCTTTGTCTCGGAGAGCAACAAAATGCTCATCAAACTCCACCCGTACGCCAGTCTTGCAAACCTGATGCACTGACAACAGATGAAAACCAAGTGCCGGAACATACAACACCTGGGAGGAATGCTTCCCCCCTCTGCCATCGGGAACTATCTCCATCATGCCCTCACTGTGAACTGGGATAGTGGACGTATCCCCAGTAAGAATATGACCAGAAAGCCTGCAGAGATCCTGTAAACCGGAACAGGAAGGAGTCATGTGCCTGGAAGTACCACTATCGAGAATCCACTCCCGAGTATCCGTTGCGGAGAGTCCTCCAATCTCCTCCCTGCCTGAAGAAAATGAAGCATCGGTGTCCATCACCTCCAGGTGCACAAAAGCCGGAGTCTTCATGATTGCTGAGGAGTCTTCACCCTTCTCGGTCTTCCGCTTGGGACACTGCCTCCAGTAGTGGCCTTTCTCGCCACAATCATTACAGGTCCTCTCTGCCTTCAGTTTCTCGCGGTCAGCGTCCGACTTCTTCTCAGAAGACTTCTCCGACGAAGCCTTCCCCTTGCCCGTGTTACGGCCTTTCGACCGTTGGCCAGTAAAGGCCTCCGAACCTCCACCCTGAGGAGGGTTCGTGAATCGTTCCTCTTGGTCCAGGACCATGGGAACAAGCTCCTCCCACGTGATGGTGCTGAGCCTGCCACTGGTAATCAACGACGAGTAGAATGCTGAGTACGAAGAGGGCAAATGTGACAGCAACGTGATGGCCATGTCCTCTGACGATATCTCCTTCCCAGCCTGAAGAACTTCTTGCTGAAGAGCCTGCAGCTTGTTAATATGCTCCCGCGTCGTTGACGACTTTGCAGGGCTCATAACCCGCATCTGTACTTCCAAGGAAATCCTCTTCATGGGCGATACCCTGTTGTAAAGTGAGGCCAAATGCTGCCATATACCTCTGGCCAGCGTCATATGCTTTACATGGTTGATTACCTGTGGTATGCAGTTGAGGAAAATAAACGAACGGACCCTGGCGTTGACGCGATCCCACATCTACGTCTGGGCCTCCCGGTCCTTTCGGGTTGACGGTAACTCCCCTTCCTCTACTTCCGGCCGTGGAACACCAACAACGATGAAATCGGCGAGATCGTAGGACTCTAGAACGGATTCCATCATCACCTTCCATATGCCATAGTTGCTCCCGTCCAAGTGACGGTCCACCGGGAACGTGGGGAGTGTCGGGATCTTCACATGTCTCTCGGCCATCTCATACAGATCTGCCATCGCGGGGATGTACTCTGAAAAGGGTGGGTGGGTGGGAACAAAGAAGAACTAAAACCTGCAAGTGGCTGTCCAGCAAATCAGCCCGCCTTCCTCTTGCTTCTCCTCTTCCCGAACAGTCCAAAACAGTCCACCAATCAGCCACAAAACAGCCCCCTCTTGCTCACAAGAGCAAAAGCAAAAACGCAGGCAGAAAAACAACACAAGAGAGAGAGAGATATAGGCGTGTAACTCTGCTCTATATACACAAGAAGATCCCGAGATATGATACAAATAAGGCATGGGGGCTGGGGTCCTATATATACCCCCCTAGAGGGCAGTCGGCCAGCATCAGGAGTGCCCACGACTGCATAAATGCAGTCGGCCAGCAAAACAGGTGCCCACGACTGATCAAATCCAGTCGGCCAGCAGCCCTGAAGCCCACGGCTGATGTAGATCCAGTCGGCCAACAATAGGGTGCTCCTGGCATCACCTGGCAGCCCTCCCAAGCCTCAGAAAAATGGGAAAAAATAGGGGAAAAATACGGAGAGTGGGGAAAAATGGGAAAACACCTCATAAGGGCGGGCACACCCACAACAAAGGCCCTGGTGTATAAAACTGGACAGGAGATGACTTCTAACAGGATGAGTTCCAGAACTATTGGTTAGCAGAGACTATGGACAGGATGTGTTCCATGTTCATTTGTTCGAGGTTATTAGATGT
The DNA here is from genome assembly GCF_041138505.1 of Cibotium barometz. NCBI lineage: Eukaryota > Viridiplantae > Streptophyta > Polypodiopsida > Cyatheales > Cibotiaceae > Cibotium > Cibotium barometz. Next base: position 24,396,054 of record NC_141075.1, on the reverse strand, counting down.
GATGTGTTCACAGTTCTACTTTGAGTTTGGAGAAAAGCAGATTTTCTTTCTCTTTACAGTGGCATTATGTTTTCTGAAGATAACAAGCTGACATGTGTATTTTCCGAGGTGTACTCAGTATTGGCCATGCTGAGGTGTCCATGGTCGCACCTTCATCATCAGTTTTCTTCTGACCTTTTTGCACACTTCAAGATGCAAAGGGGGTGTTAAAATATTGCATCTTCTTAATGCTGTCGTGGAGGTCCTATCGGCCTGTTTTCTACAGCCGACTTGCTTCATGCACAAATATATAAGAGTTGCTCTCTTTTATTCATTCAATCATCTTACATTGCCCTATTTGCTGGCTCTTGTACTCTATAACCTCAGGCTAATAAAGCTCTTGATCTTGCTTGCAATCTTTCTCTCTCTCATGTTTATTTGCTTCCGTTTGTGCACATTCTTTCAGTGCAAGCATGGAGGCAGAGTACTAAATTCAAGATATGGGATCCCCAATGCAGCGGAATGTGCATCTTTCAGTTTATGTTGTCTATGCTTTCTTGTACAACTAAAAAGATTAATCCCTTCTTTAAAGCATTTGCCACTTCTTGACTCCTTTGATTTGATATATATATACCTAGATGAATCCAAGAACATGCCCAAATTCACCTTTTAGGAACGTGCATGTTATATACTCACGGTAGTCAACCCACAAGACTATATAACTATCAACTCCATTATGCATAGTATGGACTAGATACTACGACATCCCCACTAACGTCATCAGTGCCCAATAGTGGGTGTAGAACACTGTATCAAGATATGCTCACACACGCACTCCACACACACACACACATAAGAGCATATATTCACACAAAGCCCTTCGTACTGAGTTTCTATCAAACCTCCGGAGATGCAGGGCAGACTCAGCCATAATGAAGCCTAGCACTAAGGGAAGTAGCAAATTGAAAGAATTAGTATAGCAAATAAGTAGTTGATAGGGCAAATGCACCACTAAAGATAGAAAGAATAGGCACAATTTCAAACTTGGTGAAGGGCAACAAGACAAACAAAGATCTTAGAAGAGCTTAAAATAACTAGGTTGAGAATAGTGTATTTTTAAAAAAAAAACTTTGAAATATTGAAATAATCAATAGAATTGGGTAGATATCTAGCTCCATGGTCTAAAGGGATCCTGTTAACGCTCAGTACACAGTTGTCATAACCTTTAGAAATGGGTGAACTGCACAGGAACGAGTTTCAAAAAGTTTCAATCCCCAAAGGAGAGGTACCGTATGCTTGTACAAATATACACAGATACATACATACAACCATACATACAGTATGTACAATACATACACGTACAACCATACATACAATATGTACAATACATACATACGTACATATGTATGTATGAACGTATTTTAGATACTGAATGTATGGTTGTATGTATGTATGTAATATGTATGCATGCATGCATGTGTGTGTGTGTGTGAAAAAAAATGCAAGGTTTCTAAGGTACCATATGTTAGAAATGATGCAAGTCATATTATATGGCTCACCTCATTTGACATGAGTTTTGAACCAACTATGGCTTAGTAGGAGACATTCTTAATCATAGTTGCATCAACATGGTGAATTAATGATGAAACCGCCATATAGACATAAACACAAAGGATGGGAAACATATGATGTCCCACACCTATAAGATTAGCAAAATAAACATAAATGCCATTCTAGACGTTGCACTGCAATGTTTGCATGCTGCATTGATATGGATACTCTTACCACTTTAGAATTGGGTCACATCACACATTGAAGACCTATTTTTCATGCATGTCCAGCCCCACTCATGCCTTACCTCGCAGCTTCCTAATTACATCAAATAAGCTTTTAGATAATTCATGTGCATGTTGATGATGTGGCATATCAATGTGTATTGATGTATTCTAGGGCACTATGCCTAACGTGTGTCAAGAATGTCTTTTACCTCCTCATATGCAAGAATCAAAGAGCTAGATTTCAGCCCTAGAATGTATCAAGAACATAGTCATCAACACGGACATACGTCACATTGTTATGATATGGTATTAGTGATTGATGTTTGTTTTTGTTCCTTTGAGTAGATCCTTTTGTAGTAGCTACTTGAGTTCCAACCCAAGAACAGATTGGTCTCTTGTCCGAAGGCGGTACAATTATGATCACAAACAGCCCGAATGGCGTTGGGGAGCCCAACTAGGGAAGCGGGACAGTCCAAATACCGGACACACCCAATGAGCCTACCGGATTTCAAATAGGGAAGGGGGACAGCCCAAATGCAGTTGGGGATGTTAGAAGTCATCTCCTGTCTTTACCAGACACCAGGGCCTCTGTTGTGGGTGTGCCTGCCCTTGTAGGTGTTGTTCTCATTTTTCCTCACTCCCTGTATTTTTTCCATTTTTTCTGTGGCTTGGGGGGCAGCACTGTGGTGGCAGGAGGACCTATTTGTTAGCCGACTGCATCAGTCTACTTGCTGGGGGTGGCCGACTGTATTTGGCTGGTCGTGGACTCACAATTGCTGGCCGATAGTGCACAGCTGGCCGACTAGTATTTTGTTGCTGGTCGTGGAGTTCTACAGGTCCTGTCGGTTGCCTATGAGCAGGCCGACTGCAGTATTGGGGCCATATAAAATGGTCCCATAGCCCACTGGTCATTTTGTCTTGTATTCGGGATTCTTCTTGTGTATAAGAGTTACACGCCTCTCTCTCTATTGCTGTCTATTTTCTGCACTTGCTCTTGTGTTTCCAGATTTTGTCATCATCTTCGCTGCATATTCTGACATGGTATCAGAGCCCTAGGCTCTTGATAGTTCTTGGGAGTTGTGTGAGCAAGAGAGGGACTGTTGCATTGCTGATTGGTGGACTGTTTTGGACTGTTCGAGAAGAGGAGAAGCAAGAGGAAGGCAGGCTGATTTGCTGGACAGCCACTTCACTTGCAGATGTAAGTTCTTCTTTGTTCCCACCCACCCACCCTTTTCAGTTACATCCCCGCAATGGCAGATCTGCTTGAGATGGCTAAGAGACATGTGAACTTTGAAGATCCCTACACTCCCCACGTTCGCGGTGGACCGTCAGTTGGACAGGAACAACTACGGCATATGGAAGGTTATGATGGAATCTGTTCTGGAGTCTTACAACCTTGCTGATTTCATCGTTGTTGGGGTTCCATGGCCGGAGGTAGAGGAAGGGGAGTTACCGTCAATTCGTAAGGACCGGGAGGCTAGGCACAATTGTGGGATCATGTCAACGCCAAGGTCCGTTCATTTATCTTCCTCAACTGCACACCGCAGGTAATCAATCATGTAAAGCATATGACGCTGGCCAGAGGTATATGACACGATTTGGCTTCTCTTTACAACATGGTATCGCCCATGAAGAGGATTTCCTTGGAAGTACAGATGCGGGTCTCAGTACTCAGCATTTTACTCGTCTTTGATTACCAATGGCAAGCTCAACACCATCACGTAGGAGGAGCTTGTGCCCATGGTCTTGGACCAGGAGGAAAGATTCTCGAACCCTCCTCAGGGTGGAGGTTCGGAGGCCTTAACTGGCCAACGGTCGAAAGGCCGTAACAAGGGCAAAGGGAAGGCTTCACCGGAGAAGTCTTCTGAGAAGAAGTCCGACGCCGACCACGAGAAACTAAAGGCAGAGAGGACCTGTAATGATTGTGGCGAGAAAGGCCACTATTGGAGGCAGTGTCCCAAGCGGAACACCGAGAAGGGTGAAGAATCCTCAGCGCAACCGTGAAGACTCCAGCATTTGTGCACCTGGAGGTGATGGACACCGATGTTTCATTTTCTTCGGGCAGGGAGGAGGTTGGAGGACTCTCCGCTACGGATACTCGGGAGTGGATTGACACATCCACTATCCCACTTCACAGTGAGGGCAGGTTGGAGATAGTTCCCGATGGCAGAGGGGGGAAGCATTCCTCCCAGGTGTTGTATGTTCCCACACTTGGTTTTCATCTGTTGTCAGTGCATCAAGTTTGCAAGACTAGCGTACGGGTGGAGTTTGATGAGCATTTTGTTGCTCTCCGGGACAAGGCAACAAGCCAGGTAGTTTGGGAAGGTGGAGTGGAGAATGGAGTTTACAAACTTTCAGCACTCTCTCTCCCAGGTCCTCAATTTTGTGATGAGTGGCAGTCTGGTAATGGCTACTTAGGTGTGGATATGCTGCAGGTGCAGGCTTTCTCGGACCAGATGGTGGATAGCTTGCCAGTTGATGGCAGCAGTTGGTAGGAACTTTCCAATACAGATGTTGGTAGTTCTTGTGTTCGTCAGTCAGAGGAAACTTTACAGGTAACTTTTGCTCTGATGTCTCGTAGTATTCGGGACAAAGAAACTCCTGTAGATGAGGAAGTTCTTTCCACAGGGACCTATTGGAAAGCCAGGCAGGTGGCGGGTGATTACTTGCAGAAGGAGGTGGATGTTGCACATTCTCTAGGCTTTGTGGTTCCGGATTCAAAGGGGGTTGGTTACAGGTTTCCGAAGACCTTCAGCAAGTTTCCAGGACTAGGCATCCCACCGTAACAGGTGTTGATCCTTGTGAGCAGTATGATGTCTCTTTGACTCGGAAGCAGAATGGTTCATTGATTTGGTTAATGGATACCAGATTGGACAGGAGCTTCCTGATGAGGCTGTTGAGCTCATGGTTGCAGATGACTCTTTGGGAGGCAGGATTGTGTATCTTGTGGTTTCTGCGGCATGCGAAGGATCTTGGTCTCTTTTGCACAAGACAGGGATTGATGGATGGAGTCCGACTCCACGGTTGGAGTGACTCGGATTGGGGAGGAGATCCACACACGAGGAAATCTACTTCAGGCCCAGGAGCAGTTTTATGGAGCAGTAAGAGGCAGTGATTGGGCTTCCACTAGAGGAACCCACGGTCATCCAAAGGCACTTTGTTCGTGAAAAGATTGTTGCTGATGACATCTTGCTAGAGTTCTGTTCGACAGAGGACAGTCCGGTGGACCTCTTCACGAAGTCGCTATCTCAGGCTTTGCTCAGGCGGCACCCCAGCTCCCTGTGCTTGGTTTGACAGCCAAAAGCTGAGAGGGGGTGTTAGAAGTCATCTCCTGTCTTTACCAGACACCAGGGCCTCTGTTGTGGGTGTGCCCGCCCTTCTAGGTGTTGTTCTCATTTTTCCTCACTCCCCATATTTTTCCCATTTTTTTTGTGGCTTGGGGGGGCAGCACTGTGGTGGCAGGAGGATCTATTTGTTAACCGATTACATCAGTCTACTTGCTGGAGGTGGCCGACTGTATTTGACAAGTCGTGGACTTCACAGTTCCTGGCCGACAGTGCACAGCTGGCCGACTAGTATTTTGTTGCTGGTCGTGGAGTTCTACAGGTCCTGTCGGCTGCCTATGAGCAGGCCGACTGCAGTATTGGGGCCATATAAAATGGCCCAATAGCCCCCTTGTCATTTTGTCTTGTATTCGGGATTCTTCTTGTGTATATGTAGTAGAGCTACACGCCTCTCTCTCCATTGCTGTCTATTTTCTGCACTTGCTCTTGTGTTTCCAGATTTTGTCATCATCTCCGCTGCCAGGGGAGCCAAGGGGATTTCAACTAGGGACCTCCCCCTTCCCTGTCACCCACACCGTTAGGCTACACACAGTCAGGATACACACCCATTGGGTGTGTGTGATGTTTAAGAGTGCCTTTTTTTTTTTTTTTTGGTATATAAAGGTGGTTTTGCAAGAAGAAGCAAGCAATACCTGCAGTTGTGGACTTTCCAACTCCACCCTTGCCGGAAGCGACTGCTACGACGTTTCCAAAGCCCTGCTTCATTGCTGCTTGCCCTGTCCAGCCGGACATGGTGGACAGCAATCTGAACGCATTCTGCCCACACCACCCTCGCGACCTCGTATAAGCGTGCTGCAGAAAACAAATCGGGTTCTTTTATTTTTTTATCCCCAAATTAATATACAATAAAAAACAAATATGGTAAAGACTTTCCTTTATCATCTCGCTGCAGGCCTGAGAGGTCCTTCCACACGAGCCCTCGCCTCAGCGTTAGATCGCCACACGTGCACACACCCGTATTCGTTTCACACATTATGGACAGGCACACGAAGCTTTGACGGCCAACCCACACTCAGGAAGGCTTTCGTTTGAAACCTTATTTTCAAAGGCAGGCACAAGAGGGAGCTTTAAATTGAAATCTAGAACATTATTCAAGTGGAAGAGCTAAAAATAGTTCCGCGCAAACCACTTGTGATGAATGCTTCGGTATTTGAGAGCCACTATTGATTATTCATTGTTTTATGCAGCAGATGAATGTACATATATAGGCACCTAGAAAGTTAATATACAAGACATGCATCTATTTGATAGAAGGCATGCATCTATTTGAAAACTCAATTTGTGCACCTTGAAAGTGATCATAGGAGATATGTATCTCTCTGAAACTTTGTCATGTGGAATTGTGTTTTAATCTTAGGATATATGTCTTTGTAAGTTTTATTTGAGCACGTTGATTCTAATCTGATATTGAGTGTATAGCATGCTTGTTTATGCACATTTTCATGCGGTTGGAGTGATGGCACACTTCCTCTCCACATTTTCATGCGATTGGAGTGATGGCACGCTTCCTCTCCACAAAATTTTCAAGATTAAGGATTATGCCTTGATTTAAGAAAACGCATGTAAACTAGGTGATGTAAGTGAATATGTAACATGTTAAAGCTTTAAGCACCTTGATACTGAGTATATAGCATCCTTTTTAAAAGCTCTAAGCACCTTGATACTATAAGCACTTTCATATTGAGTACATGGCATCATGCACTATTATGCAATCATATAATTAATAAATAAACATACATACACACATGCATATACATATATATATATATATATATATATAACCATATGGAGAGCTAGCAAACTTTCTCTCCATAAATTTTTTAAGACCAAGGAATGTGTCCTTGTTTGGGAAAACACCTGTAATAGGTTTAAGAAAACAGGTTTTTAATTTAAGTAGTCGAGTAATATGTAACATGTCAAACATATATGCACCTTGATACTGAGTGTATAGCATCCTTGTTTAACGCTCTAAGCACCTTGAGAGAGTGATGAGACTGTAGTAACATTATGGTGGCATGCTATTGTTGGAATATGACTTTGCAATCTCTATATTGCAATCTATATAAGATGACTAGCTACATTAAGTTAACAAAGAAAATAAAACTTTTTCCTCCACCAATTTTATAAAACAAGGGTAGACAATTAATCTTCGCCAACAATCCAGAATTCCTTGGTTAATGCTTGACACAAGCTCGCATTAATGCATAAAGCCTTCTTGATGAAGGCTTTGAACAAATATTGTGACTTGAATCCAACACATAAAGGATTGATTAAGGCTTTTGAACAAATATTAATACTTGAATTAACACTCCTCCTTATTATTAAGACTTGAATTAACAATCCACCTTATAAAGACTTGAATTCAACACATAAAGTCTCCTTGAATTAACAATCCACCTTATAAAGACTTGAATTCAACACATAAAGTCTCCTTGATGAATAAATATTAAGCTTGAATTAACACTCCTCCTTATAAAGACTTTGAGCACATATACTAATGAATTTTGAAACAACTAGTAGAAGAATCAAAAACCTAAACAACTTCTAGAAGAATAAAATACCTAAACACACAAATGATGGCATGGAAAAATTCAAGAAATTAAATGATGGCATAGAAAAATTCAAGCAATCAAATGGACTCAAAGAGAGGGAAAAGGTTGAAACTTGCATAGCTAGTGAATAGTCACATCACACACAAGGCTGAGTCTTCAATAATATTATTAAAGTGCACTCGGTAGGCTTCAAGATTTAGAGTATTAAGTAGAAGCCTCTTGCCTAGTGCAAAATTAAAAAGATAGAACATTCCCTTCCTTACTCCATCACAATCTTACATATGCCTATATACATAAGAAGAGAAATTGTAGTCTCCCCCTTTGCACGCCCATCAATTTGCTCAAGGAACCTACCCAAATGAGCAACTTCAAATGGTACACCAGCTTCTATGCATCATAATACCCATCACATGGCTTGCAACGTACTCTAGCCGATCATCTCAGCCTTCAATATCTTGAAACTTGCATAGCTAGTGCCATCACACACAAGTCTGAGTCTCTAATCATAGTCTCTGATAACACTCTCATAATGGACTCTAATAGTCTCCTAGTGCACCCTCACAGTCTCTAGCAATTCTCTCACAATGCACCCATCAAGGTTCAGAGTTTAGAGGGCAACTTTGACATTATTAACATTGCAATTAATGAAGCGATTTTGGTTTGGGCGTACAAATAAGTATTTAGTTTTGGGGCAAGTGAAAATGTGGGAAATTCATTGGCAGATGAAGAAATGAGTTGGAGAGATAAAATATATCTAGTGGATCACCCCAAACAAGGTTGACACCTTTCCTTTAACCGGTCTAGATCATATACCCAAGGGCATCTTTCATCAAGTTTCCCACCAAGTCTTACTTTTAGAGGATATTAAACACCGAGCTTCTAATGAGAAGCCATATGCTTGCGAGCCCCTAAATGGTCGCCTTGGAAAAGCATCATATTAAGAATGCCAAAAAGGAAAAGTCATTAAGGGTGATAGATGTCAAAGAAAGATGTTGGTACTGTACTAAAGATGTTAATAGACATCAAGAAAGATGTTGGTACTCTACTAAAGATTAATACAATCGTTGGAATTTGATGGGCAAGGAAGACTAATTTTGGAAGGATCCTTCAACTATGAAAATCAAAAGAATGGTATGTCTTGCGGGTTACTAACAGTATCACCCAATACTAGTTCTGCTTTATGCTAGTTCTAAATACATTTAAAATTTTAAATGTATGCTTTATGCTAGTTCTAAATACATTTAAAATTTAAAATTTCTACTTTATTCTAGTCTCAAATCGACGTAGGTTACCCACTACCATGTCTACTTTATTCTAGTTTTAATTACATTAAAAAATTTAAAGCACTCTCTCTAAGCTTTGTAATTATTGTCATGATTATTATCCCACCTTGATAAATAACTCTTTAAAATCATTCCAATCATTGTCCACTCACATTCCTCCAAAATTTATTAATTTTATATTAGAGGCCTTTAGTAATATATACTAGCTCATATGAACAAAGATGGCATACATACATGGTTATGCTAGCTTATATGAACAAATGTAGAAAATGGATAGTTTTGAACATCACCTTGCCATTCGTAGATGACAACACAATAACTACATACAATGTAAATAAAAATGTGAGGATGGTTTGCACTAAATTAAATCACCCTATCCCTTGAGCTTCTTCTTAAAAATTAAAAATAACAAAAATCATGTCCAACATGTCAAAAAAACATAGATTTGTTTGGCTATAAATTTTGAACTAAGTTTTAAAATGGATGGATTTATGAAATTTCCCATAACTTGCTTTTGACTAGTGCATATATTTTGTTTTGCTACACTCAATATTAACTCAAGCATTTATTCATGGACATGCCACATATAAGTAAATGATTATCTTTTTTAACTTGACATGACTTATTAAATGATTAGCATTGTTAAATTGATGTGACTTATTAATGAGATTCAATCCTTAAGTTTTGGTGGCACACTCAACCTTTATCTCCTCTTGAATATTCAACCTGCTACTATAAGGAAGTTCAAAGGTTCAAGTACATTATAAAAATTGATGATGGTAAATGTGTACCAACAAGACCACATAAGAGCATTGATTTAAATTAAATATACATGATAGTGAAGCATAATAAGAAAGAGGTATGTTTTTGCAAAGTTTGGTGAGTTGGTGCTTCTTATGTGAACTAGATAAGTGATGTATGAATATATTGAAGATGGTGTTAAGCTTTGAGGATCCAAATTCTATACTATTGGCATTGCACACACCAAGTTTAGAAAATCAACTATCTTATATATTTCTTTGCTTAGGTTTCTTGACTTGGGACTCTATTGAGTGATAATGTCTTGGCCTAAGGATGTGCAGGTTTATGGGTTGAACCTTTAAGAAAAAAACTAACTCTAGAAATAGAAATAGTGGTAAATGACATTACTTTTTACATACCAAGAAATAGTGGTAAATAGTGGTAAATGACATTACTTTTTACATACCAAGAAATAGTGGTAAATAGTGGTAAATGACATTACTTTTTACATACCAAGAAATAGTGGTAAATAGTGGTAAATGACATTACTTTTTACATACCAAGAAATAGTGGTAAATAATGGTAAATGACATTACTTTTTTCATACCAAGAAATAGTGGTTTACTTTCTACATACCAAGAAATAGTAGCACCAAGCTCCTACATGAGTTTTAGTGTTGACATGAGGCAACCTTTCAATATCCTCCATATCTTGAACATTAATATAAATTCCCAACAACTAGGTTCACTACTATTAAAGTAAATGGTGTTGCCATTAGGAGACCTTGATGTAATATTTGATATATCATTCTCATGTGTGATGTATTTGGCATTTTAGTGGGTTTGGAAATGTAAATGCAAGACGATATCTATGATTGATACATGCATATGAACTCATTATAGTCTAGTATATTTGATAAATAAATATCTCTTGAAGCTTATAATAAAGAATATAATTTGAAACCTTACACTTTTAGTAATAGTGTGCAGTTGAAAGAGGTAGTTGAAGAGAGGTCACAACTCCTCTTTCCTTTCTCTCTTTGTAATGAAAGGGGCTTGAGTTTGTACATAAGGAGAGGCTCATGGGCATGATTATGGCCGGTCAAGTATGAGGCCCAACATTAATGAGTGTGAAATGGTGGGCAAGTATATAAGTGAATATTGTAACTAAGGTCATAACACACTTTTACTAATGAAATCATACTTCTTGGAGCTCCATGCTTTCATGGCGATAGTGGTACTCCCTTGAATGCATGTGGTACTCCATCACGAGTGCATGCGGTACTCCATTATGAGTGCAATCTTTCTTTCTTTCTTCTCCCCATCATTACAATGGTATCAGAGCCTTGTCTTGGATCCAAGATTTCTGAAAATTGTCATGTTTTTCTTGATTTTGATTGATCTCTTGATCAAGAAATGGGGCACGGGGAGTGTGGAATGCTATAATTCCCTTTAAATTTTGAATTGATTAAAGTATTGGGGTCATGGGTTGGCTGAGGACCAAATTCTGAGGCGGTCGCTCCAAAATTTGAAAGAAGGGACCAAATTTGGGAGAAAATTTTGTTAATCTTAATTAAGTTTTCTTAATCAAAATGTTTATGATTTTTCTTCCTTCCCCACATACTTGATTCTGAGGGAAAATAGGGTTTCATCCTCTTGCCATGGAGTAGCATTGATCTAGGGTTTTGATGGAGCATCTCATGAGATTTCCAAAGATCTACTGAATGTTGGTTCACGTTTTTTTTTTCTCCATGGAGGTTCACAGCCTATTAGCGCACATTTTCATATCATTGGCCGATTTACGCGATTTTGGTCCACACAGCCATTCTTAAGCTTCCTTAACCTTGGATCAAGGCTTCTATGAATGCTTCTCACGATTAGACCGCTATAGTTTTGCACGTTTTCTATGGATGTTCAACATCGTTTTGTTGCGATTTCCATAGCCGGATATTCAACGCATTTTGTTGTGATTCTAGCCATGGAGCAATCAAAAACGTGCTTAAGCTTGTCTTAATAAGCAAGAAGTGCTTTCAACAGCTGCGTTCGCATGGCCGTGGGGGGAGTTGCTGCTGTGAACAAAAGAGTTCCTTAAGTTGCAAATTGGAGTGATTACAACCATTTCCTTCAAGTCTTCAAGGTCTCAAGTCATTTTAAGCAGCATCAAGGATGTTGTTTTTGTGGTGATTCACAATCACAACTCACATGTAAATGTTAATTTTGTGGTGATTGATGTGACGGAGCCATTTTGGATGAATGGGGAAAGCACGAGTACATGCTCTTTGTAATGATGAAATGAAATAGCATGAGTTATGTTAAAAACATTGTAACTACTCCTATCTTATCCTTTTGAAGCTACGTCAACATACCCTTCACTTGTATCCCACTTCAATTCATAGTATCTAGTATGCTTGTGAGGGTACCTTGGGCATTGGAGGAGAGTTCCGGGGGGAGCATGACATGAACTCTCCTTGTCGTGAGTGCTTGTGGTGGTAAAGCGGCAAGGAGGGGGATTAGGTACTCGAATGTGATGAATTGGCCCCAACTTGTGCCTAGAATCGAGCTAGGTACGAGGGTCGGAAGGAAGGCTTGGTCGGGAGATCGGCAAGAATAAAGCTCTTCTTCGACACACAATCGACTATATTGCAAGCATGTCGAGGCTATGGAAGCCAATGGTCACTTGACTGGGCATGCCATGGATGTTTGTTAGTGGTCAAAGCATAAGGGCTACATGTGCAAGTATATGCTTTAAAAGATGATAATTTGGGGCATTATATCATAAGTGAATATTGGACAAGTGCTTTTGCATTTTGATTGAGATTTGAGCCAAATTGAGGGGAGATTATGGCAAAATTTTGTGATTTTCTTACACTCTGCAGTGGGTAAAGAAGTGCAATTCAGTCCCAATCCGCTCAAGATCTCTCAAGGGTCTTTGGAAGTCTTGAAATTTCAGGTTCTACACAGGTGTTTTCGTCATTTTGTGCAGAAACTTCGACAGTGCAGTTTTCTGCAAAACAGGCATACGTGTTCTATTGTGGACCGTGCTACATAGCACGAGTTTTCTTCTGTTCTGTCTTTGCTTCATTACAGGTAGCTTTTACATCAGTTTCAGTCAGTGGCCATGGCTGATAACAGTAATGATGTATTTCGCATGTTGTCTGCTAACTACTACTGATGACAAATTGGATGGAGACAGCAACTACCCGCTTTGGGCATATATGATGCAGCATGTTTTGGTTGCAAAAGGAGTGTGGGACATTGTGTAGGGTATGGATGTAGATCCAGGTTCTGTGGATGTAGGATCTATTGAGAATGTTGCAGGTTCTAGCAGCTCTACTATTGCTGCTGTTTTACCCACTGCTGAACAAGCTCGTTGGGATGGTAAAGATGCGCAAATATGCCTTGATTGCACTTTCTATCAAACATAACATCACCCCACATATTCGTTCAGCTAAAACAGCAAAACAGGCTTGGGATATTCTAGCTGGTTTGTATGCAGGTCGTAACGAGGCAAAAATCTCTTACCTACGTAAAGAGCTAGAATCGAAGATTATGTAGAAAGATGATGACATGAATGTTTTTCTTGCTGAGATTAAAGATCTCAAGGAACAGTTGATTTCTGCAGGTGAGATTATTCCTGATCATTCTCTTGTGGAGACTTTTCTTGATGCTTTACCTTAGTTATATCAGACTTTTGCTTCCACATGGAGACTTGTTACTGATGAGGACAGACCTGATGTTGTCAAGTATGATACTTTAGTCAACAAGCTCTTGCAAGAAGCGCAGTCCAGGAAAAACAGGGCTAGGCAGCGTGCAGTTGATCAAGCATTTGTTGCCCAGCAGAGAAGAAGTGGTAAGGCTGTCCCTTCCACTGTTTCTTCTCCTATTAGTAGGTCTGCAACATCTTCTCCTTCCACAGGTAGCAACAATAGGTCTGAGAAAGCTCTTGATAAATGCAAGAAAAAAATGAGGTGCAACTATTGTAAGGCAACTGATCATGTCATTAAGAATTGCCCTAAGCTAAAGGCTAAAGAGGCAAAGAAGAAAGAGTTAAATGCAGCCACAATAGCGGATGCTTCTACAAATGCAGATTCTGCAAATGTTGTGCAGGACACAGAATGGGGGTTTAGCGTGTATTGCCAGTATGATCCATCTGTACATGATGCATGTTTGGCAGTTTCTGTTGACTCTCATGTATGGTATTTTGACAGTGGTGCTACAAAGCACATTACCTCGCATCGTGATATGTTCACTTATCTTGAGGCTGTCCCTAATGGGAATACTGTCACATGTGCCAATAATGCTTCTTACCCAGTGAAGGGCATTGGTAAAATTATGCTTACTACTGCAAATGGCAGCGCTTTCACACTTTCAGATGTTTTGTATGTGCCAAGGATAAAGAAGAATCTATTGTCTGTCTCTACGCTTGCTAGACTTGGACTTGTAGTCAAATTCGTGGATGACAGATGTACTGTTCATTATTTGACTTCTGGTGATACGATTATTGCATCTGGCACCTTGTTTCATGGGCTGTATAGGCTCAATTCTTATGACAAGTGTGTGGAAGATTTAGCAAATGTAGTTTCTGATGAAAAGGCAGTTTCAGATGCAAAACTATGGCATGCTCGTTTTGGTCATCTGAACTTTGCTAGTTTGATGCGTTTGCAGAAATTTGATATGGTTGCTTCATTGTCCCCTCTTGAGGCAGCATTGAAACATGTTTGTGAAGGTTGTATTTTGGGCAAAATGCAGTGTTCTGCGTTTCCAAACGATGGTTCTGTGCGGGCCACTCGCGAATTGCAACTTGTACATAGTGATGTATGTGGGCCTATGCAAACTCTGTCATTTGGTAAACACTTGTACTTCGTGACTTTCATTGATGATTACTCAAGGCATGCATGGGTATATCCACTGAAGGCAAAGTTCGAAGTGTTTTTGTGCTTCAAACAGTTTTTACTTATGGTTGAAAATGTATCCAATTGTACTGTGGGCACCCTCCGTTTTGATCGAGGGGGGGAGTACATGTCTAAAGAGTTTGATGCATTTCTGGCTAGTCGTGGGATAAAACAGCAATGTACAGTGCCGTATACGTCTTAGCAAAATGGTGTTGCTGAGAGGAAAAACAGGTCACTTAAAGGTGTCCCAATAAGGCCTTGCAGTCTGTTACTCCATACGAAGCTTGGCATGGCAGGAAGCCTTCTATTGGTCAGTTGCGTGTCTTTGGTTGCTTGGCCTATGCTTTAGTGCCTGTGCAACAACGTAGAAAATTGGATGATAAGGCTGTCAAATGCATTTTTGTTGGTTACAGTGCTGAGAGCAAGGGTTACAGATTGTATCATCCGCAGTCAAAGCGTATCTTGATTAGTCGAGATGTTGTTTTTGTGGAAGATGTTGTGCAGCCTTTGTTATCATGTACCAAAGAGACAGGTGTGAGCTCACGGGATGTATTTGATACATTGTTGCCTCTATTTACAGGTGGGAATTCAAATTTAAGTCCTAATGAGGCAAATATTCAGCCTATGTAGATTTCAAATGACATCATCAGCCCATTTCTGATGCAGATTTACAGGATGTACTTTATGAGGATAGGGCTGAAAATGAGCAAGCTATAGGTATGCCTAAATGGCTGGTGCAAACCTTGCGTGATAGTAAAATTGATGCACCTATGTCTAGTCGTACTCGTTCAGGTTTTCAGCATGCCTCTTATGCATCAGATTGTTATGCTTTGGCTGTGTCTACTAGTATGTGTGAAGAGGAAGAACCTCTTTCATTTGATGAGGCACAAAAATCAAAAAATTGGCTGGCTGCAATGCAAAGTGAATATGATGCTATAATGAAGAATGGTACATGGTCTTTGTGTGATTTGCCTATTGGTAAAAAGGTCATTGGATGTAAGTGGATTTTTAAGTTGAAACGAAAGCCATACGGCAGTGTTGATCGCTATAAGGCTAGACTTGTTGCAAAGGGTTATGCTCAAGAAAAGGGCATTGATTTTGATGAGACCTTTGCTCCCACTTGTCGTATGACTACCATTCGTAGCATTTGTGCATTGGCAGCTCATAATGGTTGGAATGTACATCAGTTGGACATAAAGACTGCGTTCTTGAATGGAGATTTGCATGAGGAGGTGTATGTATCGCAGCCTCGTGGTTTTGTTCAAAGAGGCCAGGAAAACAAAGTGTGCAAGTTGAAAAAGACTTTATATGGTTTAAAGCAAGCTCCACGAGCTTGGTATGAAAAGATACATGCATATTTGACTATACATGGTTTTGAGAATAGTCCAACAGAAAGCACTTTGTATATTAAACATGTGGATGATGTACATCTAATCATTGCTCTCTATGTCGATGACATGCTGCTCACAGGACCAAATGAGAGTCATATTGCTGATCTTAAGGCTGATTTGAATGCCTCTTTTGAGATGTCAGATTTGGGGCATTTGCATCATTATTTGGAGATACAATTTAAACAGTGTGATGGAGGTATTGCTTTGTGTCAGACAAAGTATATTGAGACATTGTTGCGGAGATTTGGCCTTGAAGACTGCAAGCCTATTGCTACTCCAATGGAGACAGGTTTGAAGTTGAGTCTTCATGATGCTAGAGATCACTTTGATGTCACACTCTATCAGACAGCTGTTGGTTGCCTCATTTATGTATGCATTACGAGGCCGGACATTCAGTTTGCAGTCTCACAGGTGAGCAGGTTTATGCATAGCCCAGGGTCTCAACATTTGAAGGTAGTTAAACGCATCTTTCACTACTTGAGTGGCACCATACATCTTGGGTTGTTTTATCCCAAGGGGGGATCGTTGCCGCCAGATTTACATGCTTTTTCGGAATCAGATTGGGCTGGTTGCTATGACACAAGAGTGTCCACAAGTGGTTTTTATTTCATGCTCGGTAGCTCATACATATCTTGGTTGAGCAATAAGCAACCTACTGTGGCCACTTCTAGTTGTGAAGATGAGTACAAGGCAGCTTTCACAGCTACGGTTGAGTGTGTGTGGCTCAGACGGCTTATGGCTGACTTGGGTGTTGGACAGGAGTCTGCCACCTCTATCTACACTGACAGTCAGAGCGCATTGGCAGTTGCAAGAAACCCAGTTTTTCATGCTCGCACAAAGCACATTGAGGTGCATTATCACTATGTCAGGGAGAGACTCTCAGCAGGAGAGATTAGCTTGGCCTATGTGCCAACACAGGACAACCTCTCCGATCTTTTCACAAAGGCACTTCCTCGTGAGAAGTTCGAAGCTTTCCGTAAAGCTTTGGGCTTGCTCCCCTTTATGGACTGATCTACTTCGGGCATGGCACTTCCCTATACATGAGTGCCAGCTCTTGTTCACACCATCACTCCCAAGGGGGATTTGTTGCCATATATATAGGCAGTGATGTGTGTGAATACACTTAGGACAGCCGGGGCACCTTTTTCCTCTTTAGGAGGTTTGTTTTTTCCCCCGGCTTGTATATATGCCCATCATTCTAGGGCTAACTTATCTTTGTACATTGACACAATCTAATACATTGTGTGTTGTGTGCATTCTTGCTTCTTCTTCTCCAAGCTTGGTGTGCTTTTCTGTAACCCTAATTCCAACATTTCACTATACGGGCTGATGCAAGTGGGAGAGGAATTGGTGCCGTGCTATGTCAAGAACATGGGGTAATTTGCTTATGAGAGTAGAAAGCTCACCACGATGGAGAGGGAGCTTCATGTGTATGATCAAGAAATGTTGGCCATTTTGTATGCCATAAACAAGTGGCATCACTATTTGTATGGTGGGCATTTCAAAGTAAGGACCGATCATCGAGTACTCCAATTTTTCCTCACCCAACAAAACCTTTCTCCCAAGCAAAAGAGATGGCTTGCTACCTTGCAAAATTATGATTTCGAGATCTTTTACACCGTGGGAAAGGATAATGTTGTGGCAGATGCACTTTCTAGGATGTGCGCTTGCACTTTATATGCTATTTCAAAGGTACATTATGATTGGATTCATGAGATACAAGAGGAGTATTTGATGGATGGCATGGCTGGTCCAATGTTTCAGAAATTACAGCAAGGGTACCTATCACATGAGTATTGGTATGTCTCGATTTGAAGCCATGTATGGGTATAAGGTGCATATATCTTCCATTGCATTCAATGAGGAAAAGGTGAATCCTCAAGCCAAAGAGGAGATTGAGAAGATGTGTGCAATAATACAAAGGTGCAAGGATAACATGACTAAGGCACAAAAACCAAATGAAGCAATATACCGATGAATCAAGGAAGCATGTGGAGTTCAAGGAAGGGGATTATGTGTTCTTAAGAATCCCTAAGTCAAAGTATCCTTCTTTGAAGGGAGACACCTATACAAAGCTTGCTTCTCGCTTTTATGGACCATACAAAGTGCATATATCTTCCATTGCATTCAATGAGGAAAAGGTGAATCCTCAAGCCAAAGAGGAGATTGAGAAGATGTGTGCAATAATACAAAGGTGCAAGGATAACATGGCTAAGGCACAAAACCAAATGAAGCAATATATCGATAAATCAAGGAAGCATGTGGAGCTCAAGGAAGGGGATTATGTGTTGTTAAGAATCCCTAAGTCAAAGTATGCTTCTTTGAAGGGAGACACCAATACAAAGCTCGCTTATCGCTTTTATGGACCATACAAGGTGTTGAGAAGGATTGGTGAAGTAGCCTATCAATTGTTATTACCTTCTACCACAAGGTGTTGAGAAGGATTGGTGAAGTAGCCGATCAATTGTTATTACCTTCTACCACGAGGATCCACAATGTATTTCATGTGTCACATTTGAAGAAGTATGTGGGCCCTCAATTGGAAGTAATTGATGAATTTGCCTCCAATGGATGAAGAGGGAATGATTCAATATGTGGCAGAGAAGGTGATTAGAATGAGGGAGAGACACCTTCGTAATAGGTCTACTGTTGAGTACCTTGTGAAGTGGAGAGGCTTGCCTAATGAAGAGGCTTCTTAGCAGTCCAAAGGCTTCATGAAAGACCATCGGGAGCTTCTACAAGCAATGAATCAAAGTGGATAAAGTGTACAAGTGTTGGTGTTTTTGGACAGCTATTTGCATGGATTTGGATGATGATATGAAGGATGCCATTGCTGTAAATTTACGGTATATGGACAGACATGGTCATTGGTATACTTCACTACTCATCAATCAAATTCAACAAGACTCTGCGGGCTTATGGATATCATAGAGAGCAGTCCATATATGTACATCAAATAAGTGGACAACTTTATGTGGAGTTTTCTTGTGTAAGGAATTTTTGGAATTGCAACAAATGTACTTACACATTCATGTGGGAAGTCAAGAAAGATTCATACAGCTCATACATTACTCCATACATGGGTTCAAGGATGAAACCTTTGGGTGGGGATGGTTTGTAATGAAAGGGGCTTGAGTTTGTACATAAGGAGAGGCTCATGGGCATGGTTATGGCCGGTCAAGTATGAGTCCCAACATTAATGAGTGTGAAATGGTGGGCAAGTATACAAGTGAATATTGTAACTAAGGTCATAACACACTTTTACTAATGAAATCATACTTCTTGGAGCTCCATGCTTTCATGGCTATGGTGGTACTCCCTTGAGTGCATGTGGTACTCCATTATGAGTGCAATTTTTCTTTCTTTCTTCTCCCCATCATTACACTCTTCTTCTTCCTTCCCTCCACTACACTCTTCTTCTTCCTTCCCTCCACTACAATCCCCTACTCATCCCATTGCAACTCTTATTAAATGTCTTTTGCATTTTTATTATACCCTTTACTTTGTGAACTTGGGTGAGAGCTTTGTTCTTTTAAGGGCCTTCCAGTGGTCTTCATTTTGGTATGGGATAAGAGGAAGCCATGAAGAACTTTACAAGCATGGAAGAAAGAGGCGATGATGAAAGATAAACCACCATATGTATAAATCAAAGTGTAAGACTTTTTATTGGAAAAATAAAGAGAAGAAGCATCAAGATTAGTTTCACATTGTTACAAAACTTTGCTAACTGAGCCACCATATGACATGTGGAGATAAAAACTCGTGGTAAAAAATACAAGATTTATCATTTTTATTATGTAAGAGACACTTTAATTCATAGTTTTGGCAATGTATATATATGAGTTCAGATTTCCCATCCCATGGACCAACAATTTTAATTATCTATATACTTCATGTTTCTTTTGAGATCTAAGCATGATCCAATAAAATTTATTTACTTGGATTTAGCAACTACTGAGCACCTTCACGCACGCGCACACACACACACACACACACACACACACACACACTTTTTCTCAGTCTACATCAATAACATGACGCCATTAAGACATCTCATTTGTTTTCTTTCTTTACACCTATGCTTATGTCATGCATGAGAAATAGATGGGCAGAGGGCATTTTTACAAATTTTTTATGAGGGGTGTTCATCATTTCCATATCCTCTTTTGGGTTAAATATGAGCTTTGTCTAGAGGTGTTTTCTTATAATTATTCATTGGTTGTCAGGTTTTCTTCATGTGACAAATTTATTTAGTGGTGTTTTCTTATACTTATTCATTGGGTGTCAGGTTTTCTTTATGTGACAAATTTAAGAATTATTCTATCATCGATGGGAGAACAATTATCTTTTCATGGAGTATTTCAATGTGGGAGAGTAAGTGAGTTAGACATATCCTCCGTATTTAGTCATGGCTTAGTCATCCTAATGCTATCATGGTCTACTACCCTTTTCTTTATCAACATCTAAAAGACCCTTGGAGTTGATTTATGATTCTTATTTGAAATTTACCTCTCAATGTAGTAAAATACAAAAGACAATTTTCTTATGAGCGCAATTTGCCTTAGTGTGAGGAAAATATGAAGATAATTTGTGTATAAGGACAATTTACCTCTTAGTGTAGGAAAATATGACGATAATTTGCTTATGAGGACAATTTTCCTCATCCTAATGCTATCATGGCCTACTGCCCTCTTCTTTATCAACATCTAAAAGAACCTTGGAGCTTAAATATGATTCTTATTTGACTTGTAATTTGCCACTTAGTGTAGTAAAATACGAAGATAATTTGCTTTATGAGGAGAATTTGCCTCGGTGTGTAGGAGAATATAAGATAATTTGCTTATGAGGACAATATACCTCTTAATGTAAGAAAATTCACCTCAATGTGTAGGAAAATATGAAGACAAATTGCCTCAATGTGTAACAAAATATGAAGATAATTTGCTTATGAGGACAATTTACCTCTTAATGTCAAAAAATATGAAGATAGTTTACTTATGAGGATAATTTACCTCTTAGTGTAGTAAAATACGATGATGAGGACAATTTGCCTGAGTCTGTAGAAAAATATGAAGACAATTTAATTATGAGGACAATTTACCTCAATGTGTAGAAAAATATGAAGATAATTTGATTATGAGGATAATTTACCTCTTAGTGTAGGAAAATATAAGACAATTTGCTTATGAGGATAATTTGCCTCTTAGTGAAGGAAAATATGAAGACAATTTCCTCATGAGGACAATTTACCTCTTAGTGTAAGAATATTTATACCTCTTAGTGTAAAAAAATATGAGGACAACACATTTTAGTGGTAATTTCGTCATTTTTCATATATGCTTCATTAATGAAACCAATGTTTGATTATTCTTTTATGGCAGTTTAATGCCCTTGATGTAACATTTTATATATCATTCTCATTTACAATCTATTTAGGATATTAGTAGGTGTCCAGATGTAAGTACAATCTCTTCGACTTGATAGAGGCATAACAACTCACTCCAATTTGCTAGATATATCATTCTCATTTACAATCTATTTAGGATATTAGTAGGTGTCCAAATGTAAGTACAATCTCTTGGACTTGATAGAGGCATAACAACTCACTCCAATTTGCTAGATATAGCAAAGAATACACAATAAAACCCTACTATTTTAATAAACTAAGGTGGTTTTCAGTGAGTACTTGGAAAAGGTAGTTGAAGAGGGGCATGACTCCTCTCACCTCCCTCTCTCTTCTTTTTCTTCTTCTTCTCTCGCTCCTTCCTGTTACATTCACCTCCTCTTCCCATTGCAACTCTTCTTATTATCTTTTGCATTTTTACATTCACCTCCTCTTCCCATTGCAACTCTTGTTAATATTTTTTGCATTCACCAACTCTTCCCATTGCAGCTCTTCTTAATATCTTTTGCATTTTTATCATTTCATCCTTGTGAATTTGAATGAGATCTTTGTCCTCTTTTGAGTGTTGGGCAACAAGACACATTGGGCCTAACTTTAGTAATAAAGCCAACACATTATGGCCTTTTTTGGGCTTATAATACATTCCCTCCTTTGATTAGACCTTCTTGTCAAATATTAGTTCTAGCAAGGAATTTGAAAAGGCGCCAATTAAAAAGCCTATTAATAAAATCCTCACGACACATTAGGCCTAACTTTAGTAATAAATCCAACACATTATAGCCCTTTTGGGCTTATAATATATTCCCTCCTTTGATAAGAACTTCTTGTCAAATATTAAAGTCTCTAGAAAGGAATTTGAAAATGCACCACTTATTAAAAAAAGGCCTCTTGAGCCCATAACATCTACAAATATTCACAAAATCCTCTCTTTAAAATTTTTATAATTTAACACTATTTGTAATCCTTCATGCATTTTTAATCATATTGTAGAGTTTCTAGAGTTCCAAAGGAAAGATACTCAACTGCATAAACCATCAGCTTGTGTCGACATCCAAAAGGTCCAAAAATACACCCCTCATAGCTAACATCCATATGGGCATAGGTGTGATCATCCAAATACACATGCTCACTGTGTATACAGAAATATCCACCATCAAGCATAGAGTAAGCATCATCATAGTGGGTATCTCCATTGTCAAAACTATCATCAAATGCTCCACCATCAAGCATGCATGCATCATCATAATCATCCATGTCTTCATGATAGGTGATAGTACAATGATAATATGACAAACCCTCCATAGGTACGACTCTCTCTATGTCATCCTCTATGTAATGAGCATAGCACCTGTTATTGTCCCATGTATAAAAGGAGAATCGCCATCATACACATCTCGAAAACAAGAAGCATCTCCAATAGGTGTATGTAAGGCATCCCTGCAATACACAACACTCTAATCAATACATATAAAATCATCATGTGCATAACCATCACCACATGTGTAATCTGCCCATGTGTCCAAGGTACAATCCTCAAGACCATCATAAGCATGATCCTCATCAACACTAGACTTCGATAAGGCATCCACACATGAAGCAGTTCCATAGAGCTCACAATCATAGACTTTCCACTCCGAACCCGGAAAAACATCATAAGTTGGATTCACAAATGTAGTCCACAAACCATCCTTCAAAGCATCTATAGGTGAATCCCTAACAAGGCTGTCCCCACCAATCAATGCATGTGTATCACCTACCATAGGTGGATAAAAAACAAAGCTATCCACACTATGAGTATCACATATGTCCACATCATGAGCATCACAATCATGAACATCACACAAACTAGATGCATAACTATCTAATCTTTTGTGAACATAGGCATCCATCTCTTCTGCAAAGTCATCATACCCATGAATACATGCATCAATATAGAAGGTATAGTGCCCAAAGAAAAACCATTCACCTCTATAACACATATAGACTCCATCATCTTATGCATATCAATATCTCTTGAGGATGACTCCATATCAACCCAAAGAAAAGATAAGTCACCACAAGAAACTTGGTGCCAATCCACATGTGTATACTGCCCATAACTATCATCAATCGATGCATCACCAAGCCAAGTGTGAAGAGTATTTGAAGAAGGTGAAAGAGGCTCCATCAACGAGCTGTGAATTTACAGCCATCACAAAGCTCATCATTGGCTCACAATGGGCAGCTACATCAACACATATGGATGTTTCCAACATAGGAAAAAGATCTATGCATGCCAGAACACAATCAGTACATGAGATAATGTCCAAAACTTCTTATACTTGAGTCTATGGTTTCACAATCACTTGCTTTATAAAATTTTCAGCAAGTGTGGTATCCCTAAGGATACCCTCAATGAACTCACAAAGGCCAACATATGTATTGACCATTTGATTCTTGCAGAAGCAGAAAGCTAGATATGTGGTGAGGGTACCTTGGCAATAAGGAGAAGAGGCCAAGGAGAGTGTGTCTTAAACTCACCATACCATAAGTGCCTTGGTAAAGTGGTATGGTGAGGAATTGGGTACTTAGTGAGACATGGCCCAAACTTGTGCCCTCGGAATTCAAACTTGGGTACAAGGGTTGGAAGAGCTTGGCTAGGAGATTAGCAAGCTTCAACACGCTTCTTCAACTTTGCTTCATCGACTACCAATTGTGGCAAATGATGTATTCACATTGGGCATAGTGTTAACAAATTGGATAGTGGATGCATTACAAAAGACAAAGTGTTATGCACATTGGATGCAATTGGGAACACTAATTGGATGATCTTGGATGCCTATTGATGCAGTGTGAATGCCTTCTAATGGCAATTACAAGAGGAGTTAATGGGATTCAAAAAAAAATTGTTTATATTGAGATTCGACTCTAAAACCAAACAAAATGCTGCTAAAATTTCTAAAAATCCATGCATACCTGCAATTAAGCCCTAAATTCAGTCATGGGGGTTTTTAGGTCTTGCCTAGGGCTTTATACCCTCTTGTAGTGCTCCATAAGTACTTCGCATCAGGCCTTAAAGATCTTGATTACGACATCAATTAGGGGGCTAAATTAGGGTTTACTAAAAATTACAAA
Organism: Cibotium barometz; assembly: GCF_041138505.1. Taxonomy (NCBI): domain Eukaryota; kingdom Viridiplantae; phylum Streptophyta; class Polypodiopsida; order Cyatheales; family Cibotiaceae; genus Cibotium; species Cibotium barometz. Next base: position 24,371,577 of record NC_141075.1, on the reverse strand, counting down.
ACCCTAATTCAGTCATAAACCCAAGTCCTATGTCCCATATTATGTGCTTAGGCTCTCATCCTACATGTGCATGTGTAGTAGTACAACCAAACATATAATTTCCTACATTACGCAATGCCTTATGTACCCATGATTATCATCATCTATTGTTGTGTCGTGAGTGAGAGTTTGTCTAAGTGAGAGAGTGAGAGTCGAGAGTCAAGAGCAAGGGCACGAGCATGATTAGTCTAGGCTTAGCAACCTGGATGTGGTGACTGCAAGTCACTTGGCAATCATGAACCCCCAAGTCCCTAACTCTTACAAGAATCTCAACCAAGAGTAGGAAGGTGGACAACTCATCAACTTTGTTAAGCCTTGAGTGATAGTCACGATCACTCTTTACAAGGCAAAGTTGAGAAAGAACTAAAAGGTATTTTCTCAAAGTTGTCAGCGAGAATCCAAGTATCCACTTTTGGAAAATTTGAGACATAACCAAATACCTTGAGTGTATTGCAAGCTTGGTGGGTAAGATTAAAGGAAGACATAGATGTGTGTGTGTGTGTGTGTGTGCACGCGTGTGTTTATGTGTGTGTGTTTGTGTCACACACACACACACACACACATGTATGTATGTATAATCGCTCTCCCTTCCTCCCAACCCCCTCTCTCTCTCTCTCTCTCTCTCTCTCTCTCTCTCTCTCTCGGAATGTTAATTGTGCTACAATTGCTAACATGATAATTTTTATGTGGTGCACATGGAATCATGGACATAGAGTGCATGTCATTACATATGGTAGACCAAATATTACTATAGGTCTGAAGAGTTTACCACAAAATGCACACATTATATTCCTACTTTCCAACCAATGTATCATGTGTGTAGTAGAGAGTAATTAATTGCTTGAGGATTGCAAGGGCATGAGGAAATGAGAACAAAAAAGAGAAGCAAGGTTAAGGATGACACAATTAAAGACACAAAACACAGTATTAGAGGATTTATAGAGGTGGGAGATTTCTAATAGTCTAGCATAGTAATCTTTGTAAGCTTACTGATGTTATAGACACAAAATATAGAAATGGCATTTTTTATTGCTTGCTAGAGACACCCTAAATGAAAGGGCTTACATGACATAAGAAAGAAGGACAAAGTAAATCTTGAGGCAACAACTCTAAGAATTCATAACTCTATCAAGAATTCACAATATCTTGAGGCAACAACTCTATTAAGAATTTCACATCTCTATCAAGAATCCACAATATCCTGAGGCAACAACTCTATCAAGAATTCACATCTCTATCAAGAATCCACAATATCCTGAGGCAATAACTCTATCAAGAATTCACAATATCCTCAGTGTGGTGAAATAACCCAAACCTAATGATAACTCTTTCTCAAATTATTTAGTTTATTGATGTTGATTCAAGATTAATTGAATTAAGCATTGCTACATCCACAAGGGTTCTCAACATACATAAATAAGGTTTTAGTTACGTGGGATCAAATTATTATTAAGTAAAGGACTAGGTGTGAAGCATCCTAGATTATATGTTTTTAATGCATGTAAGTCAAATTCCAATGGACTTTTAGATAAATTTTGCTCTAAACTTTTGTTTACTCCACTCTCCCTTAAGATTCTTATTTGTTAACTTGCTATATATATCCATTATTGTATTTTTTAATGTATGTAAGTCACAATGTCTACATTTTAATGGACTGTTAGACAAGTTTTGCTCTAAGCTTTTGTTTGCTCACCCTAAAGCTTCTTATTTGTTAACTTGTTATAATTTCCATAAATAGTATCCTAGGGTCACTCTTGCTTGTTGAGAAGAGGTGCTTATTACTATCACTACTAGTTTTGGAGATTTCAACCCATGATTCTTCCTCTTATAAAAGAGGGTTTTGCTAAAAGAATGAAGCTTTGAACCTATATGAATCTAATGTGTGTGAAAATACACACATTGTAGATTGGAGTATCAAGACAATAAGATTATAGGCTTCAATCTCTTAGAATTTGTCCCGAATTTGTAATAGGAATACTCTTTTACAAGAGGGATGGAGTTTACAAACATGAAGAGAAACAGAACTAGTGGATGGAAAACCCTATGAAATATGTGAAGTCTAGGTGTTGTGTACAAGAAGAAATGTTATGGTGCTGGAAGGGAAAGTTGGAGTGAAGAACAAGGAAAAAGTAGGAGGAGATACTTTAAGTTTGAGGGCAAGTAGGAGTGAAGAACGATGAAAAAAGTAGGAGACACTTGTAGGGAGAGGGTTTTGGAAAAAAATTCCTTATATAATTGTTATTTGAACTCACCATATTGAAATGGAATCAATGTACTAGAGTAGAATTGCTCATATAGGAGTGGATTCAATGTATTGGAATGGAATTTCTTGTACTCAAGTGGACTTATACTATGATGGGCTCACTACTCTCAGATAGTCTTTTACTACAATGGGCTCACTGTACTCAAGTGGACTTGTACTACAATGGGCTCACTGTACTCAAGTGAACTTGTACTACAATGGGCTCACTGTACTCAAGTGGACTTGTACTACAATGGGCTCATTGTACTCAAGTGAACTTGTTGTACTATAGTGGGCTCACTATACTCAAGTGGACTTCTTATACTACAATGGGATCATGTACTCAAGTGGACTTGTTATACTACAATGGGATCATTGTACTCAAGTGGACTTGTTATACTACAATGGGTTTATAACATCGAGTGGAACTCATCGCACTAGAGTGGAACAACTTTATTATAGTGGGACTCACCATACCGGAGTGAAACTCGAAGTATTGGAATTGGATTGGAGCTAGAGCGGAAGACATTCTCTAAATTAAGGTTGGGAAGTTCCATACATTTAGGGATATGAGAGCAGAAGATGGTGAGAAATAAGAGTGGGATAAGTAGTCAAAAGCCACACTACCACAACCAAAAAATACCAAAGAAAACTTATAAATAGAAAAACCTAAAAAGCAATAAATTGCTCAACTCATTTAAGTGATAGATATGTATAGTTGTAGGGTTGATCACCTACATTAATGTACATGGTATTTTGCATCATTGCTTATGGAGCTTATCCCTTATAAAAATAATTGATAGCCAAAATGCTGTGGTGTAATGACACCATCACAATCTTCCTTGAAAAGAATTCTTCTCACATCATCTTCCTTGGAAAGATATCTTCCCACACTATCTTCCTTGGAAATAAATATTCCTTTTAAATAACTCTTGCCACACCATCTTACACCTAAGTTTTGATTCTTTCTTGGCTCTCTAAATATTGTGAGCTACAAGACATCCTCGTTATTTTGCACCCCCCAAGCTCAACCCATGTAAGACATTTTGGTTGTTCTACAACCCCTAAGCTCATCCCATGCACCTCATGAAAAACCTACCTTATTGTTCGATAGAACTCCTCAAGTGCTACTACCTCAAGTTCAAGAGAGATCACCTTTTTTATGACGTCTATGCAAAACAAAGTTTTTTATCAATTATATATTATAAGGAGATGACCTTATTCATGGAATTTTCAACTTGTTAAGAACACTCACTAGCTATTACAAGCAATGCTTTATAAAATTTGTAGCAAGGATTAATTACTAGTGATGCATTAAAGAACTGTTTGACTACTTGTAAGCACTTTATTAATTCTTATAAGTAGTGATGCATTAAAGAACTATTTGACTACTTGTAAGCACTTTATTAATTCTTATAAGTAGTGATGCATTAAAGAATTGTTTGACTACTTGTAAGCACTTTATTAATTCTTATAAGTAGAGTAATGCTTTCTTTAGTACTTTTAAAACTACTTTAATTCTTTTAACCACTTATTCAATTACTTCTAAGTAGTGTAAAAAGACTAGTAGGCATCATTTTAGTAGTGTTTTGAAACATTGCTTATCCATGAAAGGGACTTTAGTGCTTTAAGCACCTTTATTTTGTTGGAATTAGGGTTGCAGGAAAGCACACAAAGCTTGGAGAAGAAAAAGCAAGAATGCACACAACACAAAGTGTATTAGATTGTGTCAATGTACAAAAGATAAGTTAGCCCTAGAAGGATGGGCGTATATACAAGCCGGGGGAAAAAACCTCCTAAAGAGGGAAAAAGTGGCCCAGTGGTCCTAAGTGTGTTCACACACATCACTGCCTATATATATGGCAACAAATCCCCCCTGGGAGTGATGGTGTGAATGAGAGCTGACACTCATGTATAGGGGAGTGCCATGCCTGAAGTAGATCAATCCACAAAGGGGAGCAAGCCCAAAGCTTTGCGAAAAGCTTCGAACTTCTCACGAGGAAGCGCCTTTGTGAAAAGATCGGCGAGGTTGTCCTGTGTTGGCACATAGGCCAAGCTGATCTCTCCTGCTCAGAGTCTCTCCCTGACATAGTGATAATGCACCTCAATGTGCTTTGTGCGAGCATGCAAAACTAGGTTTCTCGTAATTGCCAATGCGCTCTGACTATCAGTGAAGATAGAGGTGGCAGACTCTTGTCCAACACCCAAGTCAGCCACCATAAGCCGTCTAAGCCACACACACTCAACCGTAGCTGTGAAAGCTGCCTTGTACTCAGCTTCACAACTAGAAGTGGCCACAGTAGGTTGCTTCTTGCTCAACCAAGATATGCATGAGCTACCGAGCATGAAACAAAAACCACTTGTGGACACTCTTGTGTCATAGCAACCAGCCCAATTTGAGTCCGAAAAAGCATGCAAATCTGGCGGCAACGATCCCCCTTGGGATAAAACAACCCAAGATTCATGGTGCCACTCAAGTAGTGAAAGATGCGTTTAAGTGCCTTCCAATGCTGAGACCCTGGGCTATGCATAAACCTGCTCACCAATGAGAGTGCAAACTGAATGTCCGGCCTCGTAATGCATACATAAATGAGGCAGCCAACAGCTGTCTGATAAAGTGTGACATCAAAGTGATCTCCAGCATCATGAAGACTCAACTTCAAACCTGTCTCCATTGGAGTAGCAATAGGCTTGCAGTCTTCAAGGCCAAATCTCCGCAACAATGTCTCAATATACTTTGTTTGACACAAAGCAATACCCCCATCACACTGCTTAAACTGTATCCCCAAATAATGATGCAAATGCCCCTGTATCCAACTGTATCTCAAAAGAGGCATTCAAATCAGCTTTAAAATCAGCAATATGACTCTCATTTGGTCCTGTGAGCAGCATGTCATCGACATAGAGAGCAATGATTAGATGTACATCATCCACATGTTTAACATACAAAGTGCTTTCTGTTGGACTATTCTCAAAACCATGTGCAGTCAAATATGCATGTATCTTTTCATACCAAGCTCGTGGAGCTTGCTTTAAACCATATAAAGCCTTTTTCAACCTACACACTTTGTTTTCCTGCCCTCTTTGAACAAAACCACGAGGCTACGATACATACACCTCCTCATGCAAATCTCCATTCAAGAACGCAGTCTTTATATCCAATTGATGTACATTCCAACCATTATGAGCTACCAATGCACAAATGCTACAAATGGTAGTCATACGACAAGTGGGAGCAAAGGTCTCATCAAAATCAATGCCCTTTTCTTGAGCATAACCCTTTGCAACAAGTCTAGCTTTATAGCGATCAACACTGCCATTTGGCTTTCGTTTCAACTTAAAAACCCATTTACATCCAATGGCCTTTTTACCAATAGGCAAATCACACAAAGACCATGTACCATTCTTCATCATAGCATCATATTCACTTTGCATTGCAGCCAACCAATTTTTTGATTTTTGTGCCTCATCAAATGAAAGAGGTTCTTCCTCTTCACACATACTCGACACAGCCAAAGCATAACAATCTGATGCATAAGAGGCATGCTGAAAGCCTGAACGAGTACGACTAGACATAGGTGCATCAATTTTACTATCACGCAAGGTTTGCACCAGCCATTTAGGCATACCTCTAGCCTGCACATTTTCAGCCCTATCCTCATAGATTACATCCTGTAAATCTGCATCAGAAATAGGCTGATCTATGATGTCGTTTGAAATCTGCATAGGCTGAATATTTGCCTCATTAGGACTTACATTTGAATTCCCACATATAAACAGAGGCAACAGCGTATCAAATACATCCCGTGAGCTCACATCTGTCTCTTTGGTACATGATAACAAAGGCTGTACACAATCTTCCACAAAAACAACATCTCGACTAATCAAGATACGCTTTGCGGATGATACAATCTGTAACCCTTGCTCTCAGCACTGTAACCAACAAAAATGCATTTGACAGCCTTATCATCCAATTTTCTGCGTTGTTGCACAGGCACTAAAGCGTAGGCCAAGCAACCAAAGACACGCAAGTGCCAAGCTTCATATGGAGCCTTAGTGGGACACTTGTTGAGTACATATGCAGCACACATGACATCCCCTCAAGCCAAAACGCATGTGGCAAAGCTTGGCTCTTGACCATGCATCGTGCCATCTCCATAAGTGACCTATTTTTTCTCTCAACAACACCATTTTGCTGAGGGGTATACGGCACTGTACATTGGTGTTTTATCCCATGACTAGCCAAAAATGCATCAAACTCTTTAGACATGTACTCCCCCCCCTTGATCAGAACGGAGGGTGCCCACATTACAACAATTGGATACATTTTTAACCATAAGCAAAAACTGTTTGAAGCACAAAAACACTTCGGACTTTGCCTTCAGTGGATATACCCATGCATGCCTTGAGTAATCATCGATGAAAGTCACGAAGTACAAGTGTTTACCAAATGACGGAGTTTGCATAGGCCCACATACATCACTATGTACAAGTTGCAATTTGGGAGTGGCCCGCACAGAACCATCCTTTGGAAACGCAGAACACTGCATTTTGCCCAAAATACAACCTTCACAAACATGTTTCAATGGTGCCTCAAGAGGGGACAATGAAGCAACCATATTAAATTTCTGCAAACGCATTAAACTAGCAAAGTTTAGATGACCAAAACGAGCATGCCATAGTTTTGCATCTGAAACTGCCTTTTCATCAGAAACTGCATTTGCTAAATCTTCCACACACTTGTCATAAGAATTGAGCCTATACAGCCCATGAAACAAGGTGCCAGATGCAATAATCGTATCACCAGAAGTCAAATCATGAACAATACATCTGTCATCCACGAATTTGACTACAAGTCCAAGTCTAGCAAGCGCAGAGACAGACAATAGATTCTTCTTTATCCTTGGCACATACAAAACATCTGAAAGTGTGAAAGCGCTGCCATTTGCAGTAGTAAGCATAATTTTACCAATGCCCTTCACTGGGTAAGAAGCATTATTGGCACATATGACAGTATTCCCATTAGGGACAGCCTCAAGACAAGTGAACATATCACGATGCGAGGTAATGTGCTTTGTAGCACCACTGTCAAAATACCATACATGAGAGTCAACAGAAACTGCCAAACATGCATCATGTACAGATGGATCATACTGGCAATACACGCTAAACGCCCATTCTGTGTCCTGCACAACATTTGCAGAATCTGCATTTATAGAAGCATCCGCTATTGTGGCTGCATTTAACTCTTTCTTCTTTGCCTCTTTAGCCTTTAGCTTAGGGCAATTCTTAATGACATGATCAGTTGCCTTACAATAGTTGCACCTCATTTTTTTCTTGCCTTTATCAAGAGCCTTCTCAGACTTGCTACCTGTGGAAGGGGAAGAAGTTGCAGACCTATTAATAGGAGAAGAAACAATGGAAGGGGCTGCCTTACCACTTCTTTTCTGCCGGGCAGCAGCAATAAATGCCTAATCAACTGCACGCTGCCTAGCCCTGTTTTGCCTGGATTGCGCTTCTTGTAAGAGCTTGTTGACTAAAGTATCATACTTGACAACATCCGGTCTGTCCTCAGTGTGACAAGTCTCCACATGGCAGCAAAAGTCTGATATGACTCAGGTAAAGCATCAAGAACAGTCTGCACAAGAGAATGATCAGGTATAATCTCACCTGCAGAAATCAAATGTTCCTTGAGATCTTTAATCTCAGCAAGAAAAACATTCATGTCATCATCTTCCTGTATAATCTTTGATTCTAGCTCTTTATGCAGGTAAGAGATTTTTGCCTCGTTATGACCTGCATACAAACCAGCTAGAATATCCCAAGCCTGTTTTGCTGTTTTAGCTGAACGAATATGTGGGGTGATGTTACATTTGACAGAAAGTGCAATCAAGGCATGAGCCTGCGCATCTTTACCATCCCAACGAGCTTGTTCAGCAGTGGGTAAAATAGCAGCAACAGTAGAGCTGCTAGAACCTGCAACATCCTCAACAAATCCTACATCCACAGAACCTGGACGTACATCCATACCCTGCACAATGTTCCACACTTCTTTTGCAACCAAAACATGCTGCATCATATATGCCCAAAGTGGGTAGTTGCTGTCTCCATCCAATTTGTCATCAGCAGATAACATGCGAAATACATCATTGCTGTTATCAGCCATGGCCACTGACTGAAACTGATGCAAAAGCTACCTGTAATGAAGCAAAGACTGAACAGAAAACAACTCGTGCTATGTAGCACGGTCCACAATAGAACATGTATGCTTGTTTTGCAGAAAACTGGACTGTCGAAATTTCTGCAGAAAATGTTACACCTGTGCAGAACTTGAAATGCAAAAACGGAGCCTGAAATGACCTCAGATGCGATTTCTGAGAACGTAAAACCCTACGGGCCTATTTACAGAGTTTAGGGATCTGCAAACGCTTGTGAAACCTCACCTCAATCGGAGAACGTGAGTCGGAGGGTGTCGGCGGCGTAGCCCTGGGAGCCGATGCCTGCTCTGATACCAATTGTTGGAATTAGGGTTGCAGGAAAGCACACAAAGCTTGGAGAAGAAGAAGCAAGAATGCACACAACACAAAGTGTATTAGATTGTGTCAATGTACAAAAGATAAGTTAGCCCTAGAAGGATGGGCGTATATACAAGCCGGGGGAAAAAACCTCCTAAAGAGGGAAAAAGTGCCCCGGCGGTCCTAAGTGTGTTTACACACATCACTGCCTATATATATGGCAACATATTTCACTTGCAAGTAAAGCATTGAGAGCATGCTTTTAAGAAATAACACATTTCCCTACAATATGCATGGTGTTTTTAATGTCTGCAATCTTAACGTGAAGTTCTATATATATATAAATTACAAGAAACACAATGTAAAGTAAACTTACCCCAAAATACAAGATCAAAGGCATAAATTTCTAATATACATTGTAACACACTACAAAAATGAAGTTATAGCAAGAAACTATTTCTTACATGTACAATCCTAGAAACTTATTTTTTAGGTTTATAGAAGCTATTTCATATATGTACAATCCTAGAATAAAGCTATAGCAAGAAACTATTTCATATATGTATAATCCTAGAAACTTATTTTCATGCATGTTGGTGTTACTAATGATTACAATCTTGATGTGAAGTCCTATCAAACAAAATTATACAAAAAACACAATAATGTGAAGTCTTCGCAAGTAAACTTAACCTAGAATACAAGATCAAAGAAGTGTATGTAAATGAAAGCAAACTAAATGGACTGAATTCTCACTGTTAGTTAAGTTTGCTTATAATAGTTCTTGGCATAGTTATATTGGGATGTCTCCTTTGAGCTTATCTATGGTCAAGATTACAAGATGCCTACAAATTTTTTAGATCCTACTAATTGAATAGAGGTATCTTGTGAGATGTTAGATAGGATGGAGAATGCTGCCAATTGGTGTATAAAGAAGGCCCAAGATAGAAAGAAAAAATATTATGATAAGAAGAGGATTCCACGTGAGTTCAAAGGAGGAGAAATGGTCTTTCTAAGAGAGAAGTAACTTAAAATTAGGGAGAGATAAGAGCGTATCTCATAGGTATGATGGTTCCTTCAAGGTCTTAAAAGAGATCACATGGTATAAAAACTCATCATGTTTTTCATGTTAGTTTGCTATGTGCTCCACTCACATTTTATAGGACGCAAATAGATTAGGAGAACACAAGTTATCAAAGTGAATTGTGAAGCAATCTTAGATAGGAGGATTAGGTAGCTTATTAGGAATAAGACTATAGAAGAAGCATTAGTTAATTGGGATGTTCACCTTGTAGAAGATGCTACTTGGGATGATTTAGAAAGATTAGTTTTGGAGTTTCCTTCCTTTAGCTCTAGGGACAAAGCTTTTTGAGAGAGCGTTAGATGTGATGCCCTATATTTTTTTGGGCTTAAAATTATTAGCCATGTCTAGAACCATATACTTTTTTGGAAGAGAGTTGTGGGTTTTTCATAGTAGTCAACTTTGCTTAGAATGCCTAGCCATGCCTAAAACTTAATTTCCTATCATTTTATGATCATATACTTTTTTGGAAGAGAATTGTGGGTTTTTAATAGTAAAACAACTTTGCTTCCTTACAACCTAGCTTATTCACTCATTTGAGTCCCTAAACAATGGTTGTAACTTGATATTAAAGTTGTTTTACGTTGAAACATTGCCTTTGTGCCACAAGATTGCAGGGTTGTTTTAGAGCCCTAAATGACGAAATTTTGCTCCAAGACCCCCAGACAAAGTTGTGAGTTTTCAGAGAGCTTAAAAATGGTCTCGTGGAAAGTCTTATGATTCCTCGCAATTTGGGAGATATTGCCTCTCAAAAAGGGTTGTTTTTATAGTGGAAAAAAAAGCACCACTTTTGCCACCTCATGGGGCCATTCTATTAGCAACGAATCACATGCCACTTTGAGGCGATTTGGCTATTTTTGGCGCACGTTTTTGAGGCACCTTTGTTTGGGGGAAAGAATGCCATTTTTTTGGGTGTCATCTTGGACATCTCAAGGAACCAAATATGCTCATACACATTTTTACATAATTTGGGCTTTTATTTTAATGGAACACTAAGAATTGTGGAGTGTGAGTGTGATAGCTCAACAGTAGCCCAGGAGGCTCGTGAGCAGTTAATTACACTTGACCAACAAGCATGAATATTTAAAAATGAGAGGGAGAAAAAAAGGGGGGCGGTGGGGGACGCGAGCAGAGGGGGTGTAACTTTAGAGAGAGAGAGAGAGAGAGAGAGAGAGAGAGAGAGAGAGAGAGAGAGAGAGAGAGAGAGAGAGAGGGGAAAACAATGGACCTCAAAAAGTGTGTGGAGCAGAAAGTACAAATGCCAGAGAGAAAACACCAGATTGGGTAGTACTAAGTGCCCCCCCCAAGCATGTGCCAAAAGCATCCCCGCTTGAGTATTTATAATTTTATTATTACTAAAAACAGGTTACAAGGCCATTTTTGCTTGAGCTTGCTCTACAAGTTTTCTCTTACAAAAATTGAGTAATAAAATATCAAAAAAATCTCACTCCTATGATAGTCCTCCATGTTGAGAAGATAATTGTCCTCGATTGTAAATATCAGCGCACATGGGTGACTAAACGCATTAATCGTTCCCATGTGTAAGCAATGATTGCAAGGCATCCCTATTTGACCAAAGAGGTTATGACTAACATACCCTCTTGTCAGTGCACACAATTGATTAACACACAGTTAATCCTAACAATATACCAGTGCACACACTTGGTTAACATATAGTTAACCTTGGTTTAAACCAAAATATGTCAACGCACACAGCCAATTAACATGTAGTTAATCTTGACAAAATTATACAAGTGCACAGAGCTGGTTAATGCAAGGTAACCTTGGTTTGAACAAAAATATGTCTGCTCACACAGCCGCTTAACACGCAATTAATCCTGACAAAATTATACCAGTGCACACAACTAGTTAACGTAGAGTTAACCCTGGTTTAAGCCAAAATTGGTATGGTTTGCGAAGTAAACTCAGAGGTCCGAACATGACTTAGAGGCTGATCAGTCATGGCTCAGAGGTTCTCATGGACATGGAATACCTCAGACAAACTCAGAGTTCAGTGAGTAACACTCGAATCCAATTGTATAAATCCAAAATTCACTTTGTTTCTACAAAATAAATTGCAACACTAAGATCAAAATGTTAGTAAGTTAGTTCAAATCCATTATGTATTGCGAGTTTGGAATATAAATTTTGTTTTCCCAAGGTATTGGCAAAATAAATTAAGACTAGAAAAACATACATAAATCTATATATTATTTGTTAGCTTAATGTCAAAACAGGTGATGAAAATAAGATAGCATGTGCATTTGAAACTTTTTAAAAGTTGCTACAAAAATAAACTTAAATAACAAATATTAAATAAAACTTGATGACATAAAATAAAATCAAAAAGTAAGAAAGCCTTACCTTGATGTATTGTTGGCTACAAAATGAAAAAGCTAAAAAAATAGAGAATTTAAAACAATTCATAAATAACTAAAAATGTAATGATTTGGTAAAGATGAGGACTTATCATGTGTAAATCGACCTGATAATTGTCAGAATTTAAGGATGGTCTTAAATAACTGCTTCTCGTATTCCGTAGCTAAGGCCCCGCTCTAATTATTGGACAGTTCGTTCGGTCTCGTTTGTCGATTGGATTCGGTTTCCGAAGACCGAATGCCCGTGGCTGTGCAACCTCACTGCCCTCCACCTGCTGCGAGGATTTGTCAACTTCCATGAAACGATTGGAGCGGGACTGCACCATCTGTTCTAGTGCCTTAAACTACACCACACAAAGCAACATGCCTACCCGCATGCATAATCTCAAGTCTATAAACTAGTTAACTGAAATAACCACACGGCATAGAATAACGTTGGCCTTGAGTTAGGTGCATAATTGGAAAATCTACCCAAGTCCCGAAAAAACATCTAAAACCATTGTATCTGGGCTGGTCAAAATCATATAACAATAAACACTTTTGGGCTCATAATCGCTTCTTTTTTCTTTCTTTCTTTCTCTTCTTCTTCTCTCTCTTCTTTCTCTTATTCTTCTCCCTCTTCTTCATCTTCGTATTCTCTTCTTCATCTTCTTCTCTCTCTTCTTTCTCTTATTCTTCTCCCTCTTCTTTCTCTTCTTCATCTTCCTCTTCTTTCTCTTCTTCTTCCTCTTCTTTGTCTCCTCCTCCTCCTCCTCCTCCTCTTCTCTCCTCCTCCTCTTCTCCTTCTCTCTCTCTCTCTCTCTCTCTCTCTCTCTCTCTCTCTCTCTCTCTCTCTCTCTCTCTCTCTCTCTCCTCCTCCTCCTCCTCTTCTTCTTCTTCTTCTTCTTCCTCTTCTTCTTCTTCTTCTTCGCTTGCGCTACTATGGAGCCTTCCTTTTATCCCATATGGTGTTTTGAAGGGCTCACAAAGAGGATGGAAAGGGTAGAACGAAGTCTCTATTGTATTTGTCACTTAAAGAGACATGCGTGCTACTTGCTCCTTGTTGCCAATGTGTGTGCCAGCACCGTCGACTATTGACACCGGTGATGCTAGACGTCCGTTGCTCCACTGTCGACCGTATGGGTAACAATTGCCTCTTGCTTTGTTGGCCCGCGTTGGAGGGTATCCCGTCATTGTAATACCTTGTGGTGTGCGCTTGGCCTATGCTGGTGTTCACTATTGCGGGCCGTCCTAGTCGGCGTTGCTTGTCCATGCTGGTCTCTCGGGCTTCGTGTCGACACTCTGTTACCTTCACACACAAGGTTATTAATCCCATGCTGGGCCATCCGAGTGCCCTAAACACACACCCTTTGATGGACAGAGCGTAGCCATGCTCTGATACCAATGTGACGGAAAACATCGGACCTCGGAAAGTGTGCAAAGCAGAAAGTACAAATGCCAAAAAGAAAACACCAGATTGGGTACCAACTGCCTTCCCTAAGCGTGTGTCAAAAGCATCTCCGCTTGAGTATTTATAGTTTTATTATTACTAAAAATAGGTTACAAGGCTATTTTTGCGTGAGCTTGCTCTACAAGATTTCTTTTACAAAAATTGAGTAATAAAATATAAAAAAATCTCACTCCTGTGATAGAGATATTTATTGAGACAGGCTAAAATGCCCTATGAGACTAAGAAATGTACCATGTTTATGAAGCTGCGGAGCATTGCTAAGATCTATAACAATAAAGAAATAGAAGATGACCTAGGTTGGCTGATGTAAAAAAGCATATGCATGACTAGTCAAAGGAAGCACCAATGGGCTCATGTCGTGTATACCTCTACTTTTATTGAGATGAGCACATGTGAAGTACATGATGTCAAGCCAAATGTGTGCTTGAAAGGCATCAAACATGTCTTCAAGGAGCATTGTGGTATTGAAACATCAAAGAAGGCACATGAATAAGAATCTTAGGCAGTGGAGTGGATCGAAGTTGTCCACCCTCGGACTCATGAATAGGGAGGTTGACTCTCGAGCTGCATTTGGCCATGGGGATAAAGCCACCTCAATTTTAAGCCTTGGCCATGAAGCACACCTTAGGGCGTTTACACACTGCCCTGGATGGGGAGGGAAGATCTTCCCCCTTTTTAAGGCTTTTTTTCCCCTTTTATGCTTCCTTTAAAAAAAATTAAAAAAATAATAAAATGATGCAAAATAGATGCCAAATAGAAATGTAGTGTATCCTAGCTCGATAGCTTTGAGAGCAAGGGGGCCAGTATGTTGATGTGCGTGCTCTTCACCAACACAGCGGGCAATATTCTCCTGGAACGGTATGTCTTCTCGCTATCACCTTTTGCAAATTTCTGACGATATGCATGTCACCTTGATCGCTCCAAAAAAACACGAAGATCTGTAGTTCAGATCAGCTCTTTGCAAATGGGAACAGCAATGTTGTGCAGGTGGCATTTTCGACCATGACCGGATCTGAGAGCACAAAAGGATCTGGGTGACCAGGGAGCAGGTGTGTACGGCACCATAGGCAGATGTGGGCTTGCAATTCTCATAGAGGGTTAGGTGGAAGGCTGGCCAAGCATGGTCGGTCAAGGTTGGCTGTTGGTGTCGGTGGCGGGAGAGTTTCCCCCACTCATTTTGAGATCACGAAAACTTTGAATTTGCAACATAAAATGCTTCCTCTGTATTCCGACCCCAGCCAGCACCATGCATGTCATCATCGTGCTTGGGGTGGAGCTTCTTCTCAATGTAGATATCCTCCCCCCCCCCTCCCCGTCCTTACCTTTTTCGATATTGCAGAGTGGATGGTGGCGATCATGTCTTGACCTGTCGCGTAACTGTGCTGTGTGCGACAGTGTTGCTTTAGCAGCAGCTTGAGGAGAAGAGCCAGGAGCCCTATGACTCAGCAGGGCCAGCATCCAAAGCTCCCCAGGCCAAGTAAGATTGCAGGTCCAGTTGGTGGACAGAGGACAGACACGGAAAGTGTGTGAGTTCAACGACTGGGGTAGTTGCTCTTCCTTTGCTGTTTGGCTCTGGAAGAGAGTTGGCCCAGGCAAGTTGGGAGGAGGATAAATCCATTGACGAAGACTGGCGGAGATGAAGATTTTGGCAGGCAGAGTCTCTCCTGCTATTATGATGGGAGTGCCTCAGAAGGACTTCCAAGGCATCTCTCCAAATTGAAGGGCCGCGGACATTGAGCATACAAAGTAGGGATCTGCTAAGAATCTCTAGGTCTATGATGCCTAGGCCTCACTGATGAAGACCTAAGATGATGTTATCCAAGGGACTTCATATGCTAGAAACTCATATGCCCAAGCACAACTTGACTTTCCTTGGCATGCCAGGTTCTCGTCACCATGATGTGGTAATTACCTATTTTTGGTCTTTCTTGCCAGGGCTAAAACCTGCTGTACCAGGGCTACCAATTGCTGATCCAGCTTTGCTTTGGTGCAGGGGGACTTGGCAGGGCAGTTCTGTGGGTGAGTGGCAAGCTCTAAACCTAGCCCTACTATTTAAAAGCTCTTAACTGCTCCAATCAGTCAGCCTTTTGCAAGCCTAAAAATAATGCAAGAAAAATCACTTAATGTGCTCATACTGCGCTTAAGAGGTGCGCAACCCTTGGCCCCTTGGCTAGGCTTGTTTACACATGCTTTGGCTTCCCAAAACTGGTCCTCAACTGCCCCAAACCCGTCCATAAACTACCAGATTATGTCCACATGCCACCAAATTGATTGGTGCATGTGACACTACATTGCCCGAATCGGGATGCTTATTGAGAGTTATCTATGATGAAGAAAAGATGGCAATCGCAACACCCATGCTAAGGCCTCCTTGGATACCATCATTATACCTTTCCATTAGGGGTGCCTAGGCATCATCAACCAAGATTTGAGTCCTACTATGTAATATCACTGTTTGCGGTCGTCAGCTTGCACAAGGGAGCCTTGGAGGCATGTGCATTGTGATTCTCCCAAACAAAGATAATTTAGTCTATGTTGGAGTGAGAAAAAAACGAAGAAGAGGTAATAGAGGCCTATCTGTCCAAATGCAAGTGGTAACAAGGGATGGGAACAAAGGAAGAATTGGGAAGGTTTACAAGCAGACATACTTATGAGAGCACATCATCATACTACGAGACATCAGAGCATAAGTGACCTGTTCAGTTTCCTCTGACTGACGAACACAAGAACTACCAACATCAGTACTGGAAAGTTCCTGCCAAATGCTACCATCTACTGGCAAGCTATCCACCATTTGGTCCCGGAAAGCCTGCACCTGCAGCGTATCCACACTTAAGTGGCCATTAACAGACTATCACTCATCACAAACCTGAGGACCTGGGAGAGAGAGTGCTGAAAGCTTGTAAACTCCATTCTCCACTCCGCCTTCCCAAACTACCTGGCCTGTTGCTTTGTCTCGAAGAGCAACAAAATGCTCATCAAACTCCACCGGTACGCCAGTCTTGCAAACCTGATGCACTGACAACAGATGAAAAACAAGTGACGGAACATACAACACCTGGGAGGAATGCTTCCCCCCTCTGCCAGCAAGGAGGGTGGGAGGGCCTCTTTATAGGTTTACTTTGTGCTCTTTTACTAGTCAGATGCAGGTTGGTCTGCACATGGCCAGCTGAGCAGGAATTTGGACTGCCTTGCATAGGATACCCGTGAACTTGATAAGGAATTGAAGCGCCGTGCTTGAATTGATGAACGTTTACTTGTTTTAGAATCACACCTTTGTTGAAGTGGGCATCTCGCTTGCATGTGGGCATCTCACTTGTTTATGCTGACCTTTTGGATGTCATTGTTAGGATTCGGGGCTCAGTGTGTGTAAACACCCTCTTAAGGTGTGAACACCCTTTTATGAGAGGATAGGATGTGTGCCATGTGTCATTAGTGTAGTGTGTGTGTGATTTCTATGGGACAAAAGATAAGGCTACTAGCCTACCAAAGCCTATGCTTGTGAAGTGTTTCGATATCAATCAATAACCATCACTGAGTCGTGCAATTCTTTCTCTCTCTTGAGCTTTGGCATCTCTCTCTTTCTCTACAGTCGCCATAGCTCTCTCTCTCTTCTCTTACCTTCTGCACAGCTCATGACCACCATGTAAAGCGTACATGGTATTAGAGCAAGGTTCTTTGTGTGAGGACTTCTTAGCCTAAGGATACTTAATATTGAACGTAAAGATAAGTACAATGGAAAGCTACTTCGGCTGGCCTACTGTTCTACCAAGGACAATGCTGGCTGATCTCTTCACCAAACCACTTCTGAGAGCTACTTTGGAGGTGCTACTGTCAAAATACGCAGCGGAGATGATAACCAAACCTGAGACCACAAGAGCAAGTAGAGTGCAGAAAATAGACAGCTCAAGAGAAGGAGAGAGATAGGCGTGTAACTCTTCTCTATACACAAGATCCCGAATCTGAAAACTGGATACAATGATGTGGGAGCCATGGGACCATTTTATATGGCCCCATACATGCAGTCGGCTTGTGCAAAAAACAGCCGACTTGGCCTATATGTCCATGACCAGCCCACTCCAGCAGGTCGGCCAACTGCGCATAGTGGGCCAGTATGCAGGAGAGGTCGGGGACCACACAGGGAAGTCGGCCAGCATCTAGATCATCCGACCAGTAGTCGGCCACCATCTGGATCAGCCGGGGTGCAGAAAACTGCCTCCCACACCATGGGAAAAATAGGGAAAAATGGGGAAAAAATACGGGGAGTGAGGAAAAATGAGAAAACACCTATACAGGGCGGGCACACCCACAACAAAGGCCCTGGTGTCTGATAAAGACAGGAGATGACTTCTAACACCCCCTCTCAGCTCCTGGCTGTGAAATCAACCCTAGGGAGCTAGAGTGCCGCCTGAGCGTAGCCTGAGGTAGAGACTTCGTGAAGAGGTCCGCCGCATTTTCCTCCATCGAACAATAAAGTAGCAAGATGTCACCAGCCAAGATCTTCTCACGTACAAAGTGATACTGTATCTCTATGTGCTTGGTCCGGGCATGGAAGACCGGGTTCCGAGCAATAGCTATACAACTGTGGTTATCACACTGGAAGACTGTGGACTCCTTCTGTGGAAACCCAATCTCGCCTAGCAGCCTCCGTAGCCACACAACAGCACCACAAGCAGCCCAGTACTCTGCCTCTGTCGAAGATAGGGCAATAGTTGGCTGCCTCCTCCCCAATCTAAGTCACTCCAACCTTGGAGTCTGACTCCATTCCTGTGTAAAAGATTCCTAGATCCTTTGTACTTTGCAAATACCGCAAGATCCGCAATCCTGCGTCCCAATGAGACTTCAATGGTGTCTGCATAAAAGAGCTCAACAGCCCCACGGAGAAGCTCAAGTCCAATTTGGTGTTCAACAACCAGATAAATGAACCAACCAACTTCCGATACTGCAAGGCATCAACTGGCTCACAAGGATCATTAACAGTTAACTTTGTGTTTGGGTCCATCGGCGAAGTAATAGGCTTGCAGTTCTCCATCCCAAAGGCCTCAAGCAACTCATGAACATACCGCTGCTGAGAGACAAAAAACTCCCTCTGGGTCTGCTAGATCTCCAATCCCAAAAAGAAGTGGAGTAAGCCTAGGTTGGTCATCTCAAACTCCTTTGACAAGGTAGCCTTCGTCACGCCAATGTGCTCCACTTGACCGCCGGTGAGAATGAGATCATCCACATAAAGGATGATAATCGTAACCATGGCGCGTTCCCGAAAGAGATACAGGTTGGGATTTGCAACCGATCTCTGAAAACCAGTCCGAACAAAGAAGGAATCAATCTTCTGATTCCAAGCCCTGGGAGCTTGCTTAAGACCATACAAGGCCTTACGTAACCTGTAAACCATCCCTTCTGATCCTAGAACAACAAAGCCTGGAGGCTTCTCAACATACACCTCCTCGTGCAGGTCACCATTAAGGAATGCAGATTTTACATCCATCTGATACACTGGCCACCTCTGAGAAGAAGCAAGGGCAAGAACGGTCCGAATCGTGGTCATCCGTGCTGTCGGTACAAAGGTATCCTCGTAGTCAATGCCTGGCCACTGAGCATAACCTTTAGCCACAAGTTTGGCTTTGTGTTTGTCCACCGACCCATCCGACGCATATTTGGTCTTAAAGACCCATTTGACACCAATGACTGACCGTTTCGACGGCCTCGGTACCAACTCCCATGTTTTGTTCTTCTCGATGGCATCAAGTTCCACCTGCATGGCTTTCCTCCAAGTATCCTGTGAAAGGGCTTCCTTAACGGAAGCGGGCTCCTTGTCCCGCATAATACGAGACATCAAAGCATAGTTTACCTGAAGAAGCTCCGCTGTATTGCTTTTGTCGCGGATTCTGTGCGATCTTCGAGGGCCGTCCTCTGTGGTCCACTCGGAGGGTAGCTCCGTGACACCTGACTCCCGAAGGGTGTCCAACAACCACCTGGGTACTCGAACGGATGTGGAGCCTCCTGCCGTTGCAGGGGCTCTACTCCAGCTACGGGCTCAACCTCCTGTACTGACTGAGGTTGATCAATTGGAGTAATAGTCTGGGAATCATCATCAGACTCTTTTGGATCTCCAAGAAGTGGCGGCTCCTCGACAGTGGATACTGGAACATGCTCATCAAAGACCACATCTCGGCTGACAACAATCTCATTCCTCTCTGGATCATACAATCTGTATCCCTTGGAAAGAGAATTATATCCCACAAATATAAGCTTGCGGGATTTGGAGTCAAGCTTCCCCCTCTGCTTCTTCGGAATATGTACATACGCATCACTCCCAAAAACACGAAAGTGTGAGACATCAGGTTTCCCGCCAAAGTATGCCTCAAACGGAGTTATATTAGGTACTGAAGTCGTTGGAGACCTGTTGAGGGTATGGATAGCCGTTGTTGCCAGAGCCTCTTTCCAAAGTGGACGAGGAAGATCACGATGCTCTAGCATGGTCCTCGCCATCTCCACCACAGTCCTCGCCATCTCCACCACAGTCCTGTTTTTGCGTTCTACAACTCCTTTCTTTGACGGCGATCCTGTATTGGCCAGTTCCCTCTTGATGCCATGATCTGCACAAAATCTGAGAAATACATTCGAGGAGAATTCATCCCCTTTGTCAGCCTTGAGAGTCTTTACCTGCAATCCAGACTCTTTTTCCACCATCACGTGCCAATCCTTGAACCGTGTAAAAGCTTGGTTCTTTTGTGAAAGAAGATAGACCCACGTGAATCTGGTACAGTCATCAACAAGCAGCATAAAATAGAGAGATCCTCCTAATGATGGTGTTTGCTGAGGTCCACATAAGTCAGTGTGAATCAACTCCAATGGTTTTGAAGCCCGCCTAGAAGCCTGCTTCGGAAAGGATTCCCTGTGCTGCTTACCACGTATGCAAGAACTGCAACGTCCTTGCCTGCTACCAACATTTGGCAAGCCAACCACCATCTGGTCCCGGAAAGCTCGCCGTCGCAGTGCATCCACATTTAAGTGGCCAAAACGAAAGCGCCACAGATCTCCAACTTGAGAACTTGCCAATGAGGAGATTGCAGAGAGCTTGTAGATACCATTCTCCACACCGCCTTCCCAAACAACCTGGCCAGTCTCACGGTCTCGTAGAGCAACTGAATGCTCCTCAAATTCCACCCGAAAGCCAGTCTGGCATACTTCATGCACTGACAGAAGATGAAAACCAAGAGCAGGGACGTAAAGAACACGGGAGGCATGCTTGCCCCCCTTGCCGTCGGGAATAATCCCCATCCGGCCCTCACTGTGTATCAGAATGGTGGAGTTGTCGCCAATGAAAATGCGACCTGACTGTCGTTTCAGATCCAAAAAGAAGTCATGGGACGGAGTCATGTGCCTGGAAGCTCTACTGTCAAGAATCCATTCCCAGGTATCCTTCGCGATGAAGCCAACTGCCTCCTCGCTCGAAGACAATGAAGCATCGGAGTCCATCATCTCTAAGTGCACAAATGCAGGAGTCTGTGCAGTTGAGGTTGAAGAATCAGCACTCTTCCCAGTCCGCTTAGGACACTTACTCCAATAGTGGCCTTTCTCGCCACAATCATTGCAAACCGCTTGGCCTTGAGTTTCTCTCGTTCTATGTCAAGCTTCTTCTCAAAAGACTTCTCCGGTGAAGCCTTCCCTTTGCCCTTGTTGTTATTCCGGCCTTTCGGCCATTGGCCAGTTAAGGCCTCCGAACCTCCGCTGTGAGGAGGGTTCGTGAAACGTTCCTCCTGGTCCAAGACCATGGGCACAAGCTCCTCCCAGGTCATGGTGCTGAGCCTGCCACTAGTAATCAAAGAGGAGTAGAAAGTGGAATACTGAGCAGGCAAGTGGGACAGCAAAGTAATGGCCATATCTTCTGATAATATCTCCTTCCCAGTCTGGAGGACTTCTTGCTGAAGGGCCTGCAGCTTGTTAATGTGCTCCCGCATCGTCGACGACTTTGCAGGGTTCATAACCCGCATCTGCACTTCCAAGGAAATCCTCTTCATAGGCGGTACCCTGTTATAAAGAGAAGCCAAGTGCCATATGCCTCTGGCCAGCGTCATATGCTTAACGTGATTGATTACTTGCAGTGTGCAGTTGAGGAAGATAAATGACCGGTCCCTGGCGTTGACACGATCCCACATCTGTGTCTGTGCCTCGCGGTCCTTCTTCGTTGACAGTAACTCCCCTTCCTTTGCTTCCGGCCGTGAAACCCCGATAACGATGAAATCAGCAAGGTCATATGACTCCAGCACAGACTCCATCATAACCTTCTAGATGCTGTGGTTGTTCCCGTCCAACTGACGGTCCACTGGGAACGTAGGGAGAGTTGGGATCTTCACATGCTTCTCAGCCAGCTCTAACAAATCTGCCATCGCAGGGATGTAACTGAAAAGGGTGGGTGGGTAAAAAAAAAACTTTAAACGTGCAAGTGGCTGTCCAGCAACTTAGCCTGCCTTCCTCTTGCTACTTCTCTTCCCGAACAGTCCCTAACAGTCCACCAATCAGCAACGCAACAATCCCCCTCTTGCTCAGGAAAAGACCTTTAAAGAGCCTAGGGCTTTGATACCATGTCAAAATACGCAGCGGAGATGATAACCAAATCTGAGACCACAAGAGCAAGTAGAGTGCAGAAAATAGACAGCACAAGAGAAGGAGAGAGATAGGCGTGTAACTCTTCTCTATACACAAGATCCTGAATCTGAAAACTGGATACAATGATGTGGGGGCCATGGGGCCATTTTATATGGCCCCATACATGCAGTCGGCATGTGCAAAAAACAGCCGACTTGGCCTACATGTCCACGACCAGCCCACTCCAGCAGTCGGCCAGCTGCGCATAGTCGGCCAGTATGCAGGAGAGGTGGACCACACAGTCGGCTAGCATCCAGATCATCCGGCCACCATTTGGATCAGCTGGGGTGCAGAAAACTGCCTCCCACACCATGGGAAAAATGGGGAAAAAATATGGGGAGTGAGGAAAAATGAGAAAACACCTATACAGGGCGGGCACACCCACAACAGAGGCCCTGGTGTCTGATAAAGACAGGAGATGACTTCTAAGAGCTACTTCAGCGTGTTGGTATTGGACTGCCCCTTTGGCACTGAAGAGGAGGTGTTGGAATATATCATCTCTAGAGGGTCTACATCACCTTTTCATGCTTGTACTGGTCATTTTATCAGACCCTACGTTGGCATATTTATCTGATTTTTAATCCATTTTTAAGGCATTTTATAGTAGCTCTCTGGAGGGAAATATAAGGGTTCTCACCCGTCCCCTCGCTTTTCATCTCATTCTTGCATATCTGTTGGAGGTCATTGGCTGTAGCAATAGTCTCTTATGCTTGTAAGCACCTACGGGTTTCCCTCGTGCTCATTTTCAGCAATAATCAATTGTTTCCAGCCTTCTACAGTTTGTGCTTTGGGCATGGTGTGTGTCCGGCCGCTGGTGGGCACTGAAAGGCCAGATCTAGGAAGGCATAAGGGTAGCCAGATCCACAACCCTATTCAAGCTGCAAGACATCACTTAGAAGCGGCCATTTACAACAACAAAACGCATTAAAAGGGCGCCTCCAAGAGGGTGCTTTAGGCCGGCTTGTGTGGATTGAGGGGGCACATATTGGACACTATAAATAGGAGTCTAGGCCTTAGCCATATTCATTTATTGATCAATCAGTCATCATTGAGTCATTGAGAACTCACGAGAAGTGCTACCATTGGGTATCTCTATTCAGCATTGTATATACTTCATGTTAGTAATACATGGTAGAATAGGTCATCTCTATGCGGTGTATTGGGCATGAAGAAGTAGTTTGTTGTGCATGGGTTTATCTCTCATTAGGTGCTTATCACAATTAATCAATCATAAACATGCTTCCGCAAGCACCCATGTTACATTGGTATCAAAGTGTCGGGTTTTGAAGGCGGAAAGGCTGTAATTTTTTCTCGTAAGGGTGTGGAGATTTATCGTGAAGATTTGCATTTTGCAAATTTCAGGAGCAGTGCTTCCATTGGGCATCTCTATTCAACATTGTATATATACTTCATGATAGTGATACATGGTAGATTAGGTCATCCCCCTCTACTGTGTGTTGAGCATGAAGAAGCAGTAGTTTGTTGTGCATGGATTTAAGTCTCTGATTAGGCACTAATTGCAATCAATCAATCATAAAGGTATCAGAGCATCAAGTTTTGATGACAGAAAGGTTGCAATTCTTGGCATGGAGATCCGTTGTGAAGAACCCTACTGTTATCAGTGTTTTCACTCAAATTTGCGTTTTTTTCATCAAGGCTGCCTTTTTCAAATTCTATACTAGATAGTTCTTTTGTGTGAAAAAGGGAAGCTCAGCAAAGGGCAAGAGAGATTGCCAAATGCACCAAGTAGAGGGTGGATAGAGCAAGCATGCAAGGCAGCTTGTTGGTGCTTCAAAAGCAGCCAGGCGGGTGGAAGAAGGTGCATCAGGGAGATCCAGTGGAGGGCACTCAAAGGCTGGGTCTGGGAGAGCATAAGAGCGGCCGGATCCAGCAAAAAATGCAGCCCTATTCAGGCTGCAGAACATCATAAAATAGTAGCCATCCAGAACAACAATAGAAGGGTGCCTACAAGGGGGTGCTACAAGCCAGCCAGTTTGTGGACGGAGGGGGCAGATAGGGTAGCGTCTATATATCTGAGTATATGTCCATGTGACAGCTGCTGGAGAATACCTTGGATCTGAAGCTATCATATGGAGCCTTCTGGCCTGCTGCAGATGATGGGCTCTGTGCAGGTTGACTTAAGGTCGGGATTGTGCAAGTAGAGGGTGGATAGAGCAAGCACGCAAGGTGGGTTGTTGGTGCTTCAAAAGCAGCCAGACGGGTGAAGGTGCATCAGGGAGATCCAGTGGTGGGCTCTCAAAGGCTGGCATAAGAGCGGCCAGATCCAGCAAAAAACGCAGCCCTATTCAGGCTGCAGGACATCATAAAATAGTAGTCATCCACAGCAACAATAGAAGGGTGCCTACAAGGGGGTGCTACAAGCCAGCCAGTTTGTGGAAGGAGGGGGCAGATAGGGTAGCCTCTATATAGCTGAGTATATGTCCATGTGACAGCTGCTGGAGAATACCTTGGATCTGAAGCTATCATATGGAGGTCTGCCTCAGGCTAGAGTGCCTTCTCGCCCGCTGCAGATGATGGGATCTGTGCAGGGTGACTTAAGGTCGGGATCGTGCAGCCCCCAGCTGTATGCGTAGTTTGGTCCTCGTTTTTGGGGGCAAGGGGGGATCCTTGGACTCCTATGTCCCTCGGATTCAACGTCTACAAGGGTGTATGGGACCAAAAGGATGTTACATGTAATCCATTTGTAATCTGGATGTCAAGACAACATGAAAAGGGGTTATGAACTACGTAGGCCTCACGTATTCAATGAGAGAGTTAAAATCAAACGTCTATCAAAGACCCAAAGGGCTTCATCCCTCCCTAATAGAACATGCTCGCACTCCTGCGCGCACGTGCACGCACGCGCGCGCGCGCGCTGTCGTGCCATGGCACGTCTATGATGTGAAACCGTGCATGTGAGGCCATCAAATACACATCTAGATGCATGGGTTAAGTGCCATGACGAGTCATTATATGATGCCATGTACATATGTTCATATTGTAAATGAGGTTCAATAAGACGAGCTGAGGCTGAGCCAGATCTAGGAGTTTTTGTATATGAGTATGGAGGATGATGTTTTTGCTGTTACTCAGAGCTCATGGGCAAGTTAGAAGCATCCAGTTATATATGATGGCATGAGGGCATACCAATGCACAAAGGAATGTATTTATGAAGGCATGGAGAAATACTTGAATGAGCAATTGGGGATTCTATAAACCACATGGGCCGATACGATGATTTATAAACTATGAAGGTGTCAAGAGAAATGGAGATTTAATGAACATCACAGTGCCGAAGAGTTCATTGAATGTGGGGGAAATGTGGAGATAGAAAACATGGGGCTTGTAAGCATGTTTTCATAGGTGTGAGAATGCTTTGGGAATCTTGTGGTTATGCCTTGCAACCTTAATGCTAAGGTTAAAAACAAAGCACTAAGGCTAGCAGCATACGTGGCTAGCAGCATACGTGGAAAAGGGAAGATAATTCTTTTATTTAGAATTTTCTGGAGCAAGCGCAGCATTTTGTAATTGGAATATCCGGATGAATAGCTGCAAAAGGGTGGTAAGCCGAGTTCTCCGCGGGGAAAGAGAGATAGATACCGGAGGCAGACGACGGCGAAGGGGAGTGTGAGAAAAATTTCTGCAGAGTTAGGGAACAGTGGCGTTGATGACCAGGCGATTTCAATTGAAGGCTACGTCTTCTGTGTATAGCTTTTAGGTGTTAGAAATGAAGGGAAAATCAAATACTACAGGATGATATGCTTTTTGAAAAATCGAAGCTTACAGTCAGCGCAGAAGCGACTGCTGCATCACGTTTTTCTTCATCGCGTTATCAGCGCAGAGGCGACTGTACATGATGTAAAAAGAAACGAAATCTGAAATTCGCTTCTTTTCTTTAAAAGAGATAAGTGAATGTTTTTTTTTAAATGGTTTCTCTCCAAAAGGCTTTGGGAATGAGGTCTTGTATAGTTTTTTTTATATACTTTGGAGAACCATAAAGCTTGGATTTCAAATATTATTTAACTGGGCTTTAGAGTGCAAGATAGGGAACTTTCAAAAATTACAGAATTATGTGGTACATATGCCATGCTATTTTGCTTGTGAGATGTTAGAATATTAAGGCAGGTTTTCAGGTGATAAAAAGTGCATCTCGAAATAATAGTTTTGATGGCACTGGATTAAAAGGATGTAACTGGACACATGTATATTGGAAAAATGGGAAGGCTTTGTTATGCCCACATGTGAATGGTTCAAAGGATTTCATGCAATTTTGTGCAATCATCGGGATGAATTCAAGGATGTATTGAGGTGAATCGACACATGTATTGTCATTGGAAATAGTGATGTTCAATACTCCTTGGGAAATTTTGTGCGTGAGTTTCCTTGTTGGATTTGACATTCACTCTCACAGCTAGAAGTTTCGTACTTTCCTGGCTGTACCGCACACATCACGACAGCTTTTTGGTGAACCCGACGTGAAACTGCTAGGGTGAGAGTGTGGTGAAATATACAGGGAAGCTATGGCTGAGAATTTTAAGGTCAGGGGGTTCATTTTGACCCCGGAGTTATGCAGATGTTTCAAATGTTTACCATGTACATGCAACAGCAACAGGCTGCTGAGAGGGGACAGATTTCCACGACCAAGGCATTACAATCAATTGTGAAAAAGGTGGATCAATTTGATGGGAAGGACATTACAAAGTACCTGCGCAATTATATAAAGGAGATGGAGCTAAACAGGGTGACTGAGGAGGATATGGTTCGAAGTTTCGAGCTGGTATGCGTTCTTGAAATAAGAGAGCGCATAAAAGGATTGCAGACAGCACAGGGTGGCAGAAATTGGGAAGAGTTCAAGCTTGCTTTAAAGGATGAATACTTCATGGAGGATTCTGAGCGAGTGACCAAACGAACTTTCTTGGAATGGGTCACAAAACCTAAAATGGGAATTTCTGCCACAGAATTGCTAAGGGAGTTTGAGAAGCGTTATGCCCAGTTGTCAAGAATAGAGCGTGCAACTTTGGACAGAGAAAAGACAGAGCTCTTCTTGCAAGCAGCTGGGAAAGATCTCCAGGAGAAATTGGAAATCCTCCTTGAGGATAAGGATACAGAGCAGGGATTAAAGAGTGATTGGAATGATGTTGAGGATGCAGTCACTATGTTAGCAAAGCGACAGCGGAGGAGGGATAAAATGGTGATGGGCTCTGCAACCCCCATAACTGCTGTCACCCCTGAGAATCTATCCAAACCAGCTGCTACAATTCCAAAGATAGATGGGCCGATGGATGAGCTTATCAAGGGTATGCGTGACTTAAAATTGAAGATGTCCAGGATTGAAGAAAAAGGTCTACCATTGGGGCAGGCTTCTATGCAAAGGCCTCAAACCAAAGAAGGGTTTACATATAGATGCATATGGTGTGATGACCCAGAGCATGCAAAGAAGGACTGTACTAGCTATAAAGAAGCTCTTAAAAATCAACTTGTGTTTTTCAAAGATGGGAAAATCCATCTTACAGAGACTGGTCTTCCATTGAGTACAAACTTTGGGAAAGGAGGGATGAAAAGCTGGTAGAGGATATGGCTGCTAGTCATGCCATTTCTATGGTTGAGGCAGCAACCTATGGATTAAAGGTTGGTCAATTAAAGCAGGGATTTGAGAATGATGAGGATTATGAGAATGAGGATTTTTGGCCATCAACAATGGAATTAATTGCGTCAAAGAAAGTGTCAAAGCAAGCTTTGCATGAGGCAGGTGATTGTATACGTCTTGAGACTGGCTGGGAGGAGCCTGTGGATTCTTTATCCATTCATGCCTATATTGCCAAATGCCAAAATAATGAGGCACAGGTAGAGGAGAAGCGAAAAAGGGAAAATGAGGAAGGAGGGCCATCAAAAAGAGTTACACGTGGAAGTGAAAAGAAGGATCCTGGGCCATCACATATGCCTCCACAGCATAGCAGACCTCCACATGATGTTTCAATGGAAGAAGTGCCAGCAAAAATGAAGGACAGGGGTAAAGGGAAAAGTCCACTCTACAAGCTTCAATCTGATATTGAAGTTGCAACAGATCTCAAAAAGGTGCTTGAAGAGAGAATTCTAAACAGCAGGGTGGAATTCACACTAGGGGAAGTCTTGGGGATTGCAAAGAAAGAATTTCATGATGAGATAATTGATATTATACGAAGAAAAAGGCAGTCCATAATTGAATCTATTCCATCACAAGGGGAGGCAAGCACTTCCAAGACTCATGGTGTACAGGTACAGAAAAAGGAAGAGAGAGAAAATGTGGTGGAATGTAATCACTCTGCTGATGGGGCACGACAAGTGCGTTTTGTGAAAGAGGATGATGAAAAAGAAGTTCTTACAAAGAGTCATTACTCCAGGAGTCATTGGGCAAGAGCAACCACTGAAACCCTTGTCAAGATAGGTGATTTGGAAGAGCCATATGTCGCTCTAATTGATCATGGGTCTGAAATAAATCTTATGGCTAAAAATCTCTATAACAAATGTAAGTGGCCAATGGATGTGGATCATGGGTGGATGATTAAAGCAGCTAATAATTCATCTGGAGAGCTTTATGCAGCATGTCCAAATGTAAGGGTAACTATAGGGGATGTGAAGGATGATCAGAATTTCTTTGTTCAGGAAATGTCATCGTATCCCCTTATCCTTGGGCAACCCTACATTACAGCTGTAAGGATGGAAACAAAGGTTTTGGATGATGGTTCAGCATATGCAAGAATAAGGAGTAAAGATGGCAAAAAGGCTGTTCAGTTTTTGACAGTTTGCATTAATCATGGAAGGAATCGTGAGTCTCTTCGGGCACAGTCACTCCCAAAGATAAACAGAGAGTTTATGAATTACAGGGAGATGAGGGATTTTGGCCAGGTGCCATTGTAAAGCGGGATTCCAATGGTACAAGGGAAAATGAGTTCTCGCAGGACTCAATCAATGTAAATAGTTTTTCAGCAAATTTTCAGGGATTCTCCAGCTATGGGTCACTGGTTTTTGTTAAAAGCGAGGATTTGAAGCGTGGCATGCAAAAACATATACAAAATGAACAAAAAAGTTTTGAGCAGTGTGGTCTTTTGGAGAAGAATGAGTTTATTTCAGGGGTGCTTGATGAGGTGTCATTTATAGATACTATGGATGTGCTTTTTGATATGGGAAGAGCATGCTTACAGGGTGGAAATGAAATGATAAAGGTGTCATCTGTGGAGATGTATGATATAATCCAGGAATTTGAGGGGGTGGAATGTAAAAACATGAATTGTGAGATGGATGCTCATGTTGATACAAAGTACAAAACGGTTGCAAAGAAGGTGAAACCAGTTGCCTTGCCCTTGCCACCAGGAAGCAAGGAGAAGATAGATGAAGCTTCAAAGCAGCCAAATCTTAGAGATCCGAAGAAAATTGGACATAAATTTACTCAAGAAACTCTGAAAGAGCTGAAGATTGGTGAGAAGGATTTTCTGTTGGCAGTTGAAAGGGAATGCTTTGAGGAGATGCTTGTAAAACATGGGAAAGCCTTTGCTTTTCAGCCGCATGAGATAGGCTGTGTTGATCCAAGTGTAACAGCACCAATGGTGATCTTTACTGTTCCACATGTGCCCTGGAACCTGCGGCCAATTCCAGTACCAAAGGCTCTCTTGCCAAAGTTGATGGAATTACTAAAGGAAAAGATCAGGATGGGAATCTTGGAGCCTTCATGTGCCCCATATTCCAACAGATGGTTTACTGTACCAAAGAAAAATGGGACATTGCGCTTTATTCAAGACATGCAACCTGTAAACAAAGTCACAATCAGGAATGTGGGAGCAGGTCCAATTGTGGATGAGTTTGCAGAAGCATTTGCAGGGAAAGCTATATACTCTATGGGTGATCTGTATTCGGGATATGATCAGTTCCAGCTGGATATACAAAGCAGGGACTTGACCACAATGAGGACTCCTTTGGGATTAGTAAGGATGTGTACCTTACCACAGGGAGCCACTAACTCAGTGGCACATATGATGAATGGAATGAATAAAGTCTTACGAGACTTCATACCACAAAAAACTATGCCATTTTTGGATGATGTGCCAATAAAGGGCTGTGATGAGAAAGACAAAGATGAGGATTTGGATTCAAAAGGGTGCCGCAAGTTTGTGGCAAATCATATAAAGGATTGTGATATGATTCTATCCAGGCTTGAAGAAGTGAATCTTACTTTATCTGGGCTGAAATCAGTGTTTGGAGTTGGTGAAGTGCTAATAGTGGGACATCTTTGTAGTACTAGTGGACGTCGACCTTGTCCAGCCAAAATAGATGCAATACAAAGAATGAAAGAGACATGCATTAATGTTACAGAGCTGAGGAGATTTCTTGGAGCATGTGTCTTTTATGTTATTTGGATCCCACATTATGCACATGTAGCAGATCCTCTTTATCAACTTTTGAGGAAAAATCAAAAATTTCTGTGGAGTGCAGTACATATTAAAGCTATGCGGAAGCTGAAATATTTGCTCCAATCATCACCCACATTGAGAAAGGCAGATTATGAGTGTGGCAGGCCTGTGATTGTTACAGTTGATACTAGTCCTACTGGGATAGGATGGGCAGTAGGGCAAGATGATGAGGATGATCATAGGTATGTAATTAGATTTGGAGCAAAGGTATTAAGCTTTCGGCAGCGAAAGTATCCACAGATCAAGAGAGAATTATGGGGGATAGTCATTGCTCTAAAATGTGAAAAAGAATATCTTATTGGGGCATCTGTACTTGTGGAAACTGATTGCTTGCCACTTCTTGGGATGATAGCAAGTTGTACCACTCCAGATATTGCTATGCTTAGGTGGATTGCTTATATCAAGTCACTAAATCCTGAGTTTGAGCATATTGCGGGAAAAGATAATCCAGTTGCAGATATGCTATCAAGAGCCAGGTATGAAGATGAGAAAGAGATGATTAGTGACATTGATGATGTGGGTACAAAGTTCTATACTACAGCATATGCAAAAGGGGATCATATTTGCCTATCAAATGCACTTGAGTCTTTTATTGAGGAAATATATGAAGGAGATTGGTTGCTTATTGGTCAATATTTGAGTACTCTAACAAGGCAAGAAAATTGGTCTGACTCAGAATTTAAGAGGATCCGCAGAAAAGCATATGGTTACTTTCTAAAGGATGGGTATCTCTGGAAGCATCCTAAGCAGAGGAATGCTATGCCACAGAGAGTCATATGTGATAAAGAGACTCAAGGAAAGCTTGTGAAAGAATTCCATGAGAGTCTTTGGGCTGGACATAGAAGCGTATGGGCCACCTTTACCAAAATAAAGGAAAAATATTGGTGGAGAGGAATGTACAAGGATATTTTCC
Source organism: Cibotium barometz (assembly GCF_041138505.1). Lineage (NCBI taxonomy): Eukaryota > Viridiplantae > Streptophyta > Polypodiopsida > Cyatheales > Cibotiaceae > Cibotium > Cibotium barometz. The sequence goes on along the minus strand of NC_141075.1, from coordinate 24,339,869 downwards.
AATATGTGGAAACATGTATAGTATGCCAAATGTACTCAAATGTGCGGCATCGTGATGGCTTGCAACCAACCTACCCACCTGCCATACACTACAAATGGGTAGTGGATCTAGTTACAATGCCTTTGGGAATTTGGCAAATGCGATATATAGCACTTGCAAGAGAAGATTTGACAAATCAAGTAGAAGGGCGTGCTCTTAGAACAAAGAGTACGGAAATTGTATGCAAATTTCTCTTGGAAGATGTGATCTGCCGATATGGTTGTGTTGGGAAAATAACAGCTGATAGGGGTGAGCTAGATGTTGAAGAAGCAAGGGAATTCTTCTCTAGAATTGGTATCAAACTGTCCCTAACATGTGCTTACAATCCTGAGGGCAATGGGAAAAGTGAGCGAGGACATCCTCCAATCATTAAAGCTTTGGCTAAGGCATGCAGAGAAAGGATGAGAGAGTGGCCAAAGCTGCTACCATATGCCTTGTGGGCTGACCGTACAACTCATAGCTCAGTGACAGGATACATGCCTGCAGAATTAATGTATGGTCAGAAGCCAGTGATGCCAGTTAAAGAAGTAATTCTAACTTGGAATGTATTGCCCTGGGTGGATGGATTGAGCAGAGATGACCTCCTTGCATTGCGAATAAGACAGTTGGAGAGGAGGCCTGAAGATGTAGAGCTTGCTAAAGCTCGCTTGAAAGATGCAAGGCTGAAAAATAAAGAAAGATTTGATAGTAGACACAGACTCCGGCCAAAACCTATTGAAGAAGGTGATTGGGTTCTAATGTATGATAGTAGCCTTGACAACCAATTCACTGTTCAAAGAAAATTTGCAAAAAGATGGTTTGGCCCTTACATTGTCAAGCATGTGCATGGAAATGCCACGTATACTCTGTGTGAGCTTGATGGAACAAAAGTAAAGAATCTTGTGGCTGGCAAAAGAATCAAGATATTTAAAAGAAGGCATGATGGTGATCCTTTTGATTCACAAGAGATTCAGGATGAGAAGCTTGACAGTGGTAGTATGGATATGATTGAAGAGGAAGAGGATAATCTTCCTGGAACTGCAGAAGATGAAGACGACATCCAGTTATATGTGGACCTTGATGATGATTTGGCACATACCAGAGGATGTGCAGGTTTAGAGGGGGTGGATGTCGTGCCATGGCACGTCTATGATGTGAAACCGTGCATGTGAGGCCATCAAATACACATCTAGATGCATGGGTTAAGTGCCATGACGAGTCATTATATGATGCCATGTACATATGTTCATATTGTAAATGAGGTTCAATAAGACGAGCTGAGGCTGAGCCAGATCTAGGAGTTTTTGTATATGAGTATGGAGGATGATGTTTTTGCTGTTACTCAGAGCTCATGGGCAAGTTAGAAGCATCCAGTTATATATGATGGCATGAGGGCATACCAATGCACAAAGGAATGTATTTATGAAGGCATGGAGAAATACTTGAATGAGCAATTGGGGATTCTATAAACCACATGGGCCGATACGATGATTTATAAACTATGAAGGTGTCAAGAGAAATGGAGATTTAATGAACATCACAGTGCCGAAGAGTTCATTGAATGTGGGGGAAATGTGGAGATAGAAAACATGGGGCTTGTAAGCATGTTTTCATAGGTGTGAGAATGCTTTGGGAATCTTGTGGTTATGCCTTGCAACCTTAATGCTAAGGTTAAAAACAAAGCACTAAGGCTAGCAGCATACGTGGCTAGCAGCATACGTGGAAAAGGGAAGATAATTCTTTTATTTAGAATTTTCTGGAGCAAGCGCAGCATTTTGTAATTGGAATATCCGGATGAATAGCTGCAAAAGGGTGGTAAGCCGAGTTCTCCGCGGGGAAAGAGAGATAGATACCGGAGGCAGACGACGGCGAAGGGGAGTGTGAGAAAAATTTCTGCAGAGTTAGGGAACAGTGGCGTTGATGACCAGGCGATTTCAATTGAAGGCTACATCTTCTGTGTATAGCTTTTAGGTGTTAGAAATGAAGGGAAAATCAAATACTACAGGATGATATGCTTTTTGAAAAATCGAAGCTTACAGTCAGCGCAGAAGCGACTGCTGCATCACGTTTTTCTTCATCGCGTTATCAGCGCAGAGGCGACTGTACATGATGTAAAAAGAAACGAAATCTGAAATTCGCTTCTTTTCTTTAAAAGAGATAAGTGAATGTTTTTTTTAAAATGGTTTCCCTCCAAAAGGCTTTGGGAATGAGGTCTTGTATAGTTTTTTTTATATACTTTGGAGAACCATAAAGCTTGGATTTCAAATATTATTTAACTGGGCTTTAGAGTGCAAGATAGGGAACTTTCAAAAATTATAGAATTATGTGGTACATATGCCATGCTATTTTGCTTGTGAGATGTTAGAATATTAAGGCAGGTTTTCAGGTGATAAAAAGTGCATCTCGAAATAATAGTTTTGATGGCACTGGATTAAAAGGATGTAACTGGACACATGTATATTGGAAAAATGGGAAGGCTTTGTTATGCCCACATGTGAATGGTTCAAAGGATTTCATGCAATTTTGTGCAATCATCGGGATGAATTCAAGGATGTATTGAGGTGAATCGACACATGTATTGTCATTGGAAATAGTGATGTTCAATACTCCTTGGGAAATTTTGTGCGTGAGTTTCCTTGTTGGATTTGACATTCACTCTCACAGCTAGAAGTTTCGTACTTTCCTGGCTGTACCGCACACATCACGACAGCGCGCGCACACACACACACACACACACACACACACACACACACACACACACACGTGTGGCTCATACACTTGGGTTTTGGTTTTCTTTCTTCAAATATAACAAAGAAAGCAACTTTCTTTACAATATCAGCAAATAAAGTTAATGTCCTTAAATAGCTACCTTGTATGAATTAAGTTGTAAAATTTGGTGTCTTCAACATGAGATCAGTATTGCAAAGTTCATGGCCATCTTATGCTAAGTTGATGTCTTTGAAGGTTGATATTTGCAGGCACACATTCTTTTCTGTTGCTTTTTTTTTTTCAGATTTCATGGTGTTCCAGCTGAGGAACGTTTGCATTGGAGGTCCTTTCTGGTGAAGCTTGGGACAGATAATCTCAGTGGCGCTCACAATGAGGAGCTCTTTGTTGCATCTCATAAGTGAGTAACAGTTTCTCACTCCATGATTCACAAGCCTTTTAAAGCTTATTCCAAGCCGCACATCCAATCTTTTGCTAGTTGTAATTGTTGTGATTATGCCTCCTTAAAACAAGATGACTTTGGACTATGTAAGCATTTGTATCCCCCTCAAACCTTGAATCTAAGCTACAATCCCTGTAATCTCTAGAATGGTCACCATGTGTCCAAAATGACGCTAATTGCAAGGTTTTCGTGTGGCCTCACTGTGTGCGGTGGTAGGAAACATGCTCATTCAGGGTAACTTTAGTGTCTCTAAAGTGACCCCATCTGTTATGTTCAGTGCTAATATTTCCATTGGCTAGTTTCAACAACCTGTCTCCTTGAGTGGCTTTGGGTAAGCCGAAAGAAAACTGAGTGTGCTGGAGGGTGGCACGCTTGCCCCCTTGGAGTTCGCCAAGCAGAAGGCAGAAGGTCCCTTGTGAGTTGTAAAATTTGCCATGTCTAAATGTGAGCAAGAGCTGAAACATCATTGCTGGCAGCTGTGATTCTGTTTTATTTCCCTTTTGTGCTAGAAGATCTTCTGTTGGGAAGTCTGATCAAATATTATTCAAATATCAAGTAAAACTTGAGCTTGTTTCGTAAACAGCTGAGTTTTTTTTGGCAGGTCTGTATATGTAGTCTATACTGCAATTGGAGACATTTCCATATTTGTGGTTGGAAAAGATGAGTACGATGAACTGGCTTGTAAGTAATTTAATGTCTGTTTCATGATTCTAAGCACATGTGTGGCATTCCATTCTTGAGAAAGGGTACATCTCTAGTCATCTGCAAAATGAGATACATTTTTATGATTGTGAATTTTCTGATGCTTGTTTTCATTTATTCATGCATCAATTACACAGATCTTCAAGAGCAGTCGAAATTGTTTTCTACATAGTAAAGACTCTTAACTATTGAGAGAGAAGAAATGTATAGAACTTGATGCCTTGTCAATAAAAGACTCAAGGGCTAGACATGCAAAATATTTATGTTGTAGATGAGAATTCACAATACATGTATAAGTGTTGTGGGGGAATGGTTGTTGAGAAAGACTAATAGGTGTGTGTATATGCATGTGAGAAAAAGGAAGTTTATATTAATGTCTAAAAAAGACCAAGGGTGTATGAAACAAAGAGTGTTACAGTGAATCCCTGAAATATATATCAATGTCTAAAAAAAGATCTAAGGGTCTATGAAACAAAGAGTGTTACAATGAATCCATGAAGTAACTGTATCATGGAAAAACCCTTAGCCACCATAGACTCCCCAAATGAGTTTAAAGCGAAAGAACCCACATGTGGAGAAAAGATAAAAGATAATTCCCAAGGTGCCCATGAACTAACTAGGTCACGTAAGGACTCGAGCTACAATCCTGTGGTAGGACTTGAATAACCATGGATTTTTGTCATAATTCATGCAACAAAAGAAGTTGAAGCCCTTGTTTAGTAATAAGTATACTACAAGTGAATTCTTATGCAAGACTCAAGAGTCAAGAGTCAAGACTCACCAAGTGAGGGGTGCTGATGTCATATTTATCCCACCATGACACTGGCTGTAGCTGTGTCTCTCGTATCTTGGCCGTCACTGAATAAAAGCTACCATTTCAGAAAACAAGTAGCTCATCCTTCAGCTGCCTTAGCTTGTCCACATCCCCTCCTGTGTATCGCTGGATGTACTGCTGCCATCCATCCTCAAGCTCCTCATTATTGTATTACTCCTCATTTCTCCAAAGAGGAGCAATATATGAGCAATTGCATGGATTGGTCTATGAAACCAATCCATGCGTGTGTTCCACACGACTCGGATGTCCTAAACCCTAAAAAATAGCTAGGAAATATATAATGTCATAAACCTGATATTATACAAGATTGAAGAATCAAAGAGACTAAGAGACTAAGAGTGCATGCATAATGCAGTATACCTTTCTGTGCTAGTAAGATAGTGCAGTGGTTCAAAGCTTCACCAATTCTATCCATGAACTCGTACATGAGTCCTAGAGTGCTGCCCTCCATGTCTGTGATGCGAAGAACACTATAAATAAGCGCATCCATATTTTTTCCATGTTTCCTTGAGTGGCTCTACCTCCATCTCCAGAGCTTGTCTCTCCCTTCTGAGCTCCTGGGTGTGCAAGGCCGCATAACCAGCATGGCATGGACCCAAGACAGCTCAGTACTCCACTTCAGCAGATGAGCCAAGGCATCAGTGATTTTCTGCAGACCTGCAAAACAAAGCATCCCAGTTTCACTGCTTGGGAGGTATGTTCCGGCACAGATCCCATTCAAATCAGCAAGTTTCTATTTTGTGTTTAGCTGGGATACACAAGCTATCACTCAGCTGAGAAGGGAAGAAGATATATTCAAGTCAAGGATTCAGATCTGCATTGCACTCATTTCAACTTCTTATTAAAGCATATACACGGAAAGGTGGGCCATGGGGATCCTTCAATGGTTTATTGGGACCCAATCGGATCTCTGGTGTAGTTCAATGGAGTAGTTAAGGTACAGATGGGAGGCCTCTAGCACAATCTGTGTTATTATGGAACTGCTTTATGGGGTAGTCCATTGTACTCTCATCGTGGCAGTACATTGAGAGATTTTATGCAAAGTCATCCACCTTGTGAGTTGAGGCAAGGTGGATCGATGAAGCTAGAGCAAGCCATGGTAGCCTCTTTGTCTTCCAAGCATCCATTGTTTGCCCAAGGGTTTTAGCAAGTCTATTGAGTTGTGTCCAGAGGTATTCAAATTCATTATAAAGTTGTTTGATCAATCTGCTTCAGCACGATAGGGTAGGTATTTGACGTATTTGAGTAATTGCAGAATTTTTTTGATACCATACCTCACCTCTCATAATTCTAGTGTGGATAGGTTGGAGCATGCCAACTTCTTGGCCACATCCTTCTCCCTTGAATAGAGCTCTTATAATATCCCTTGATCTGTTTATGGAGTCTCTCAACCCAAACAATGCACCCGTGAATGCTTGTGTATGAAAGAATGCTGGTTTTTTTTCAGTAGTCAGTTTCATGGTGCTATGCTTTGGTTTAAGTGCATGCTTGCCTGGTGTCCAAGTCTTATTGTGCTTTGATTTGGTAACAGCATGTGCTTGCTTGGTGTCCTCCTCATGCAGTGGCAGAAGTGTTGTATGCAATAACGTCATCTGTAAAGGATGTTTGCAAGAAAGCTCCCAGTGAACGTGCCTTTCTTGACAAGTATGGGAGATTGTGTCTATGCCTTGATGAGATAGTTCTTGAGGTAAAACTTGCTCATTGATAGAAATTGGGTTTTCTGTTGGCATGCTTTGATATGTTGGCAGGGCCATTCCATTACCTACCACTCATATGAAGTCATGTTGCTATTATTGATTTCTTTCTTTTCATAGGGAACTTTGGAGCATACGGACAAGGACCGCATTAGAAGATTGGCTCGGCTCAAACCTCTTGTTGACTCATGAAGCTTTAAGGAAAAAAGGAAGAAAACATCATGTATTGGGTTTGCCTTCAGAATGCATACGAGTCTGCAAGTCAACATTGCTGTATTAGTACCTAAATGCTTTAGAGGAGCTTGGACCTGTCCATTACTAGGTAAAAGTGTTGAACTTTATTTTTTACATTTGTGATAGGTCCATTGATTATTTTGTTTTTACTTTCTATGTTTTTCTTTTCCATTGTCACGATAATACGATAAATCAATGATCTTAAGGTATGCTTTAAGGGCATCATGTTAATAGTTGCTTGTGCAAAGATCTCCTGTCATGAAGCTTACCAAAAAAAGGGTAACATCAATTAGGTGCCCTGGCCAAAAGTCTTTGATCATGGTGCATCCTTCCCGAGATACCACCACCCATTCTCCTTTCTTCCTTGCATGTGGACTTTTTGCAGTTTGATGGCCTTTTGTTTTAGCTGTTGAGAAGTGATGTTCACTGCTTTCTACAATTTTGTACCACCAAGAAACTTGGATTGATGAAATGATGTTTTTATAGCTGTCTCCAATGCATCCGTGTTCCATTTTAGCATTAATGTTAATTTCTTTAGCTCCTTGATGTCCTCATTGAAGTCACGACTCTCTTTCTTTCTCCACTTTGGCATGTCTTCAATTCGTTACATTCAAAGCTAGCTTTTCTCTTTGTTGCTTTTCCTTGAGCTCGAGGTTGACTTGCTTAGAATGTGTGGGCATTCTATTTGGTGAGTTTTTCTTAAATAAATAAAGTGAGGTTGTGAGTGTTTTTGGAGTAAGTTTTCTTCCTATTTTTGTCCATTTTCTAACCAGCGGGTCCGCTTCATCAAAAGTTAAGTTTCTATGTATAGCAAAATATAAATCACTCATCGTGACACACTATGCCATCATTGCAGCAACATGCAAGAGGTTGATCGAGTTCGAAACACACATGCATGGGCATGTGCACAAATCTTGTAGTCTTTCTCTTTGTCAATATTCATGTATTATCTATGCTTCTCTCTCTCCCCCTCACACACACACACACGCACACACACACACACACACACTGTGTGTGAGACCAAATGTGTGTGTGTGTGTGTGTGTGTGTGTGTGTTTGTGTGCGAAAACCATGCTTCTATTAACAATGACTTATGTACAATAGATAAGTCCATCTTCAAAGAACTTCAAACGTAGTGGAAAAGCACCTCGAACTAGTGAAAAGCAATGTCCTCCAACTATAAGTAGTCATGGAGGGATTGTCACAAATTCATCTTAAAGTAAGCATATTCCTCCAGAGGCGTTTGCCCAAACATAGTAGAAGTAGTCCTCTTGCTATTAATAGCTCCAAAACCACCTAGGAGTGGAGAGGGTAGTATGAGGAGGCGATGGGCACTAAGAGAGACTTGGTAATGATTAAAAGCTCACATCAGGGAGGAGGAAAGTAGGCACAATATTTAGCCACGAGAAGTGCTTACTCCCTGTCATTGACTATGCAGTGAGGCAATCCATGAAGCCTTACTATTTCTCTTACAAAGATATGGGTGACGTCCAACCATTGTAAAGGTCCTCTTAACTAGTAGCAAATGAGCTACCTTAGTTAATCTATCCACCTTATACAGTTGGGGTCCCAATGATGAAGTCCATACTAATACATTCCCACTTTATCTGCAAAAACTCTTAGCTTTGATCTTCTGACAAGAAAGGCATTGCTTTACATAATTTAATACATCCCTCTTAAAACTTGGCTAAAAGAAAGTTCTTTCAACTTAAGCATAGGCCTTTGCATAATAACATGGGTGTGCCAAGTCTAGCAAAAGGAGCTCGACGACTTCCCCATTTCGGTTAACGCCATGACAAAAAAAGAGGAAGAATCAATTGGTTCCTATCATACGCATCTACATGTCTGGTACAATTCATCACTGCAAATGTATGGAAATAGCAAAAAGAGAAAACCTTTATAAGGAATGTTCTGCCTTTGCACATATTTCTTAAAATTCTAGAAATAGCTCTCATTGCGCTTCAACACTATTCCTAGACTAAACTATCATACTATGGAGGAAAAACTTTGATGCACATGCATGCCAGCTTCTTCATTGGTTTGGGTGATCCCCACCACACCTATCCAATCTTTCATATTCTTTATCCATGATATAAACTACTCTGCTACTTGATATCACCATATCATGTTGGCCAAGGACCACTGCCAAGATCCTCCCAAATTGGGTCAAGTGAAGAGTAGTTGTGGTATTGGTGGGATCAAGAGGGGGGTAGCTTGTGCCAGTGTCGTAGATATGGTTGTGGTCAATTGAATTGGGTTTTTCCTTGTACCAAATAGCTATCTCATCAAATATCACATCACGACTAATAAGAAAATGTTTTGTCACTGGAGTGTAACACTTGTATGCTTTCCTATCTTGTGCATACCCAATGAATACACACTTTTATGTTTTTGAATCCAATTTCCTAATCTTCTCAAGCACATGTATATAAGACACATAACTAAAAACTTTCAACATAAGAAGATAGATTGTTGTAGAGTGTGTCTCTTTATGAGATAAGTAAAGGAGAAATATTTTTATTTAGCATAAAAGATTCTTTTTTGCTATAAGTTGATTCTTATGGTTTTGAACCATTATTGGTTCTTAAGAACTTGCCATGCTTTAGAAGTTGTGGTAATATATTGAATAAGGATCATCGGCAAAATTAAGGACGTTTGTGATGATGATAAATAGTGTATCTACATTACGTATTACATTCCTTTTTCTCCACGAGACCAAAGAGAGCAGGATCTAGCGACATGGTATGTAGTGGATTTGCTGGATCTATAGTAGGATGGCTTTGCATCAACCTCTGTTGTGGTTTCCCATAACTCATATGAGTTATGGTTTTCCATAACTCATATGAACCAAGAATAGACCTAATCTTGAACTTCTAGACAATGTAATTTTTCTCATCTAACTTTCCATTAGTGAAGGACGGTGCTACATTTTTTATAGGTTGAGAAATCTCTCTAAATCTACCTCCAAATAGCAACTTATTTAAACAAGATTTTACTAGAGCCTAAGCTATGATACTATGTAAGAAAACATAATAACAAAAGCAATGTGTCCTCCTTGGTTTGTTGTCTAGCACTCACTAATGCGGTCACATAGGCCACACAAGCATGCATCCTGCTTGGCAAAGGTGTAAGTCTATATAAGCCATATACTAACCATCTGGACACATTTGGACACCATCCATTGTCTAAATTGGGAATTTTCATGTTCTCAGGTTCCCATACCACAACGATGACTTCTCATATGGGGCTTACAAAATAGAGCACATTTGTCACCCATAGGAACAACACGAGGGCGGAGGATTGAGAAAATGCTTTTGTAATACCCACATGTAAACAATTTCAAAAACTTAGATAGCATTAATTCCATTCATTCTCATCATAAGAGATTACAACCAAGTGGAAAAATTAAACCAACAATGCAAGTATGCTATCTTGTATACACAACATGATCATTCAAGGTTCTTATTACAAGCTGGAAAAAGAACTCACCTAGCTCACCCAACCTTAGGTAATATGTTGGCAATCACACTCCCTCTTAATCTTGTTTTACTAACGTATAGACTATGGGTTTGACACAGCCAGGGGGGTCACTTCACTTCACGGCATCTCACCACCAAACTCGATGATGCACCCCCATACTACTTCCCCTAACCTCACCCAAGCATAACAGGAGAACCCGAGTCGGGGTTGGTGAAACCCTAGACTCGCTCTTTCTACGCGACAAGTGCAAACTTCCTCACTACCTTGGTCAACTTTGGTTCCACTTCCTATTATTATTCTTGAGATATAAGACCAGATTGAATATTTTTGAATTCATAACCTTTTAAATATTCTTCTAATGAAAAAGTAGATTCTCATAGTGCTTTGACATATTCATTTTCAGTTCTCTTCAACTCACCCACTCAGCTATTCTACTTCAAAAGAGAAGCTTTTATGATTAAAAAAACTTTCTTAACACCATCACTTGTGGTTTTTATCTAATAAGAAGTAACGAGACTTAGGTTTAAGAGAAGACATATTCTTTTTACTAATGCACACCAAGCCTTTCACAAATAATGAAATAAAAAGCTCTCTTTAACTTCGTTCTCACAAATATCTCCTCTTTCTCTCATAATACAAGCATAGGGAGACCATAGCTTGCGCTATGCTCAATAATAAAGGGATAAATTGGCCTCCCTTAATCCCAATTTAATTAAAGAAAAATCTAAAAAAGCTGATGATATTATCTCACAAATTTCAGCATATACTCTTTTGGAAAAGGGGAGAGCTGCATTAAACGCACTCCCATTTACACGAGGATGGACATAGAGTGGGTTTTTTATTACAACCACTCTCTCTCTATACCCATGTTTTGTCTTTTTTCTCCCCTCCTCCCTACTCCTAGCCTAGCCTAGCCCATCATTCCTCCTCCCCTCACCTCCCCAGTCTAAGCCTAGCCCCTCCCCCCCTCATGCGACCAACAAAACCTCCCTCTACACACTCTATCTCTATCTCTCTCCCTCTCTTTCTCTTCCTCCTTCAACCCTCCAATCCACTGTAACCAACATGCTCTCCCTTTACACACTCTATCTCTCTTCAACACGCACCCTCATGCTCTCTCCACCTCTGTCTATCCACCTCACTTCTCTACTGTCCTAGTCTCCCCCCCTCTCTCTCTCTCTCTCTCTCATTGACACCGTACGCTCTCTCCCCCTGTCTAGTCGTCCCCCCCTTGTCTCTCTCCATGCCATCCCTCCCTCTCTCTCTTTCTCCCTCGCTCACTCTCCCTCTAAACACTCTCTCTCCCTCTACGCTCTGTATTGCTCTTCCTCTAGACACACTCTCCCTCTACCTTTCTCTATTTCCCTTTGTCCTTCAACACCTACCCTCATGTTGTCTCCATTTCTGTATATCCCTCTCCCTCTCTCTCTCCCTCTCTCATTATGCCCTCCCTCTCTCCCTCTCTATATTTATGTACGTAGAGAGAGTGGGTTTCTAGTAATTATCCCCCTCTTTCTTATCCCCCCTTTTTTGGCTTTCTCCCTCTTTCTTATACTTAGTCTCTCTCTCTCTCTCTCTCTCTCCCTGTTCCTTATGGTTAGTCTCTCTATCTCTCGCTTTCTCTCTACATCTCATTCTATCTCTTTCGACCTCTATATGAAAATTCCCTAATTCATTACTTTGAGAGGAGAGATAGTGAAGGGAAAAAACAAGCGATACCTTACTTGCTCAAATAAACTCATGTACACAATAAATAATGTTTTCCAAGGAAACTACATTCCTTAGTTAAGAAAAACTCCATAAAAACAAGAGTTTTCTAACTAACTGAAAAGAGCAAATCCACACAATATATATTCTATTTGTAATTATTACTCTCCTTTATTTAATAAATGGGCAACACTACATGGTCTACACATCATAATAGAACAAAAGGTCAACACTTTGATGGATGCTGCCCCACCGAGCTGCCTAAGCTGTCCTCCTACCCACCCTAAAACCCCACCCAAATCCTTGAACTTAACTTCCGAGCCCTCTAGCTCAATCTTCTCTAGCTTCCTTAATGACCCTCTCATCGCCTCTACCCTCTCCTACCTCATCACCAAAATCCCTCCCCCCTCCATTAACCTCCTTTATTTAATAAATGGGCAACACTACATGGTCTACACATCATAATAGAACAAAAGGTCAACACTTTGATGGATGCTGCCACCGAGCTGCCTAAGCTGTCCTCCTACCCACCCTAAAACCCCACCCAAATCCTTGAACTTAACTTCCGAGCCCTCTAGCTCAATCTTCTCTAGCTTCCTTAATGACCCTCTCATCGCCTCTACCCTCTCCTACCTCATCACCAAAATCCCTCCCCCCTCCATTAACCTCCTTGTCACCCTCTTCTTCCAAAACCAAATTTCCTTCGACAACCCCACCATCCTCTTCACCCTCCCCATCCATTCTCTCACTGCTGCCAGCCTCTCCAATTGGGCTAACCTCCTACGATACGGGCAGGCCACTGATACCGATGTCTCTCTCAAACTCACCATACCCATTAGCCTTTGTCCACACCCCCATGCCTCTTCCAAATCTATCACCGCCATCACCTACCTGGATCGGCAAGGCTGGACTACAATTTACGCAGCCTACAAGGCCCTTCGTGCCGTATAACCTCGAACCCTACTCCCCCCCCCACAGGCTCCTTTAGCTACTTTGTTATCAACTATAGCTTTTGATCCCCATGCAGAAAGCCAATATACTCATGAGGATCCACAATATAGATGAAGGTGATTTGTATAACTTAAAAAGTAATCCTTAGATTGTTTAAGTGTAATACACTTAATTAATTTGTGCAATATTTTCTTGGAACTCAAGAATCCCTTTGTATAACAATGAGCAAGGTGCACATGGCCAAAAGAGTCCAAGCATATCCACATTGATTAATGAGGGGCCACCTAGAGATTGCACAGGTAATATTGGTGTTAAATTCTATACACTATTAGTATTGAATCCACTACATAGACTTATGTCACTCTCGGTTTAAATTTCGTAGTATTATTTGACTTTGGAAGAATAATAACGGTGCTTGGAAATCCTATTGAGATGGGAAGGGCATTTAGAAATAATATAGCCCTTGATGAATTTGGGTGCCTTTGTGTTGCACTGCAAGGTGTGTGCGCCACAAATGACACGTTCACAATTCAAGGCATTCCTTCTAACGTTTGGTGCCATGCATCCCTGGCTATCTTGGGAAGACTTCTCTAGTAGATACGTGGTTTAGCCCGATTTATACTGAGTTTGCTGAAAGATCCCTGCCCCCTCCGCGCAACGAATTCGGGGGTGCTAGCAGCGGAAGTAGCACTTCTTGTGCGGGGCAGGGCTACACACAAATGAAAGTTCAACGTGTAGCCCTTTTTGGCAAAGTCTCCAAGGTGCATGTATCGGTAAGGTAAGAGACTAAATTTAACAATAATGGTTAAGTTCAATGGAAGAGCTAATTTAAGAAGATACATTGATCATGTTTGGTTGTAGAGAAGTAGGAAGATAGAAGAAAATTCAGCCACCCATTTCTTTCATGTGTGCTTGTCTACTCTTGTGTGTGTGTGAAGAAGTTTGCTTGCAAGGAGCTCAAGCTCACCCTCTCCCCCACATTCTTCTCATGGTATTAGAGCATCAC